>NC_081763.1:27866563-28236321 GCF_963082965.1 Carassius carassius | reverse complement strand
TTTGCAAAGTGCCTCACTATAATCCATATTTTCTCTTTGTCTAATGAAAAAAGACAAGTCTAAACTTCAACACTGTCACAAGTGCTCTTGTTTTCCAACCCGAATTCCGGAAAAGTTGGGACGTTTTTTAAATTTTAATAAAATGAAAACTAAAGGAATTTCAAATCACATGAGCCAATATTTTATTCACAATAGAACATAGATAACGTAGCAAATGTTTAAACTGAGAAATTTTACACTTTATCCACTTAATTAGCTCTATTAAAATTTAATGCCTGCTACAGGTCTCAAAAAAGTTGGCACGGGGGGCAACAAATGGCTAAAAAAGCAAGCAGTTTTGAAAAGATTCAGCTGGGAGAACATCTAGTGATTAATTAAGTTAATTGATATCAGGTCTGTAACATGATTAGCTATAAAAGCTTTGTCTTAGAGAAGCAGAGTCTCTCAGATGTAAAGATGGGCAGAGGCTCTCCAATCTGTGAAAGACTGCGTAAAAAAATTGTGGAAAACTTTAAAAACAATGTTCCTCAACGTCAAATTGCAAAGGCTTTGCAAATCTCATCATCTACAGTGCATAACATCATCAAAAGATTCAGAGAAACTGGAGAAATCTCTGTGCGTAAGGGACAAGGCCGGAGACCTTTATTGGATGCCCATGGTCTTCGGGCTCTCAGACGACACTGCATCACTCATTGGCATGATTGTGTCAATAACATTACTAAATGGGCCCAGGAATACTTTCAGAAACCACTGTCGGTAAACACAATCCGCCGTGCCATCAGCAGATGCCAACTAAAGCTCTATCATGCAAAAAGGAAGCCATATGTGAACATGGTCCAGAAGCGCCGTCGTGTCCTGTGGGCCAAGGCTCATTTAAAATGGACTATTTCAAAGTGGAATAGTGTTTTATGGTCAGACGAGTCCAAATTTGACATTCTTGTTGGAAATCACGGACGCCGTGTCCTCCGGGCTAAAGAGGAGGGAGACCTTCCAGCATGTTATCAGCGTTCAGTTCAAAAGCCAGCATCTCTGATGGTATGGGGGTGCATAAGTGCATACGTTATGGGCAGCTTGCATGTTTTGGAAGGCTTTGTGAATGCTGAAAGGTATATAAAGGTTTTAGAGCAACATATGCTTCCCTCCAAACAACGTCTATTTCAGGGAAGGCCTTGTTTATTTCAGCAGGACAATGCAAAACCACATACTGCAGCTATAACAACAGCATGGCTTCGTCGTAGAAGAGTCCGGGTGCTAACCTGGCCTGCCTGCAGTCCAGATCTTTCACCTATAGAGAACATTTGGCGCATCATTAAACGAAAAATACGTCAAAGACGACAACGAACTCTTCAGCAGCTGGAAATCTATATAAGGCAAGAATGGGACCAAATTCCAACAGCAAAACTCCAGCAACTCATAGCCTCAATGCCCAGACGTCTTCAAACTGTTTTGAAAAGAAAAGGAGATGCTACACCATGGTAAACATGCCCCGTCCCAACTATTTTGAGACCTGTAGCAGAAATCAAAATTGAAATGAGCTCATTTTGTGCATAAAATTGTAAACTTTCTCAGTTTAAACATTTGCTATGTTATCTATGTTCTATTGTGAATAAAATATTGGCTCATGTGATTTGAAAGTCTTTTAGTTTTCATTTTATTAAAATCTAAAAAACGTCCCAACTTTTCCGGAATTCGGGTTGTAGCTTAACTTTTGCTGAGTCTGGAACATTCTCCAGTTACAACTGAATATTACTGTAAGTAAAGACTGATGTTTTCTATGTAGACTATCAAAACTTGTGCTGAAGTGCACCATCAGATGCTTTCATTGTAGACATGGTGTTACTCAATGCAAAAGATTTTTTAAAAGCAACTTGCAGTGAATTCAATGCACACATTTTACCTCTGATCTGGTGTTGTTAACACTGTGCTCTTAATAGTTGACTTGCACGCTAATAGCAAATTTCCTGCATATAGACCTGCTTGGGCAAGCTAATGAACATACATCACCAGCTTAAACTACCTAGAAAAAATATAAAAACCAACAGAACCTGGATTTAGCTAGATCTTCCAGCAGGGATTAAACAAGAAAATAACAGGAAACAGACAGCTGTGAGAGATGTACTGTAGCTCAGCTGTAGAGCAGTAAAAGTGTGCGCATTCATGACACAAAGTGCTGTGATGGTCATGAGGGGATGCGAGTTTGAATCTTGTTCCTGTCAACCTTCACTTTCTTTTGAAACAGACGCATTAAAAGACTCAAAATAAGTTAAAAAGGGAATTTCTGCACCACTAGAATCTCCTAACGCAATTATGGAGAAATACAATTTCAACCAGTTTCCCCAACTCTCTTCCAGTCTTCCATTAACAGCTAGTCCCACCTCGAATGCGTCCAATTAGTTAAGCCAATTTTGCTGTGTCTGGCTAGTCAGGATGCTAAAACAAACACAAGCTGCATCCAAAATCTCATGCTATCTACTAGGTACTATATTTGATTTAAAACTTACTTTGGAATTGTTATTAAAGTACATTCTATATAGTATGAATAAGGGCAGTATGAATGAAATTCCGATGTATGTTGTCACTGTGATCTACCAGCATCAGTTGCATCAAAGCAAGCTAAATAGCTGCGCCTGCTTTTATGTTCAGAATAAGGCAGATACAGTATTTGTCTCTGCGTATCATCACAAATAAATAAATGCACACAAAAATATTGTATGAAGACAAAGTAATTTACTTTAGCTGTTTTATTTTGACAGGACTTGCACCTGACTTCCTCTAACTGCTAACTCCTGCTCGGGCCTGCATGCTAACGGTAAGCCTGGCCCTGTGAGATAACGCACTGAGAGGGAAGGGTGGGGAGAAGGACGTGGGAGAGAAATTGAGGCCCTGGGCTAATATACGGCCTACATGTGGAGAAAGGAGTGACAGAAAGGGAACCAAGGGAGAAGAAGAGAGAAATATAATAGGGGAGAAAGTTATAGGAAGTGTTGGTAAAACAGAGGGGAGGAAGAGGAGGAGAGGGCACTGGAGAGAGACCTAGGCATCTGCTCTCTTTCTTTATGGATGTGAATAAAGCTGATGGCATACAGACAGAAATGCATATTAGAACTGCTCTGCCTGCAAGCCAATTCTCATTTCCCACTCGGGGCTTTGGTGCACTATTAGTGTGTGTGTGTGTGTGTGTGTGTGTGTGTGTGTGTGTGTGTGCGTGCTCACATGAAAAGATGGGGGTATTTGCCTGCCAGAGGTTTTGAGCACCACAACAGCGAGTGCGTTTGTACCAGCTAGCTCACTCTCATTTCCTGTCTCTGTTTAAGTGCGTGCATCAGCGTGTCCCTATTAGAGAGATGATAGAACAAGACTCAATGAGACAACTGAGAGAGGGAACTGAGAGTGAGAGTTTATATTTAGCCATGTTTCAGTGAGAAATTAAACATCGCCCATATTCAGACAGGCTGCATTGTGGGTATTTTGAGCGTGCAAGTACACAGATTAACCTGCTGCTCCTTTCTAATTACTGGTCAAGGTAAATAGGTTTTTAACACAATTAAGGTCATTCACCACAAAGAATGATAACTATATTAGCATCAACGCATGCTAACCTTCTGTGTATTATAAGCACAAGCCGCAGTTATGTCGTCAACAAATGTAAATGCTCTAGTTCTTTTAAGCAGGATGGATTCTGATTGGGAGTCAGTGTTGGGAGTCAATGATGATATTGTTCCTCTGTGCCATTATTATTATTATTGTGATGTGAACTCTGCTTTTCTCTTGAATTTAAAATGATTTTTAAAGCTATATCTTTATCATTAATGTTCTCTTCCTTGGTATGAATGGGCCTTTACACCTCATCTGCCATGTTCATGTGTGTCACAGTGTATGAGTACTGTATCTGCCATGTTCATGTGTGTCAGACTGTATGAGTACTGTATGCTAGAGCATCATCTCTCTAATGATTGGTCTATGAACATATCTGTCAGACATTTTTCAGTTCCTCCCTATAAATAAAAAAATCAAAAACAATTGTTACTGCCCTGAACAAAATGCAGGAAAAGTAGAGGAATAAGGCCTGTGTATGTGGAGATGAATATTTGCCGCCCTGGGTCCCCACCTCCCACCTGCCTCCTTTGCCGCTTTGCTTTCTTTCACTGCAGCAGGGCTCATTCCCCACTGCAGCAAAATGATGAAAAGTCATGTGAGAATGCGAGAGAAAGGGAGAATAAGAGCGAGACATGTGAGATGAAGAAAGAGCAGCGTGACATTTGGCTCCGTGTTGCATTATTGGCTGTGGCTGATGTGATCAGAAGAGATTACAGAAATACAATACTCGCACAAATCACCTCTCTGCGTATTTGTCTTACAACTGTCTCTTTCTCAGCCTCACGTGTGGGACACCCTGCCGTTATCACCGCCAAAGGGACACTGATGGACTTTAGTATACTGTATTCTTTGAATCATCTCTATTTTAGTCATTCATTATCTAGTCTTACAGTATGTAACCAAACATTCCACATGAAGTCTGGTCCACTTTCCAACTTATTCTGCTCAAAATGTGCCCACAGATAGTTGACTGAACTGCTTTTCACCCTTTCAGACCCACTGCTTCACTGCTACTGAAAATTCACTGAACATTCATTATTATTCGCCCACTGGACATGTATTTTTAAGCCATGCAAAAAAGTTTGGTTTTCAGTGATGCATGCTAAATTGTTGTTGCAAAGTCTGATGATTTGTCACCAGGATAATGTTATCCAGCTCGCTCACGTTGATGAGGTTTTGTTGAATTATTAACTTCTAATAAAAACAAATTCAGAAAAAAAACTATATATTGCAAAATGTTATTACAATATAAAATAATTGTTTCTATTTTAATATCCTTTAAAATATATACTGTACTTTTTTTTCTCTGATACAAAGTTGAATTTCCATCAGCCATTACTCCAGTACAAAGTGTCACATGATCCTTATGAAATCATTCTAATATGCTTATTTATTATTAGAATTATCAATTTTGGCAACAGTTGTGCTGCCAAATTTTTTTTTTTTTTTTTTTTTTGGAAACTGTGATACATTTTCAGGATGCTTTGATGAATAAAAAGTTCAAAAGAACAGCACTTATTCAAAATTTTATTTTCTAACAATATAAATATTTGCTATCAATTCTTATCAATTTAACACATCCTTGCTGAATTAAAACAAAGAATACAAATTTACTGACTGCAAACTTTATATTAAAATAATTTATAACGTGTATATTGTTAGAAAATATTTCTATTTTAAATAAATTCTCTTCTTTTTTACTTTTTTATTCATCAAAGAATCCTGAAAGCATCACAGGTTCCAAAAATAAGTAAATAAATAATAGTAATATTAAGCAGCACAACAGTTTCCAGCACTGATAATAAATCAGCGTATTATAATGATTTCTGAAGATCATGTGACACTGAAGACTGGAGTAATGATGCTGAAAATTCAGCTTTACATCACAGGAATACATTTTATTTTAATGTACATTAAAATAGAAAAATGTTATTTTACATCATAAAATGTTTATTAAATAATATTTATATTCCATTTTTTCCCTGTATTTTTTATCAAATAAATGCACCCTTCATACAAATATGAAACTCCTTTAAAAAAAAACATTAAAAATCATTCTGATCCCAAGCTTTTGAATGGTATTTATATATACAGTGTATATATATATATATATATATATATATATATATATATATATATATATATATATATATATATATATATATATACACACACACACACACATTCAGCTAATGTTTCTTGAAGTAGGTCCATTGTATCAATCCTCGTACACAGTAAAAACAACTTTCCAGATGAACGGATGCACCCACTGACTCATGAAAGTTGAATGATGCCAGTCAGTTACAGCTAGAACCGGCAATTTCTTGCCGTTCTTGCCATCTCTGTGTGCAATATCCAAACTAACACACCTGTGTCCTATCTTGCACTTCTGTTTGTCCTGCTTGTCCTAAACTACTCAAACCCCCCACCCCCCACCTGCAATAAAAACAGGGCTTCAGACCCCGTCTTCAGCAAAGAGTCCTCTTTCCGTCTACCCAGTCACCACTACCTATTGACTAACAATTACCATAATTAATTTGGCTGCTCATAAAACAAAAAAGCAAGAACAAGAGAGAGCGAGAGAGAGAGAGAGAGAGAAAGGGGAATTTTAAAAGCTGAATGCTTTCCAATTTGGCACTGTAATGTATTCATTATTAATGAACGCTCTTATTTCCTGGTTTCTGTGTACTCTGTTGCACTTGGTCTGGCTGCAGAGGAATGGGGGAAGGGGGCTTTACTGGCTGCCGAGGCCAGTACCACATGCACTGCCTTGTCCCTTGAACATTAATTCACTTATTGATCACATTTGGGGAGGAATAAAAGGGGCCCACCGCATTCACAATGCAAATGGATAGTGAGCGCAATAGCTGGGTGTGCAAAACGGCTATTCAGGCAACTTCCAGTGTGCCCATTTGATCTAGATCCATGCTAACAAACACATATTCGCTCAGAAAGAATCCATACAGCTCAAGACATCTCTGAAAAGCAGCGTCACTCCTCGTTCATTTTATCCGCAGCCCAGCAGGACCCAGGAACTGGATCCATATGCATTGATTCACACTTCGACAACAGTTATTCACTTATCTGTTTACTCATTCATTCACTTATCCATTTCATCTGACTGCCAGGCCAGCAACCCAGCTTAAAGTTTACCCATCGATCCCTTCTTTTTGGCTGCTTTGCACATCTCTGATACAAATGGGTGCAGACAAACTTCACCGCTGTAAAGACCGTCTGTTCACTGGCCTAGGGTTGGACAATATTCCGTTTTAAATTAAATTTGTCAACCCATATACATTTTTCATGAAATTACTGTTTTTGCTGTGGACAATGTTTTTCTGCTAGAGTGCTGCTGATCCTGAGTTTACAGTCTTAATTGAATGTGATTAGGTAAAAAGGACTATTTACTACAAAATAATGCCAAGATAAAAAGTGAGAAACGATTACACTGTGTGAATAACCTTGGGAATTACTAGGTAATACCTGGGTTAAATGTGCTTTTATATTGAATAACTATATTTAATTATCAGAAAGGCTTTTATTTATTTATTTATTTAATTTCAGGACCACAGAAAATAACTCTTCATGCTCTACTAAAAAAATAAATATAAACATCAATTAAAGGGATACTCCACCCCAAAATGAAAATGTTGTCATTAATCACTTACCCCCATGTCATTCCAAACCCGTAAAAGCTTTGTTCGTCTTCGGAACACAATTTAAGATATTTTGGATGAAAACCGGGAGGCTTGTGACTGTCACATCAAGGTCCAGAAAAGTCTCTTTCTGCATCAACATAGCCCCATTTTGGCGAATCTGAGCTGTACGCAGGCAGCTTACGCTCTTCTGTATCAGCGGCGCCACAAGAATACGTTTTCGTCATCTATTTACGCTTTGATTTGAAAGAAAACAGTGCATCCTTGTGGCTCGGCTGACACAGAAGAGCATAAGCTGCCTGTGTACAGCTCAAATTAGCTTGTTATTTTAAGTTTTATTCGCATACAAAAAGTATTCTCGTCACTTTATAACGTTACAGTTGAACGACAAATGACAGATGGACTATTTTAACGATGCTTTTCATACTTTTCTGGACCTTGATAGTGTAATTTATTTGGCAGTCAATGGGACAGTCACAAGCCTCCCGGTTTTCATCCAAAATATCTTAAATTGTGTTCCGAAGAGAAACAAAGCTTGGGGGTAAGTGACTAAAGTTTTACGGGTTTCGGGGTAAGTGACTAGGGTTTATATGTTGCTTTTTTAAAGATCATTATTTTGTGTATTTGGTGTAACAGAATATGTTGACATGCTTTAATGTTCAAAAAACACATTATTTTTCAAATACTGTACATTATTGTAGGTCCTCTATGCCCTGCCTCTCTCAAATGCGTCGTTTTCTACAAAGTCCCTTTTTCCAACAAGTGCAGTATGCTCTGATTGGCCAACTGGCCTATTGCATTGTGATTGGCCAAACAACACAAGCACTCTTCGGAAATGTTACGCCCCTTTCCATAATCACGAGTTTCATCTTTCAAAATAAATGTAAAGACAGTTAATAATGTCCTTAGTTTTACAATCAGTTCAAGCCTGAAAGGGGAACAGAGTGGGGTGACAGACACAGTGATAAAGCTTTTATGGGTTTGCAGTGCACAAGCCATAGACGGTTAAGACAGCTGACTCCACTGTGTGACCGTCTTCTTCTCGCTCACACACACACGCGCAAAACTCCGCATTTGAACATTCAATAGCAAATACTTAAACTAATAACAAAACATACTTCCAGTAGCTGATTCAGAAGCGCCAGATTCATAGCAAAACCTAAATTACCTAGGTTCCTAGGTTCACGAAATGGTCATCCATAAAATGCGTTGCTGTTCTGTTGTAAGTAATCTTAAAGATTCCTAAATGCATCTACTTTCTGAAGGCCAAATAAAGTCAGCATCTCCCTGACATGACAGCTTTAACACTAACTGCGGTTACTGAAAACATGTCTTCTTTCTTTGTGTGAAGATTTGAGCTGCATTAAGGAAATATTTACACATAGAAGTAGACATGTGGGGGCCTGTTTATATGAGCCGTTTTTTGGCAAAGTCTTACCTTTGATAAAGAATATCTCTTTGGATTTGAGACTTTAGTCTTTGTAACTTTACAGAACTTTTTTATGCACCAAGAACTTGTAACACTCCAAAGAGGAACAACTAAAATCGCATCATATGACCTCTTTAATGAAAACATTTTAATTTTGGGGTGGAGTATCCCTTTAAATGGCACTATAAATAAAACAATTTATTGTATTATTATTTATGAATTGTTTTTTTTCTTTTTCTTTTTAAGAAATTAATATTTCTTTCTAAATTTATTTTTTATTTTTTTCTAAATTTCATAGAATCCTGAAAAAAAGTATCACTAAAATGTTATCACTAAAACACTGATTATAAAATAAATGTTCACATTAGACTGAAGGGGCATGTGACATTGAAGACTGGAATAATGATGCTGAAAATTCAGATATGACATCACAGAAATAAATTACAATTTAAAATATATTACAATATAAAACCATTATCTTTCATCCTAATAATACTTCACAATATTAATGTATCTGTGATTTAAAAAATGCAGCCTTGGTGAGCATAAGATACTTAAAAACCTTTAAAAAAAAATCTTACCAACCCCTTACTTTTGAACAGTAGCATTCATAATGAGAAGAACTCCTTCAGTCATTATTTCAAAGAGATTTTAAGCTGTGTCATAAAGTAGTTTAACTTCGAAAATCACATCTCAGAGCCCTGTGTTCTGTTCCATTCTATTGCGCTCCATCTAGCTGCTTTTGAATGCAATGGGTGATCCACTGTTGTGGAGCACTGAGTTTGGCAGGCTGCTGCTTAATAGAATGACCTGAAAAGAATATCACAAAAAATGACCAATCAGAATGCGGCGAATGCATGTTGACACAATGCGAGATGAGCAAATAGAGCAGGGGACAAATGAAGGAGCTACACACCTGCATCACATTACAGGAGCCCTGCCAAATAAACCGCCGTGTGCAAAGAAAAATGGCAAACAAAAACAATCAGAATTAGGGTCCCTGTAGAAATTACTAATCAGACACACACCGGCACTGCTTTGCTCACACATACACATGCAAACGCAGACACACATGTGCAAGCTGCGGCGTGTAAAGCGTCATGGTGTCTGGGTGGTAGACAGGCTTTGGAGACAGCAACGGTGAAAATTAAATTCCATTTAAGCCTAATCCCATTTACAAACTCTACCGAATCCCACTGCTATTGTGACAGTCAGGCAAATCTGTCTCAATTGTTACATTGCGGGAATCAACGGAGAAACCGGATAGCATGTAAATAATGGAGCACGGAGCCTGGGAGGGTAGAAGGAGCCGTAGGGTCAGACGAGAATGCTTTAGCAAGAGCGGTGGAGAGGATAAATGAGACGAGACGGAGAGAAGAAGGGTTGGGAATCAGTTTCATTTGAATAAGAATACTAGAACCAGATTATTTTTGACGTTCGGCTCCATTAATGGTTCTGAGTGCTTGTAATCTTCTATAAAAAATAGATGCTTGCATGCAGAAATAAACATCATTGTGTAATGAACGATCTAAAGATTCATATGAGCCGATTCTCTATGAGGAATGTCAAAACAACTCACAAATTATTCTTAATGGTTTAAACTATGTAACGAACAATTAAATATACACATTTGTTACAGATTTTGTTGTGATAAATCCTAATAATTTTAATAATAATAATAAAAAAATCCATTAATTACAAGTTTACATATATATGTATAATATACATATCATATAAAAAGATAGCATTTATCTTTTGCCTATTTCCCCTCTTCTTTTTTCCTAAATGGGCTCCTGATGGCTTACCTCCCACTCTCCCTACTTGAGGCACCTTAGTGAAAGTGACTTAAGTGAAAAAAGTGAATAATGTGAATCTGGAATGAGAAATGTTGATTATCTGCTCATGCTGCATCATTTTTATTTTTTGCAAATGTTTATATTTTTCTTTTTTACAACAGTGCGCATTATAAGCAATCACACATGATTCCTTGAGTTTATGAATGCAATGACCTATCAGAGGCGTTCAGATGAGATGTCGCTGAAATGCCAAAGATTTGCTCAGTACGCACGCTCGCTGACTGAATTCTGCATTTTCGCAAATTCTCATCATAAACAACAAAGTGCAGATATACATGCAATGTAAGTGTATACATTTTGAACAATGTTTAAAAAAATTGCAGTATTAAAAATATTTTAGGACATGACACCCATATCTGGTACTTGCCTAAAAAGATGGGTCTGTGATGTGCGTAGTTATTTGTCTAAGCATTAGGCTTCTGGAATTAGGTCACTCACTATATATATATATATATATATATATATATATATATATAATGCATAAATGCAATTCAGGTTTTATTGTAAGGAAGCAGATTTAAAATAATTTATATCTACTGTGTATTACTTTCTATTTTCTTTAAAGTTGCTATTAATTAGAATATTTATATGGACTGGCCATCTGACCAGGGTGTTTCTCTGCCCAAAATGCTTGGACATACAGTAGGACAAGCAGTCTGGAGAATGAATGGATGATGGATGGATAGAATAGTTTAGGAGCTACAATTGTTAAGTGTATCTAAAAATTCCCATCCTTAGAGAGAAGGATGACTGGGAAAACTAGAAATCCCTCTAATATGCCCTAGTCATGTGGGAACCACTGTTAATACTTGAACTTCAGGTCTAAAAGGAGAGAAAGTGATGATGGAGATGTGGCGCAAGCACCAGGGCAGGCTACAGAAGGTTGTCCATGTCATCCATGCTCAGTGCAGGCGTTCATTGCCTCATGGGGGCTGGGCATGGGGAACAGAATAAACCGTGGCAGAGTCTTTTCCCCACTGAGAATAATTACTCAATCTGCTTCAAAAAGGGTCCCACTTAGGACGCGCTGTAAGTATTCTCCTCAAAATATTAACATTAGGATTTTTTTTTAGGAGTTTAATTTGCACCTTAATTTTGCACCAAGCCTTCCACTGTATTTTCTCTTATACTTGTTCCCATTTTATCTCCCAGTCACATCCTGTTGGTTACTTCACTACAAGGGGTGAATCTTATGAAACATTTTGTATGAAAGTCATGACACTTTCTCACAACTCTTGAGTAAAACATACTCAGAAAACAGTGTCACAGTGACACAAATAGTGCCTAATTTTATTTAAAGCAATCGATATCTAATTTAATTTAGCTATGCTTTCGATGTATACATCATCTTCTTTGCTTTCATAAAGCATCCTTAAAGAAGATGGGGTTGAAAAGGACAAAAAAAGACATTCTGCAAAACATCCCACTCTTTTGGTCTCCTTATTTCCATTCCCTTCACATCTTACTTCGAATTCATGTCTCATTTCACATGCACTTCACGTTCGGCCTCACACTCAAATTCACCCAATTTTGCATGCGCAGGCCTTCGCCGGGTCATTGTGGTTAGGCTGACACTCCCTGTCAACACTCCCATCACTAACCTCCATTACTCGCCCACTTGCTCTCCCTTTGCTTTCCCACTCGCTCATTCATTTGTCTCCCTCTGTCCTTCCCTCATTCGCTCGTACTCTTTAAAACGGGCATTCTCTGTCCCGCCATCTCGTTAATCGACACAATCATTCACCTTACTGCCTCGCTACTGCTCTGTAACTCCACACCGAAGCTCTGCATGTGTGCGGCTCTCTCCAATCTAATGAAAGATTTACGAGGACCTTTAAGTGTTAATCAGGTTGTCATTCATTCAGCCAAAATCAGAGGCCAGATAAATAAAAGCTAAAAGCTTGTTGGCTGGTTTGGTGTGTGTGCTTGTTGGGTGACACGGTAGTGGGTTCTAAGCAAACAGAGATCGATTGTGGCACCTCTGGGGTCCCCTGCAACTGAGGAAGTGAGAGAAAGCTTATCGCTCAATATCATTCTGGAGACAGCTTCCTCTTGCCTTTAACCCTTGCACAGCTCTTTCCTGTCCACTGCCGCTGTGCCTCCTACATCCGACATGCATGTCCAATACTGACTGGCTCATAATTCCCTGTGGCCTCACCTGCGCTCCAACTACTGACTTCCTCTAAAAACCAATCTGCTCCATAAGACCTGGAGAAAGATATACGTTAACATTCTCATTCATCTCAAATTTATCAGGGGATTTCAAAATGGGGTCCAGGACTTCTGGAGGAGTTGAAGTGACTTTAGCTAGATTTAGGCAAAATTTAGTTGGCAAATAAAGGTCTAATGTCAGTAGTATAGTGCTCATGCAGAATTAATTTTCAAACCAAGTAACTTTCTGTTGGTCAACAGGCTAATTGATCATGGCTAACATGATCAAATTGTAGCCACTGTGAAATATGTGGAGGAACTCTTTCGCCCTCATATGACATTCTAAACCATGTGGATTCCTATTGAAACATCTAGATTAAGCCCAAGAAAATGTGCAGCACCTTAATAGCGTGTTGGAGTTTGCTGAAAAATAAAATGAATAAATATTTTGTAACAATATTATTGATATTGATAAAAACCTGTGTCAATTGGCGTTCAACCAACATGACTTAAAATCCGTCCCAAACCACTGACTTGTGGCTATGCTGAGCTGTGAAGTTAACATCTACAAACAGGGGCTAACCTGACCATACTAACTAGTCAAATCTTGACTCTCTGGTTCCCAATAGATACAGTCAACAGCATTTGACACCCAGTAGTCTGCACATTTGCCTCCACCCAAAGACAAGAACTCATGGTCCATCAAACACATCGAACACCTCCACCTCCAAGTCTCCCACTCTTCCTCTGTCTCTCAAATCCACTTCTCACCTCTTTCCACTGTCTGTTATCTGTCCGAGCTGCACTCGACTACAAAGATCCACCTTTCCATCGCCACTTCTTCCCTTGCCTTTGATTTTCTGTCCATCAAGGGGGCGTGGATTAGTGCTCTCTTGTTTATCTGCTCATCTGTTTTATCTATCTATCAGCAAGCCCTCTGATGGGTGGCCGTGGCCTCCGCTACGCATTAATCCTGTATCAGCCCGGTGCCCATCCATCAGCCTGCTGTCGATCACGTCAGATCCATCATCCGCCCATCTGTCTCCCACTGCACACGTGAAACACCGGATGAAGGGATAGAGTGAGAAAAGTGCAGGACAGAGATGAAACAGAGGAAAATAGAGAATGCAAAAGGGGTTGAGATAGGTTCAGCTATGCCAGCGGGCTTTCTTCCACCCTCCCCCATCTGCCCGAGCATGAACAGCAAGCTTTGCATGTCCCGACATGCTTATTACCTCCTAGGTTTGTTCCACTGTAATTTGTTTGTTTGTTTTTCCTTTCCCTTGTTTGTTAATTCTAGCCAATGGGAAATTTGCCAGCAGAGGGAAAAGCTCAGGATGGGTCATAAATCCCATCAAGCCCTGGTGCAGCTGGAATCTGCCTCCGCTTCCCCTCCTCCACCCCCTTCCCCGCCAGCGAGGGATTCAGCACAAAAGCTTACTTCCCTGAAAAAGGCTCGATATCTGGGTGCACGAGGGTCAGGTTGATTGCTATTTATACACAAGGATGTTTAAGTGCAGAGGAAGAAGAATCTAAGAACAACATACTAGGTGGGTCTATGCACCGCTGCATTGATGTTGCATAATGCAGCACAGTTGCAAATACAGGTACTTGCACCATGTGGCCGAAAGGAAAGGTGACTGCGAGTGGATTGGGTTAGGAGTTAGAGAATGAATCGGAAACAACAGACAGGTCCCCAAACTGCTGACCTTGTCGAATGGCCTGCACATCACCGGGGACCCGACTGCAGAGTTAATCCAGAATTCCATACGCAGTGGCCCAGACTCTGTAAAAGGACTCTCACTGTGTTCTAAGCAGCGAAAGAGAAAACAAGCTTCTCCAAACAAATGTGTCTCTTCCACAAATGAATGAGAGCAGACAGCTGTCAGGAGCAATCCATATCCATCCTCAGTTAAGCAAAGCTAATTAGTTCCACAACTGGGTTTCTTGTCCCACTCAGAGACGTGGCAGTTTGACAGAGCTCCCTATATGGGACTAGCATCAGTGACTCATGTGTCAGTCCATTTTACAGCAAAATTTCTGCATGAGTCACTGTGTGAGAGAAATCAAGCCCTTTGACTTGTGCCCGAGCATATGCACGTGTGTGTGTTTGGAGTTTAGTAAAGGGTGATTATACAAGTGTGAAGGTGCCTTGTTCTAAATTGGTTGCCTCTAAAATAGAAAAGATTGCAGTGTTTAACAGATGCAATCACCAATCAAGGCTGGCACAAACACCCACCTACACACTCATGTACATGCGCACACCCACCTACACACGAGAACGCAACATCACGCTTGAAGAATCAATCCCTTCTCAGACAAATAACAGAATAAAGAATGTCGATACCCCAATCAATATTGTACCTTCTAAGCATTAGAGTTCATCACCACGTCAAGCTTTGCATAGCCACATGACCCTCTGTTTAAGATGAAACTACATTAATTCAGTCGATCAACATAAGCAATCTTCGGAAGAAATCAAGCCAGTGCAAAAACAAGAATCCATGGTAAAAGAAGGATTACTCATTTCATAAAAAAATTCAGAGGTACTTAAATGCCAAGGGTTTTATATGCACCTGGGTGCCAGCCGAGACCATGCCATTCATTGCATAATTTGCCAGAGCCCCCTATCAACCCACCACCACTAGTTCGATGAAAAAAAAAACTGTAATTATAAATATATTTTATAAATGTAATTTAAAAATAAATATAAAACATAGGTTTTAAAATACTATAAATTAAATAATTATAATTTAATACTTCAAAACATACATTTATTTGTAATAATAGTATAAAACAAATAATTATAAAGCTATAACTTAAAAAAAATAGCATATACACCAGAAGACAATAGACAATATATACAATAGAAGACAACATTCATATGCACAATAACACACTATCCGTGGCTCCTATATTGGGCCATAAAATTCTCATCTCTGCCAGGTCATTAAATACAGTGGTTTGCACTGGTTATAATGAGGTCAACAGCATCTATAATGTCTAATAGCACATCAGCCAGGAGTCAGAGAACAGATACAGAGTTGACATTGGATTGCAACAGCATGTAAACTGCATTAATATTAGTCATGTGCATGCACTGTAGGGCACAGTTATGGTCATGTGGATTTTGCATAGGTCAGCAGGTACTTTGCTGAAGGGGCCGCACTGCGCATTGATTGGACGGCACACTCATTATGGGATGTGCTGCCATCAAGACATGCTATCTTGGTCTGTTTAGAATGTTTGCTGCTATTGTATGAACACCAAAGAAGGAAGAGCATCAGTGGGAATCTGTAGAAATGGTGGTATGGTTCAAACAGTTTCCATTCTTCTTTTGCATTGCTAAGGAACGTTTTCCTTACAAAGCCATGACATGATACGGATGGCATTAAAGAAATAGCTCACTCAAACAATGAAAATCTGCTTAAAATTGTTTCACCCTCAGGCCATCCAAGATCATCTGTTTGGACTCTCATTCTGATGGCACCCATTCACTCCAGAGGATTCATTGGTGACCAAGTGATGTAATCCTCAATTTCTCCAAATCTGTTTCAATGAAGAAACAAACTCAGACACATCTTGGATGGGCTAAGATTGAGTACATTTTCAGCTAATTTGCGTGAAAAAAGTTACTTATTGCTGAAGAAATTGAATGATCCTTTTAGAGTAAACATCTTTATTCATTCATCCAAAAAAAAAAGTGTGTTGTTATTAATACACCACCTCGTTTGTTCCAAATATGCTTTTGTTAAAAGTAATGCTAGTATCATAGGTTGCGATTAATAAGATAGCATGTCTTGATGGCAGAACATCCCATAATGAGTGCGCTGTCCAATCAATACACAGTGTGGCCCCTTCAGCCAACTACCTGCTGACCCATGCAAAATCCACATGACCATAACAGTGCCCTACAGTGCATGCACAGGACTAATATTCATGCAGTTTACATGCTGTTGCAATCCAATGTCAACACTTTATTACTCAAATTTCACTGCTGTTTATATATGCTCTATATATCGTGTACGTGACGAATAAAAATCTTGAATCTTGAATCAACTCAGTGAATCACATGATCTGCTGCCATTAGCTGCCCAGATGTTTCAACCATTGCATGTGCATTTCTACTGTCGCTCGACTGTGCACTGAACATTTTTTGCTCTATTTATGATGAGTATACAGTACTAGACAGATGTGACAGAAGTGCAGGCACATTTGTTTTATTGTAAAGTGATGTGCTCTAGTGGGGATGTTACCGAGTTTTCAATCATATTCGGTTCAGTGTTGTGTTTAGCTTAGATGCTCTTAGCAGTCCCATACCGGCTCTGAAATACTAGTGTGGCTAACTGATGGAAATGTCACATACTGAATAATCTATTAGAGGACGGAGTGAGAAGATCTGCATAATTTGTAATGAAACAATTGCAGCCGCACTTATAGCTTTTAGAAATGTTTCCAGGCAACTGTTTTCTAGCAAATACTGCAGTTTGTTTCATAGAAATCATAGTTAGAATGACTAAATAATACAAGTTGTGATTACTTTTGGGTTTTACTTCAAATACCACCGTTAAACAGTGGCACAGAAAGTTTCTGTGCTTGGTTGTAATTTTAGAGCAACAAATATAGTTAAAATATATAATAACCAATATTTTTTATAAGAAATGTGAAAATAAAGTTTACATTTAGTGACCTAATAATAATACATGAGCCTGAAAATCCAAGTGCATAATTGTTTATATTTAATAATCAATTATAATTACACTAATAATCAACATATGATGAGTATACAATTGAGGGGAAAATGGCACACTTTGAAAGAAGAAAGCTATTGTAGAGATGTCTATGGCTGTGTCATTATTCACATTTGTATGTGTCCATTTGAGCAAAGTCCAAAAAGTAATCATAATTTCTAGTATATTTTGAGTTACTTAGTTATTCTGTTTATATCTGCAGCTTCACTCATAACCAAACCTCCTTGTTTTCCCTAGATGCATCTCTCTGACTTTAGAATGCTCATGAATATTAAAGTCTGATTCTCTCTGTGCTGTTGGAATTAAGAATGTTCAATAAAGACTTTGAATCATCTTTGTGCCGTCAGACTGTGAGTTATGACTGACGGCCCAAGAGGGCTGTTCACCCAAGACATGTTCATTCGTTCCATATGTGCTTTTTTTTTTTTAATTGTTAGTGTTTGTAAACAAGCACCAGATGGATATCTCACTGTATTTCCAGCATCTTGCAACATTAATGTCATAGCTATGTCAAGTAGAAAAAAATAGAATGAATGTCAGTAATAAAACAATGAACCCATCTTTTACAACAAAAGGTTATTTAAAAATTATGAGAAGCCTAAAATGACTACATACTGTACAGTTATAATTTCTGCAACACGGATTATGCAGGTAACATTGGTTATGATTAATCAACAAAAAACAATTTCCATAATAAAAAGAGTAAAAAGCATCATCTGAGGCTGTTTATTTGTTGGCCACTTACATATTGATGTGTCAGTAAAGAGGAACTGAGCTGGTATCGCACCGAAGCCAATGATTGTACAGAGTCAGTCTTACCCTAATGAGTCCATCTTAAGAGTGTGTGTCCGTGAAAGACAGATCACATTTTGCTCTTTCTCTCCCTCTTTTGGATGTGAATTATTCTTCCTCTGCTCTCTTTTTTTCTCCCTGCTGTGTTTTGACAGTGCCTCTTGTTTTCTTTTTTTCCACACTGCCCTTCCACTTCTCTTTCCAAGGGCTCCCTCCTGCCCCCCTTCTTCCCTCTCTCTGCAAACAGGCAAACAAACAGCTGCTTTTAGTCCCTGGCTGGTTAGCTGTGGTGCCTCCTCCCTCGGCTCAGAAAACTCCCTGACAATCACACACACACACGCAAACCAATACATATGACCCCCAACATATCAGAATTCTGCTGGGAGAACATGCAAATGACCAGGCATGACAAAACACCACACTTATCATTCCTATTGATCCGCACTGATCAGGCCAGGTCTATCACTGCATGATGGTGAAAACTCGATTGAGTGAAATATGCGGTATGTGCATGATATTTTTATTTGCAGAATAATAGGCAAAAGGAAAACATCAACTTAGAAACCAACAAATTTCACCAAAAAATTTACTTATTTAATAACTTGTGGATGTACAGTAGCTTCATTTTGCTGAGTGTGATAAAATTATTTATTCTAGTTTTAATTTATTATTAATAATAATACAAATCTAAATAGTAATATTTTTGTTTTCATTTTATTAAATAATATTTTTACAAACCTTATGAATGTGACAATTTTTCTAAGTGTGCCACAATTATTTAAATATAATAATAATATCAATAATTTTTTATGATGATGATGATTATTATTACTAATTAAGTTACTATTGTAGTTATTTTGTTCGTTTTTATATATATATATATATCTCACTTCCATAAATAATTTTTTAGTTTTATTTTTTTATTTCATTATATTTATATTATATTTTATTCGAGTTTTCATTAAATCAAATGGAAATAATAATAATCATTATTATTAATATTATTATTTTCTTTTTAACATTGTTTTTCTCAGCTGACCACAAACCTTTTCAGAACATACCAGTGACCAGCTAGCTGAGAGCCTTCACAGTCCAAGGAAAAATCAACTTAGCCAAGTTAGTCAAGATTTTGCTGACTTCTATAGACAGATTTAGCGATTTCTCCCAAAATATAGCAGGTTAGAAACACACACGGCATAAATATTCAGTAAGAAGACGGCTATTAAGTATATCTTAGAGTTCTGTTGAATGTCTGTGAGCTATTATCATTATTAAGGTCTGTAAGCTATTATATTCGACACTCTCTCCTGCTCCCTCTATCACCTGCACAACTCCTTTCAGCTTGACTTCCCTCTCCAGGCTGGCGCTCACGCAGGGAGCTGGCTGACAGGATGTGAACAGAATGATGCATGACTGACATTTCATATCCCGCCGAGCGAGTTCTTCCATTTCGTTTTCAAATGAACGTTTTCAAGGAATTTCACTCAAACCAAATCACCGTGGAATTTCACATACAAATTTGTATGAGGACGAGGCAGAAGTGGATTAGTATAGCTCTGTACTGCTCGCACGCACATTATACACAGTGCCGTTTCATAACTTCCCACACAGAATGCACAATTATGAGCTATAGTTGGTTGTTCAGCTGGCGGCAGATGGCAACACCCTTTTTATGTGACGATCAGTGAAATGATTCTGGCTTTCCCTTTAGCTGCTAAATTGGCATCAAACGGCATCCTAACTGGGAAAAAAGTACCACTGCAGGAGCATCCTTGTGTCTTGTTAAATATGTTGGATAACCAGAGTAGTGTTGGACCGCTCCTCAGAAGCGGCAAAAGACACTTTTAATTGGGGAATGTCTTGGCCTGGATGGATTGTGAAATTAAGCAATCACACAGTGTTATTGTGTTGGCGACAGACGTGGGTGTGAAGCCATTTTGAAAAGCATTAGCTGGCAGAGCCACTTTTGACAGCAAAACCCCAAGTAAATTGCACCCATATCTCAGCGCTTCATTGATTGGGCTTTATCTTAGCCTTTCACAGCTGTAAACCGACGCAACCTGCCCCCCCTCACCGAGTCGATAGACATGATCCAAAGACAGCAGCCAAACAATCCGCTATCTGTCCAGACGGACCCATTCAGGCTAATTTAACATGCACTCAATTTATGAAAAAGAGCTTTCAATGATTTTTCTATTCATATGCACTTGTTGATCAAGACATTCCATTGTGCTCCATGATCACTCCGACGGTTCCCGATCTGTGGCGTACGGAGGGGACGCTGTGCACACTCCTCCTTCCCTGGTTCCAGATGTAGTAATTTTTTTATTTTTTTTTGACCATGCTCTCTGAGACTCGCACAAAAGCCTTGATGCCTGGTGCCTGCAGTTACAGGCTGCTGCATTCATCCACACATTCAGAACAGCACTTCACAACACAAAGGCCGCGTCTCTGGCGCAGCCTCAAAAGGGACGTCCAGTTCCTGCTGCTTTTGTGCCTTTTCACAACAAATGAGACAGTTGCGATAGAATCAAAACACAAACTCCTTTTTATATTGCGCTCTGTCTCCCCCAGTGAGTTGCAAAAACCCCATTTATTCAGTTATGAGCAGTCTCGTAATGCAATGACTGTCAGCACTTAATGAACTAACAGAAGAAAGGCTGTTATGACCAAACAGACATATAAAATATTTGCAAACAATCTTTTGCACCAAAACTATTTTGATGCCGGATTTGTTGCTCAATTAAATATGTCTACCTTAATAAACTGTATTCACTTCAAACAACTACAAAACTCCCCCGAAAATTAAAAAAAAAAACACCATTGCATAGATTTCTGCTATACAAAGCTTCCCAACATATGCTTACATTGTATTTTCAAGGTAATGTTGTTACAGTGTGATTACACAAATATAGAATGAGTAGTATTAATGAACTACATGTACTTAATATATGGTAAAGGTTAAATGGTTAAGCTTTGGTATAGTTTAGTTATATGTAATTATGGATAATGTATTACTTTTTATATGTTATTACTGTATTAAGTAGATATAAATTATATAACTGTCATATTCAAATAAAGTGTTACCAAGCTGTTTTTTTTATTACTAATAAAAAACAGCTGCATTTCATTGAAATATTTTAAATAGATAAAATTGTTGTAAAATGTACAAGACTAAACAGTTTACTCTTAAAAAAGAAGTATTTTGCATAATTCTGTTTCCAAGTCAATATACTGTATATATATATGTGTGTGTGTGTGTGTGTGTGTGTGTGTGTGTGTGTGTGTGTGTGTGTGTGTGTGTGTGTGTGTGTGTGTGTGTCTGTGTGTATGTGTGTGTGTGTGTGTGTGTGTGTGTGTGTGTGTGTGTGTGCGCGTGCGTGTGTGTGTGTGTGTGTGTGTGTGTGTGTGTGTGTGTGTGGTCTATGTAAATTTTATAAACATATAAATACTTTATCCATAAGTAAAAGTGGTTACACTTTTACTTATGGATATTAAACATGTAATATAACAAACATGTAATATAACAAAGACACTGTAAAAAAAATCTGTTATTTTAAAACTTTAGCAATAGTAAAAATATAAATATACAATGGTAAAAATATTTTGCATTGAAATCATGATTTATTCGTGTTTGCTTTAGCTACTTTTTCAAATCAAAGCCTAGGATGCTGCAGTGTCTATGTGGACCTCAGAGAACACTCCCTCTGAATGGGCTTTACAGGAAGCTACAAGCAGCAAATATCTTATACTACTGGATGACTGACAGCATAACAATACCCTAACCCAGTGGGGGCCCGGACAGCAAGAGATACAGAGAAACAGACAGAGAGAAAGGAAGAGAACAGAAGGAGACATGGGTCTGAATATGTTCTGAATAGGAGAAAAAAAACAGTAACAGAAAAAGCAAAGGCCTTGTGTACCCATGAGACTCTGGAGCACTGAACAAGAGAAAATGAAAATTATATGTCCTTTCAGCAGCTGGCCTGGACCATCTGCACACACCTTTGCTTAATGCAGCTAAGTGCACTTGAGGAGGATAGAAAACTAAGAGACGGTAGGATTCAAAGGAGAGTTAAATGCTGTGAACAAGCTCTCTCCATAACTTTCAAACCAGAAGGTCAAGCTAGTCCCAGTTCTCACCATTTTTTGTTTGTTCAAAAATATACCAAAGACAATAGAGGGAAATGTCAAACTGTTTTTAGTGGAAAGCACCCAGAACAAGCTTCGCCACTGAATAAAAATAATTTGAACCTTGCTGTTGTTGTCTTTGTTTGTTGCTCAAACATGCTGTAATGCACACTTCCACAAAACAGACAAATTAATTATTTACCAAAAATAAACAAAGAAATAAAAAAATTGCTATTGCTATTAATCAGCTAATGTTTTTGAAATAATTTTACAGTGATTGCACTATAAAATATATATATGTGCACATTCACTACAAAAATTGAAACAACCCCCCCCCCCCATATAGCCCATGAGCAATACTGCCATTTACAGTTTACTGTGTCCTTTCCTTCCTGTTCTCTTCTTTTAGATTGTGCGGGAAATAAAATCATCGTTGGAAGCTTGACCATCACAGACGTTGTTTCAAGGCACGGTAAAATGGGCTAACAAATCATGCATCTGACAATAATGTTGCTCTGACTGAATCACTATGTGGATCCATATGTCAAATCCAGACCATTGCCGTGGAAAGCTCTGGCAAAATAAAGATGACACAGATGCGGCCAATCTATCAAATCCTTTTCATCATACACAGGAAATGCTGAGCACTGGCCACTTTGGCAAAAGCAAAGGAGAAGTGACTCAAATAAATTTCTCCAATGATTACTGCCACAATATAAAAATGGGAGCTATCATTAATACTGTGCTAATGCTTGACTATAATTCATCTGCTCGGAGCTTAGAATAATTGTTCTGACACTCGGACAGAGACGCATAAATCCTTCGTTCTGTTCGGAGAGAGTGTTTGGCATTGAACCAGTCCTGAAGCTGAGCACTGGCATTTCAGACCTAAACCAACATCAAGAGGCTTCTGCTCGCACCGAGGTGTGACGTTTAAAATGGAACCTGCTGCTTTGAGGAGATTCAACTTTGGTCCAGTCATGTCCATTTACCTAAATGTCACCCAGCCATTCACTTTTCATATCAGCAGGAAGCAATGTGCTCTTCTGCAAAGAGTAGATTCTTTAATATTTTAGTGTCTTAGAGATGCTTATGATTTACCTTAACGTGTGTGAATATAGTGACATTAATGCTTATATTACTGCTCACATATAGGCCTGTTCATTCAAGACATGCAAAGGTCGAGCACTATATGATTTTATATCCCATGTAACACTAGAGTGCTCTAATTCAATGTTTCTTACAGGCCTTTAACATACAATGAGATATTAATGGTAAAACGTGCAGTTGTTTTGTTTTAAGAGAGAAATGTGATATAGATGATAGATATGATAGAGGTATCAGAAGCCATGCTCTTTCTGATTCTCTGTATGGCTCCTTATTTCATGATATCTCATTATGTCCTTTTAAATAAGGGTTAGCTCAAATAAAACTGCATAACTTATTTTGTCAGCGTTTATTAGGTTGGTAAAATGTGCATTATTACTCTTAAGTGTCCTGCAAAATGTGCTCCGATATTTTAATCAGATTTCTTACTATAAACAAAACTATAAACAAAACACAATAACGTCACTCATCTCAAAATGTTGGCTAATTCACAAATATACATATGTATAGATACTTTACAAAGTGTTTGCTCCGTTTGCAAGCATGTGGGTTATTAATTAACTCTAAAGGTTAGTATATGGTTGAATGAAAAGTGTCACATTTAACAGTTTGTGGGATATAAATGACCCGCGCACATCTATCATTACGCGCGAGCGTGTTTTTGTGTCTGACGCATCAGGAGCGCGCGTGGTACATGTCCATAAGCATAAAATATCAATAAAACAATAATAAATAAGCCTCGTTACATGCCAGAGGTGACAGAGAAGTCCGTACTGATTCCTCCTGCAGCATTTCCAAACCATCATAAAAAATAAAAATAAAACCTTTGGCTCCATACCTTACTGCGTTTCCTCTTGTTCTTCAGTATATCTCGTTCATTCTTCAGTCTGTCGTTTATCTGTCGGTTTCTCCTTCTTCGTGCGGATGCATGCAGATCAAAAACAAATAGCCCGAATGGAGCAGTCCATAGAATTAACGGAGGGAGTAAATTCGTGATAAAGACGTGCAAAACGCCGAAAAACAATCCGACATGTTAAGTTAATATTCAAATGACCGCACTCGCAAAATCATAACAAAACAACTTGCACTGTTGTGCGATGTTTGACAAGCCACTCACTGATAATAATAATAAGTCCACACGAGACACGGATGATCGAATAAAATATCGTCCGCAGTCCTTTTTTCAGAACTGAACATAACGCGAAACGTCTCCACAAATCCAAGGAAAACACAGAAGCGCAGACATGTCAGGAGTGGACGCTGGACAGCCAGTAAGTGTTCGGATTCCTTGTCGTATTTAACACACACATTGGAGCAAAATTGAAAGGTTGTGGTGTCGACCCATATGTGTCCTCTCGCCTCGAAACCAGCAGTCTGTCTCCCTCCGTCTGAAGAAGCGTAACGTCGTCGCTCACACCGCACACCGACTGACTTCTTAGCTGAACCCAATCTAAATTAGTAGTATACCATATCCAGGTTTATTCATTTGCACCCTGGGTGACCGTGCGCCAAATTATTCTCAATGTCTGATTCATTGATTCATTCAACCTCGGATCTGGTAAATAAATAAGGATCTTGCTTATATGCAGATAAAAAAAAAGGCTGCTATATTTAAATAAATAATGTAGCTGTTATGAATATGAAGGTCTTCTGACTCTTCCGACAAATGCCTTGAAGTCCGCTCTCCAGAATGTGTGGTGGGGTGAAATCGTGTGATTATTCAGACGGCTCAGTGTGGGATGCCTCTCAGTTGGTCTTTCACGGTTTAGGGGTGTACTAAAGGGGGCGGGGTCTATGCGGGGGCGTGGTTATGACACATTGACCGTATATTAGAGGGGCGGTGCATGTGTTGGGGGAGTGGTTTATTACAGGTGATAATTATAATCCTCAAGTCTAGACAGATAGACTAACATCTACCAAAAATATTAAGAAATATTAAGAATATTGACCCTGAAAGGATTTCCAACCTTGTTGCGGAGCTTCCTGTGATTGGTTCTATTGACTGTTATAACTCTGCACTTTCCTCAATTCTTAATGTTGTTGCACCAGTGAAAGAACGAGTTGTATCTTTTTCCAAGTCGTCTCCCTGGTACACAAATGATCTGCGTGCACTTAAAGCTGATGGAAGGAAGATTGAGCAGTTGTATAAAAAATCAGGCCTCACCGTTCACAAATTAATGTTTGAACAACACCAGCTGCAGTATCATCTTGCTTTGAAGACTAGCAGAGAGGCATATTACTCTCATGTTATCAATAAAGGTGCTGCTAATCCTAGGACGTTATTTAAGACAATTGATAGCCTTCTCAAATCTCAAAAGAAAAGTGTCTGCCCTTCTGATGAGATGTGTAATAATTTTAACAAATATTTTACAGAGAAAGTTCAGAGTATTTATAGCTCCATCTCTTTTGACTCTCCTTTGCTGACTAGTGAGTCTTACTCAAAAAAACTACCTTCTACTGCCCTTTCGAACTTCTACTGTCAATGTAGACAATGTTTTTAAATTGATCATGACTATGAGTTCAACCATGTGCCTTCTTGACCCCTTGCCTACTGAGGTTCTAAAAAAGTGTTTATCACATGTCTGCCCTTCCATCACTGTAATTATTAACAACTCCTTAGCCACTGGCCAGGTTCCTCCGGCCCTTAAGGTGGCCGCTATCACACCTGTTCTAAAAAAAACGGGCTGTGATGTTCTAAATTTACCTAACTACAGGCCTATTGCGAACCTGCCCTTTGTGGCAATGGTTCTTGAACGAGTTGTTGTTGGTCAGTTACGGCAATATCTGTCCAATAACAACTTATTGGAACCATTTCAGTCTGGTTTCAGATCTGGACACAGCACTGAGACTGCACTTGTAAGGGTCACCAACGACCTACTTGTTTCTGCTGACACTGGTGCTTGCAGCATTCTAGTCCTGCTAGACATTAGTGCAGCTTTTGACACTATATGTCATATTATCCTTCTTAACAGGTTGCGTGTGTTGTTAGGCATCTCTGGTGTTGTGTTCAAATGGTTTGAGTCCTATTTAGCAGACCGTTTTCAGTATGTTTGCATGGGGAAACATAAATCTGAGGCCACATTAGTTCAGCAGGGTGTCCCGCAGGGGTCAGTGCTTGGGCCGACTTTGTTCAGCATTTATATGCTCCCACTTGGTGACATTATCAGAAAATACGGTCTGAGGTTTCATTGTTATGCTGATGACACGCAGATCTATGTTAACACTCTCCCTGATCCTAATCTTGCAATCACAGCTCTGAGCGCATGTATGGAAGAAATTAAGTTATGGATGCATGCCAATTATCTTAAACTTAATGAATCAAAAACAGAATTTCTACTTGTTGGTATGCCGGCAGCCTTGCACAAGTTTAACTGTCAAAATCTGATCACTGATTCTGATTTACTGGCCCCAGCATCACAGGTGCGAAATTTAGGTGTTATTTTTGATTCACATTTGTCTTTTGATGCCCATATCAAATTGGTTTCAAAATCAGCTTTATTTCATCTAAAAAATATTGCAAGAATTCGACCTTTTATATCCATGCCAGATGCAGAAAAGCTCATCCATGCATTTATCACGTCGAGACTAGATTACTGCAATGCACTATACTCTGGTCTCCCTGATAAACATATTAAGAAATTACAGTATATCCAAAACTCGGCCGCACGTGTACTAACACAAACAACTGTTCAGCAGCATATTTCCCCTGTTCTTTATGAACTCCATTGGCTTCCAGTAACGGCACGTATCGATTTTAAAATCTTGATTTTAACATATAAAGCCATTCATGGGATAGCACCGGAATACCTTTGTGATCTAGTTGTTCCTTACATTCCAAATTGTTCTCTCCGCTCATCTGACTCTTATGCTCTACAGCAGCCCACATTCAAATTAAAGTCGATGGGTGGTCGCTCCTTTACGGTTACCGCTCCGGGGTTGTGGAATAAACTTCCATTTGCGATAAAAAATTCTACAACTCTGGACTGCTTTAAGAGGTCTCTAAAGACCCATCTTTTTAAAAATGCTTATTGTCTTTGAAGTGTATCTTATTTAGATTTTTTTTTGTCTGATTTTCCTGTTTTTAATGTATTGTTTAATTATCTTATATTATGTTTACTATACTGTGTAGCGCTTTGGGTTGGAGAAAAGCGCATTATAAATAAAATGCATCATCATCATCATCATCATCACCAAATTATAATAATAATGGTTATTATTATTATAATTGGACTTTTTTTTCCCCTCACAAAATGTATATTTGTGACTTTTAGCTGACGCTTAACTATAACTGTTAAACTGCTATGACCAGTGCATGTGGGTCGATATTTATTAACACAAACTTTAAAATAGTAATCACAATGCAATAATTAGGTCTACTACACATTAGTATTGATGTATTGTAATTAGTTATACATGTAGCACGGAGTCTGTAAAGTGCTACATTATCTTTTTGAAATCAATTTTAATCAAGAGTCACTAGTCTACTCATTACTGAGAGATGTACAGTAATGTGGTCAATAAAGACTTATGATTAAATCTATTTTTAAAATTTAATTCCCACAAAGGTATGAGTTATATATATAGGCTGCATACCAATTACAGTTGGCCTATGCCAGTGTCCTCTGTGACAGGCCGTTTCGTTAAGATTCAGTGTTGACCTTAAGGGATTTGGTTAGTGCTCTATTTGAAGGGCAGTCATAATCACATTAACTGTCAAATCAGAGAAAACTGGCTCAAAGTCAACAGGATAGCCTAAATGACTTTTTTCAATAGTTCTGGCCATAGCCATGGACCATTTTCCCTGACAAGAGACCATCAATATGTGCTCAGACTTTTGATTTTCTTAGATAATCTATGAGGATTTAATGTCCTCTGCTTCCTATTACAACTTGCCATCCCAATTTCCTAGGCACACACTCATATGTATGTTTAGTTTATGTATTCAACTAATGCCCCACAAACAAGACTGGTGTTGTTTAGATTATCAATATAGTATCATTACAGATAATCACATCCCTGCTGATATTTGTGTAAAAACAGTTCAGTATGTTACAGTAATATTGTATATTTTAGTCACCATATCCACAGATATTTTTTGTTCCACCAGCAAATATGGTTACAAACTAAGTCAGAACTTTAATGCACATGGTGAGTGTAATCATCTATTACTAGGAATAGGGAGATAGAGAGAGAGATAGAGAGAGAGAGAAGGTAGGAGATATTATAGGGAAGTAGAAACATCCTATAGTATTCTTTAGATCAAAACATAACATCTATATTATGCTCACATTTTTTGCAATCTAATACAGTACATACTAATTCTGTACTGGCTAAATTCTCTTGTAGCATTAACAGTTTTTATTTTAGTGTATTTAATTCACTATTTAAAAATAAATGTAAACAAACCAAAAAAAAAATATATATATATATATATAAATATTTTTTTTTACTAATTTATGACAAATTTACTTTTTAAAGAAGTGTCATGAATGCACTTACACAGCAATTACAACTGTATACTTTGGGGCTGAGGTGGGTGACAGCAGGCAACATTTAGTCTGGCTTTTATGCGGCATTGCATCTTTACATTAAATATTACAGACACAAAGCATCCTTAACTCGGCTTTGAAAATACGCCTTAATATAGAATTTCAATATCGGCCATTTATCATCAGCCATACCGTGAAAAGAAGGATCAGCTTGTCTGTCATATCTGTGCATCTGAGGTATCATTCATATCCATAACATGATGAGTTTAATACTCATGCCCAATACAAAAAGTTTAATACTTTGGATTAGGGATTTGAAAAAGATCTAACCACCACTTGCAAATTACAAATTCACACATGCCTTTCTCTTTACTCAGCAAACTAGAACAAAACCTCAAACTACAAAGGTCATTGAAAAACCTGAAGAGATTCCAAGCTTCAACTTTTCTTTTTTATTTCTTCTTTTTTTTGTGCGTCATAGTAAAATAACACAGCGATGACTGCCAAACTAAGAGAAGAGCTCTCTACATGTCATGTTTTTCTCCACTTTAATGCAAAGATTTCATTAGATTCGGTATACTGATTCAGACGAGCTACATCCTCATGGTGAGAGCTCATTTCAGGGACAAATGTGAATGCTTGAGAAAAGGAACACCCAAGAAAAGAAACAATCATCCGATGGCTTTCTTACGCTCCACTATGCCACTTTAAGACCTCATCTTCCATCAGCGATCATCAATGCCCTTCATCTGACAGGTGGATCTTCATAAATAGTAGCACCACAAAACCTAGCTCACGCCGCTCACTCACTCTCGGTCTCTTGATCTGTTTCTCTTTCTCTTTTGCAATATGAAATAGTCCATTATCTGCTCTCAGGGCTAATTGGTGTATTAACGCCATGCTGTGGGTGACAGAGGGAGCAAGGGAGACGCTGGATGAATATGGATGAGAGAGAGTCAGAACGTTTTTGTGCACATGAGATAGAAAGACCGGGGGAGGGAGTTGTGCAGAGTGAAAATTGGAGGCCAAGGTAAATCTTTTCAGCAACACAAGTGTTTGAGAGGTAGATGGTGAAATTACGAGTGGTGGTGGGGAGAGGGAAAAAAAAATGTCCAGTAATGGCTGAGTTTTTTTTTTTTTCAGGCGGCCTTCTCTCTATCCTTCTCTATTCCTCTCTCACCGACATTGCCCATCAGCCCAATTATCTACTTTCCGTGGCGCCAGTACCAGCATATGGAAATGCAAATTGCACAGAGAAATGTTTTCCTTTTTTCAAAAGCAGTAGAAGGTAAGTAGCTCTCGAGGACGGGAGGAGACAGAGGAAGCACGTGCACGCTTGTGTGTGTGTGTGTTGGTGGGAAGTACAATTCTGGATGCTGTGCATCACCTCTGCACGTACAGTATTCCCAAGCTTTCAAGTTGCTTAAAGGAAAAGTTCACCCAAAAATGAATATTTGCTGGAAATCTATTCACCCTCAGGCCATCCAAGATGTAGATGAGGTTGTTTCCTTATCAGAACAGATTTGGAGAAATTTAGCATGTCATCATTTGCTCACCAGTGGATCCTCTGCAGTGAATGGGTGCTGTCAGAATGACAGTTCAAACAGCTGATAAATACATAATAATAATAATCCAGAAGTAATTGACACATCTCCAGTCCATTAGTTAATAGCTAATAAAGCAAAAAGCTGTAAAGCTCCATCATTAAGAGGTTTTTAACTTCAAACTGTTGCTTCCGACTAAATACACATCCTCTATCTTTAATATTGCCTTCTCCAGTGAAAAACTCATCTAGTCTGAATCAGGAGAGAAATATGTACTGATCAAACACTGTTTTGACTGAAAAGCTGTCAAAAACAGTTCTAAACAAATATGTTGGTTGATTTTGTTGTGAGAGGACAATGGACTTTTTCAAAGGAGGCATTATTGTGGATCACTGGTATTTTGACCAGAAAATGCTTGAATGATGGATTTGTTGCAGACAAACACACAGCTGTTCACAAGACGTTAAGTGATGGACTGGAGTTACGTGGATTACTTATGGATTATTGTGATATTTTTATCAGCTATTTGGACTCTTATTCTGAAAGCACCCATTTACTGCAGAGGATCCATTGGTGTACAAGAGATGTAATGTTAGATTCCTCCAATTCTCTTCTGATGAAGAAACTAATCCATCTACATCTTGGACTGCATGAGGGTGAGTACAGGCACTTTTCTCCGCATCTTCTTCGTATTCCTGCATCTCTCCTATGCAAAAGCTCTCAGGCTGCCAAGTTAGCATGCAGCTTCCAGCACTTTAGGTTTACAGATCAAAGGTCCATTTCTGTTCCCTCGTGCACAACATGGAGACATTCATGATTATTCTGATAAGCTGCTGATATCCTCCAGGGTGGAAAGGATCAAATCAGAGGCTTTGTTGTGTTCATTATGCACACTCTTTCCAGTCACCTATCCTCACGGCTCCTCCGGAGAGCCACAAAGGCGACACCTCAAATCTGCCACATGCTCAATTATTTTCAATTATACCCATTGGCCTCCCATGTATCTTTTCCCGTAACTTAATTGTGATCCGAAATGACTTGTTGATTGACAGCAGAAGGCAATTGGAGGCGTGAGAGATGGTGACCCCTCTGGTAATTATCACAGATTGGTGTCAAGCACACATATTTTGCAACTCCCTCTCTATCTGACAACAGCCTTCTGCATCAGTGCAATCCCTCAGATGGGTGAGAGGATGTCAAAGTCGGCGTCATTTTCAAACTAGCGTATGGTGTGTTAACTGCAGTGGTTTTGCAGTAATGCAAGACATAATGCCTGGTAGGGCTTTTCCCTGCAATTTCATGCTGAACTATCTTTGATGTCTAGATGATATTGGTTGTTACAAGTCTTTGTGAATTACATAAAGAGCAGCAAAGAAGAGCTCCATAAAGACATTTAATCCAGGGTCATCGGGGTGTCTCATTTCTAAGGTGATGTACTATGCTTACTCATCATTCTCGGCTCTATCTACTAAAGAGCAGCAACCAGAGACATGTCTTGATTGTTTTGCTATATTAGATCGGTATAAAGACAGAGTGGTATTGTAAATGACACGACTGACAGAGCTGCCATGGACTTGTTTTCAGGACCATGGATAGCTCAGACATTCCACTATGTTATTTCAGCACCATGGACAGCACACTGACAGTACATTCAGTTTTAAATTGCATTCACATATATCTTTTTTTAAGCAATGCAAAAATACTTAATATAAATAATAAAAAAATGAAAGATATGCAATCTCATTTGATTATTTTATCTTTTTTATTTATTTAGTACAAAAAGCTTCACATTAGTTTAAACACTTAAACATGGTCCCCCTAACCAGACACAACACAGCATGATATGATGTCACGACACACGGCAAAAGGTGTGTTGTCCATGTGAATAAGAGTTTTTATTCCTAACCAGCCATGACCGCAATATATGATGAGCAATGGGGTATGCTATTTTTATAATAGCTTCCATTCCCATTATGCCACAGCTTGTAACAAGAACATACAAACTATATGTCCAAATGCAGTGTTATTTTAGTATCACTGAGAAATTATTATAGTTTTTATTAATATTTTGGATTAGTTTTTTATTTTAGTAAAACTACTAAATAAAAAAAAATAGTAAAGCACTTTGAATTACCATTGTGTATAAAATGTGCCATATAAATAAACTTGCCTTGCCTTGCCTTTTATATTTTCTGTTCTTATTTCGATTTTAGCTTTTGTGTTTCTGTCATTTTTGTTATTTTTTATTATTAGTTGTCTATTGAAGTTATTTTAGTTTTATAAATGTTGCCTTTGCAATTCGCTGAAATAAAATAGGTTTATTTTTTATTATTTATATTTAATTTTATTTCAGTTTATTTCAAGCAACAAGCATGTTTTTTTTATCGTTTTAGTTTCAGCTCTAACTATAATAGTTTTAACTATGATAATCCTGATCCAATGACAATGATAATCTCAGATACTGATTATGTGCTTTATTATTATTATTATTATTATTTAAAGGGGTTAGTACAAACATCAATGTAAGGGACTTTAATAACCATAATGAAAGTGATAATGGGATGTTCACCTCCGCTCTTCAAACTAAAAAGGAAAACAAGAATATTTAAACTGTAAATAAACAATAATGTTCTAGGATAAAGATTGCATCAGTCCCATTGTTTATTATAATAAATAATATTACAATTATAATATTTTCTAGTAATTTGATTATGTAACAAATTAACAAATTGTTTCTCGCTGTAATAGTGTCATGTAGGAAATCATAATATTACAAACCTAAGATCCAAAACTGTACTTTGTTACGACCTTCTCGTTTTAAATCGCAACATGAAAGAGGGATCATGCAAAACGTTCCATGAACAATTTGTTTATTGATTTAAAAATATGCCACAAATAATAATAATAACAGAAGTCTAGGGATAAGAGAAAACAAAGAAACATACAAACAACTATAACAAAATTGACACTACATGTGTAAGGAAAAACATACGAAAGAGACACTCCGGAGGAATACTTCCCCAGAGAGTGCCTGCTCCAAATAACGCACAGCACTATCATATACTCTAACTAATTATCAATTAACAATGAGAAAACCAATCGGCAACTCCCATGGTCAGCACCAGTGGAATCAGGGGGAGGAGACTCAGGGTCGTCACACCTCCCACTCCAGAAGGAGGTTCTCCTAAAGAACCGAAAGAAAAAAAAAGAAAAAGAAAAATAGTACAAAGGCAAAACAACCTTTTAATTGCAAATGTACAATAAATGTAATACTCATCTCCATAAATCCAACTCCATTTCACTCCCGGAATCCTGGGCCCTAGGACATCAGATAGAAGAAAAAGAAGAAAGAAAGGAGAAAAGCGAAAGAGGAGAAAAGTGAAAGAGAAGAAAGGAGAAAGAGAAGAAAAGATGCCAGACACTCTGGTACATCTTACATCCGCGAGAGAGCATCAGCAATTATGTTATCCTTGCCACGTATGTGTTTAATCTGTAAGTGGAAAGGTTGTAAGATAAGGCTCCATCTCATAATTCTTTGATTCTTGCCGCGCATTCGATCTAAGAAAGTCAACGGATTATGGTCAGTATATACAGTAATAGGACCACAAACCGCGCTCAAATAGACCTCAAAATGTTGAACGGCTAGAATAAGGGCTAATGCCTCTTTTTCCACCGTAGAATACACTTGCTGGTGACGATTGAATTTCTTTAAAAAAAATTACTGACTGGATGTTCGATTCCATTACAATCCTCTTGTAAAAGAACAGCGCCAGCCCCATAGGGACTAGCATCAACTGCAAGTAGAAAACGCTTCTCAAAATTAGGAGTAACCAACACGAGAGCATTTGCTAATAAAGATTTGGCATTCTCAAAGGAACACTGACATTTTTCAGACCATTGAAAGGGTCTCTTTGGGCTTAACAGATCGGTCAGAGGGGCAACTACATTTGCGAAATTATGACAAAAACCCCTGCAGTAACCCACCATCCCGAGAAATCGTCGTAACTCACGACGGGTAGCTGGCTTGGGAAAACTACAGATCACATTCACTTTAGCGTGAATCGGTTTCACACAACCCCGGCCACCTTACCCAAATATGTCACAGTAGCCTTTCCAAATTTGCACTTAGCAAGGTTTATAGTCAAGTTGGCTTTGGCTAAATGCACAAAAAGCTCTCTAATTTGATCGAGATGTTCAGACCAAGAAGAACTATACAGAACAACATCGTCCAAGTAAGGCTCACAACCGCTCATCCCACGTGATTTACCAACCGTTGAAATGTAGCAGGAGCGTTTCAGACCCCAAAAGGCATAACCATGTACTGCAGGAACCTGTCAGGTGTAACGAAAGCAGATAATTCTTTAGCACGGGATGTCAATGGCACTTGCCAATAACCTTTCAGGAGGTCAAATTTGCTAACAAATTTCGCAGAGCCAACACGGTCAACGCAGTCATCGATTCTGGGTAGAGGGTAACAATCAGGTTTTGTCAGACTGTTGAGGTTCCTGTAGTCAGTACAAAAACGATACGAACCGTCCGGTTTACTCACTAAAATACATGGAGAACTCCAAGAACTAAAACTGGGTTCTGCTAAGTTATGATCAAGTAAATAATCCACCTCTTTCTGAAGTAACTTCCTTTTTATAGGATTGACACAGTATGCATGTTGTTTCACTGGCTGAGCTGTACCAACATCAATGTCATGCTCAATGACAGATGTTCGGGTGGGAACATCAGAAAAGAGAGAGGGAAACGAGTTTACCAACTCAATTATGTCGGTCTTCTCTAGCTCGGAAAGGTGAGACAAATGGTGAGCCATTTGACGGTACAGGAGTCACATAGGATTTAAGTAAGCTAACATGACAAACCTGGATTTTCTTTCGCCGATCGGGTGTATTTAATAAATAGTTGTTATTCGAAAGACTCTTCGCAATCGTATACGGTCCAGCAAACCGAGCCTGTAAAGGACTAGTCAAAACAGGTAACAACGCCAGTACTTGATCACCTACTTGAAAATTTCTGGACTTGACTTTTCGATCAAACAACCTCTGCATTTCCCCCTGAGACTTAGCTAACTTTCGTAGAGCTATTGCTCTAGTTTCATAGAGTCGATAACGGAAACTACTTACATAGTCTAAAACATTCTCAGGAGGGTCAAACTTAGTCCACTCATCTGCCAAGACAGCAATAGGGCCTCTAACAGTATGTCCAAACACTAACTCATTAGGGCTAAAACCTATGCTCTCTTGTACAACCTCACGAATAGCCAACATATAAGACCTCAAAAGTGACTTAAGAGTCTGAAGGAATCTTTCCAGACTTCCTTGACTTTGAGGGTGATAAGCACTTGATATGTTATGTTTAACTTCAAGTTGTCGCATGACCTTAGAGAAGTTTCGGGACATAACATTCGAACCCTGGTTAGACTGTATGGTTTTTGTAATACCAAAAATAGACATGAAACTTGTTAAAGCCTTTAAAATAGCTTTGCTAGTAATTGATCTCAGAGGAAAAGCTGCAGGGTAACGTGTAGTCTGACACATTACAGTGAGTAAATAAGCATGCCCAGCTTTAGACCGTGGTAAAGGACCAACGCAATCAATTGTCAAGTGTGAAAAAGGAGTGGTAACTGCAGCAATAGGCTGTAAAGGAGCAACTGGAACTTTTTGGATTTGGCTTTCCCGTCATTTGACAAGTATGGCAGGACCGTATACAGTTAATCACATCTCACTTACATTTAGGCCAATAAAACTTCCTTAGAACTCTATCATAGGTATTTCGTACCCCCATAAGACCAGCTATGCACTGATGTGAAAGCTGTAACAGGTCTTGACGAAACTTAAGGGGAACCACGATTTGGATCCTAGGATCGAGTGAAAAATCAGAGCTCATAGGTTGTTGTCTATAAAGCAATCCATCCTGGAGAAAATAGAAGGGAGATGAAGTCTTGTCTGCTACTTCATGAGCTAAAGAGAACAATTTTTGAAGAGTATCATCCACCTGCTGTGCTTTGATAAGATCATCTCGAGTCACAGTATAAAGCGGAGATAAAGAACAGACGTTAACATGTTCATCACAGATAAATGGACTCTCTGACATAAAATCAGACTTATCTGTCTTATGATCATCAACAGCATGTGACTCATGAACAGGTATCATATCCTCCACATCCGTACATGCAATACTAGGTTCTGGCTGAGAGAAATTTTCAGAAGCAAGAAATGTATTACAAAGAATATTTTCAGTTTCATCTGGCACACCTTTCTCAGCCATCGCCCGAGTTATTGCACATGCAGGATATAAATCGAGACAATCAGAAGATCCACCTAATTTCTCAACAGCAGAGACTATTATAGGTGGAACACCACCGTCTGACTTTTCCCAGACATTTCCCCCAGCTAAATCATTGCCCAGTATGAATGTTACACCAGGGACAGGAAGCATAGCACGAACTCCAACTACCACATCACCTGACACGAGTTTGGAATTAAGATGAATGCGGTGTAGAGGAACTTCGGTAAAGCCCATCTCAAGTCCTCTCACCATTACTGTAATGACCTTCCCCTTTAATTTGTTTTGCTTGGCGTTACCACTAGATGGCGAAATACCCTTATTGTGTATATAAGGGAGAGGAAACAAAGCAAGAGTATTTTCACGTTTGTTCTTGAGCTAACAAGCTTGAGAAAAATGGTTTAAGCTTTAGTATCCCTTTGGCAAGCAGAGCGAGGTATGTTAGTTTGTTTTTCATGTATTTCTTTGGTGTCATTTGTTGTTTAATTTGAACAATGTTAAATGTGTAGTGAATGTTTGTTTGCTTGTTTGTTTTTGAGTTTATTTTGCTTTGATATTTATGTATTGTTTTTTGTTTTCTTTGTAGTTTTACGGTGCCACCATGCTGTGATACAATTGTAATGGTGCTATGAAGTTAATGTGTAAACACAGTGTTGTGATGCATGGAGAACATTTGCAACAAAGAATTGAGACAACGATCACTTTAGCAATGAAGTTTATTGCATCTTAAAATAAATCGAAGGCACCCGTCAAAAACTCTCTGTTTCTTTTTACGAGCTGAAGGGCCACTACAGTAAAACTCGCTGCTACACATGAGGTTTCATCATGTTGCTGTTGTTTCATCGCGTAAGTGGGACACTGGACTTTGCATCTAAAGGTCTGATTAAATCACGTTACGTCAGTCCGAGATGGATACCTCATCAGGATTGTAAAATTACACCATCAGTTGGAGCGCGGCTCATTCATGAACGTTTGGATGGTGATCGTATATCAACTTTACTGTTACAGATGAAAAGGTAAACTTTCAGTAAAAGAACGTTACATGAAGTAAGACTGCAAATACAAGTTTCTGGACTGTGTGAGTTGAATTCTTTACAATTAAAGACACTTTAGATGTTTAAATTTTTTTTGAATTTTATAGAGAATTGACGTTGAAGATATGAAGTTGAATGAGTTGTGAAATATTGATTATGACGTTGAAGTTATTGATTTCAGTCTTCTTTATAAGTTATTGACTCGCAGAAATTTCTGATTTGGTGAGCAAACGAATAGAAACTGTTGAGCAGATCCAACAAAAAGAAGTTGTAAAGGAGAGAGTAAGACAGACATTAAATAAAGAGGAGTATGCATCTGTCTTTGGTTACACAAACACTGATACCATCATCTCAGAAAGCCTAACCACATCGGAGACCTTCTCCAGAGCTTTCAGTAAACGAGCCGACGCAGAAGCTGAACTCGCAGCCAAAGTAGAACAAGTGAAGGCTATGCAAGAAATTCACAATCAGCAGGCCAGATTACTTGAGATGGAGAATGACTGGAAGCTGAATGAAGCAAGAATGCTAGCAGAGGTGAAACAGAAAGAATCAGAGATGCATCGAAGACTGGAAGAAGAAAGGACTAAGCTGCAGATGCTACAAGCAGATAAAGAAGTCAAGGTAGCCGCAGCTCGAGTGAATGCCTACAACAATCATGAGAGTAATCTTGAAGAGGAGGAGGAGGGGAGAGGTAATGCAACATGGTCTGGAAGGAGAGCGGCTGGAACCCAACCCCAGCTGAATCCTCAGGTAGATTCATTCCATCCTCGGGTATTTCAAGAGGTAAAGACAACTCAAGAGACTGAGAACTTGGCTCAAGTGTTAGCGAACTCTCTAAGCATAAATCGATTACCTGTCCCAGAGCCAACGACTTTCACTGGTGATCCTTTGAAGTTCATTGATTGGAAAATGTCCTTCACAGCACTTATTGATCGTAAATCAATTCCTGCAAGTGAGAAGATGTTCTACTTGAAAACCTATCTTGCTGGAGAAGCTCGAAAGGCTGTGGAAGGTTTCTTCTATAGAAATTCTCACGATGCATACCAGGGCACCTGGAAGGTCCTTGAAGAGCGGTATGGAAACCCGTTTATTGTTCAGAGAGCCTTTCGAGAAAAACTTATGAGATGGCCTAAGGTGGGAGTAAATGACCCACTTTCCTTAAGAGAATTCACTGACTTTCTACAAGGCTGTGTTGAAGCTAGTCCGCATGTCAAAGGTTTGGCTATTTTGAACGACTGTGAGGAAAACCATAAATTACTCAAGAAATTACCTGAGTGGATTGTACGTAAATGGAGCACAATTGTGTTTGAAGAGTTAGACATGACTGGTGATTATCCAAGTTTTAAACGATTTGCAGAGTTTTTGCAGAAGGAGTCCAAAATAGCTTGCAATCCATTCACTTCTCCACTTCTACTGAGTTCTAAAGTTTCAGATGAGAAATTTCCCAAAAGAGTCAGAGCTTTCAACACAACTCAAGTTAAAGATTCAACAAGAACAGAATTCAAGACGATATCACCATGTTCTGTCTGTAGGAGTGAAACGCATAGCATCTCTAAATGTCCTATTTTTGCAGTAAAGCCCATGGCTGACAAAAGGTCTTTTATTCGTGAGAATCATATCTGTTTTGGATGTCTGAGAAAGGGGCATATTTCCAAAGACTGCAAAAGACGGCATATTTGTGGCACATGTAGCTTTCGCCATCCAACTTGTTTGCATGAAGATAAAATCAAAGGGCCTGTGAATGTATCAAGAATGGGGTTAGCTCCTACGGACGTGCAAACTAATCAAGAAGTTCAAAAGGTTATGTCTCATACAGTAACACAACGTGCTTCTGCTACCTCTAGCATTGTTCCTGTTTTTATTTCAACAGTGGATAAGCCACAAAATGAGATTCTCACATACGCTTTACTTGACACACAGAGTGATTCGACTTTTATTTTGAAAGATTTTCTAGATGAGCTCCAAGTAAGCAGTCAAGCAGTGAAGCTGAGACTTAGTACAATGACGACTACAGATACAGTCACCCCAAGTAACAAGGTTAGTGGCTTACAAGTTCGAGGACTCCAAGGTGGGAAATGTATTAAAGTACAGCAAGCCTATACTTGTGACTTTATTCCCGTGGATAAAGCTTATATTCCAACGAGAAAGACTGCGTTGCAATGGCCTCACCTCAGGCACATTGCCAATGAGTTACCACCACTCCAGAGCTGTGATATAGGATTGTTAATTGGATATGATTGTCCTTTAGCATTAGCTCCTTTAGAGGTCATTATTGGCACTGAAAATGAGCCTTTTGCGCAGAAAACAGAGTTGGGTTGGAGTATCATTGGCCTTTGGAATCCCCACCTGGACAGACAAGGAAGTCAAAGTTTCATTCATCGAGTTTCAGTGAAAGAATTGTCAGTTCCATCAGCTAATGATGTTTTAAAGGTACTAGAGTCAGACTTCAATGAGAAGGGTTATGAGGATAAATATGTGTCCCAGGAAGATGTCCGTTTTATACGTCTTCTTAGTGACAACATCCAACATAAAGAAGATGGACATTTTCAACTGCCCCTTCCTTTCAAGAGCATCAGTCCTCCTTCACTACCTAATAACAAGAGGCTTGCTATGGTACGTTTGCAGCACTTGAAGAAGAAGTTGAAGTCAAATCAACAGTATTGTGATCATTATAAGGCCTTCATGGAAGAAATGTTCAGCAAGGGAGATGCAGAGATAGCTCCTGTTACATCTGATGAAGGAACAGTGTGGTATATACCCCATCATGGTGTTTACCACCCTCACAAGCCAGATAAGTTGAGGGTGGTATTTGATTGCTCTGCAAAATTTTGTGGTATTTCTCTTAATGACACCCTTCTCACTGGTCCAGATTCGATAAATTCTCTGGTGGGAGTACTTTGCCGGTTCAGGAAGGAAGCTGTTGCCGTGACATGTGATATCGAAAAGATGTTCTATCAATTTCATGTTCCTCCCAATAATAGAAACTATTTGAGATTCTTATGGTGGGAAAATGGAGATTTGGAAAGAGAACCCAAAGAATATAGAATGACTGTACACCTTTTCGGCGCCGCTTCATCTCCTGGATGTGCCAACTTTGGCCTTAAATACCTTGCAGAGCAGTATAAGTCTGAGTATCCCACAGCTTCGTCATTCGTGAAGAAAAACTTTTATGTTGATGACGGCTTGACTTCTGTTCCATTGATAGAGGAAGCGAAGGAATTGATTGTCAAAACTCAAACTCTGTGTAAGCATGGAGGGTTACGCCTCCATAAGTTTAATTCAAATGAGACTGAAGTTCTTCAGAGTGTGAATTCCACAGAGTGGGCAATAACCTCTAAACCTCTTAACCTGACTCCTGAAATAACTGGATACGTTCTTGGCATTCAGTGGTCTACGAAAGATGACACTTTCAGTTTTGACATCAAACTGAAAGACCAGCCTGGAACACGTTGAGGTATTTTGTCAATTGTTGCTTCCTTGTTCGACCCTATTGGGTTTGTTGCTCCTTTCCTGTTGAAAGGAAAGTGCATTTTACAGGAGTTGTGCCGTGGAAATATTGGATGGGATGATCCTCTTCCTGATGACTTATTCCTACGGTGGGAGGAGTGGAAAAGTAGATTTCAGGACTTGAAAGATTTCAGCATCCAAAGATGCTATCATCCACCATCCTTTAGTAAAATTGTCTGGACAGAACTGCACCATTTCTCTGATGCAAGTAACCTGGGGTATGGTGCATTTTCCTATCTTAGGTTCAAGAATGACAAAGACGAAGTACACCGTAGTCTCGTAATGGCCAAAGCTCGAGTTGCACCCACAAAGATCAAAAGCATTCCGGGACTGGAATTGTCTGCTGCTGTAGTTTCAGCCAGAATGAGTGTTATGTTAAAGGCTGAACTGGAACTGAAGATTGATCAAGAGTTCTTTTGGACCGATTCGCAGGTTGTTCTAGCATATGTCAACAATGAAGCCAGAAGGTTTCATGTGTTTGTTGCAAATCGTGTGCAACTAATCCGGGAAATTACAAGTACACATCAGTGGTATTATGTCAATACATCTGAAAATCCAGCTGATCATGTTTTGAGAGGTCTTCTTGTCTCAGACATATCTTCAACAAATTGGATGTCAGCACCCAAATTTTTATGGGAACAAGAAGTGTGTCCACCTCCTAATTTCTCAAATAATCTACTCGTGTGAGATCCTGAAGTCAGACTAGTTCAAGCATTAGTGACGAAGGGTGGTGTTAGTTCTGACTTTCTTGAACGATTTAATCACCTTTCTTCCTGGAGAACTCTCATTAATGTGATTACTAGAATAAAAAGGCTGGCCTCAAGTCAGAAATATCTTAACAACATTGTGACTGTGGAAGAACAAGAAAAGGCATCTGAGGTTGTTATCAAGCTCGTTCAACAACAGGCTTTTCCCCAAGAGATAAGAGCAATTCAAGGAGGGAAGGTTCTTCAGAAATCAAGTGTACTTTTTCATCTCGATCCTATTTTGAAAAGTGGTCTTTTTCGAGTTGAAGGAAGATTGAAACAGTCGTCTCTTAGTGAAGAGTTCAAGCATCCAGTGATCTTGCCGAAAGACAGCCACATCACCAAACTCATTTTGACACATTACCATGCCAAAATTTGTCATCAAGGGAGGTATCAAACACTCATGGAACTCAGAGCAAATGGGTTTTGGGTTATCGGTGGCAGTAGATAAGTATCTAAATTGATTTACAAATGTGTACAATGTAGGAAGCTAAGACGGCCAGTAGAAGAGCAGCAAATGGCTGAGCTTCCTAAAGAACGGATTGAAGTCTCTGCCCCTTTCTGTTACACTGGTATGGACTGTTTTGGCCCGTTTATCATAAAGAAGGGTCGAAAGGAGTATAAAAGATATGGTCTTCTCTTTACTTGCCTTTCTTCTCGAGCTGTCCATATCGAGATGTTGGAAGATTTGTCAACGGATATGTTCATTAATGCTCTAAGATGTTTCCTAAGCCTCCGTGGAGCTGTTCGTCAACTTTATTGTGATTGTGGTACAAATTTTGTGGGAGCTAGAAATGAACTTCGAGAAGCTCTTAAAGAATGTGACGCAAAGACACTGGAGGCGTTTCTTGTGGAAAATCAGTGCGAGTTTGTTTTTAATGCTGCTTCAGCTAGTCACTCTGGTGGTGTCTGGGAACGCCAAATAAGGACTGTGCGAAATGTGCTAAATGCTACGCTTTCTCAGTGCTCCTGCAGACTTGATGACTCTTCTCTTAGAACGTTGTTTTACGAAGCAATGGCTATCGTTAACAGTCGACCATTAACTATAGATGGAATAAATGACCCCAGGTCACTGGAACCAATAACACCAAACCATCTTATCCTAATGAAGTCTAAGACTGTTCTTCCTCCTCCTGGGAACTTTCTGAAGGAAGACATGTATGCTACAAAAAGGTGGCGCAGAGTCCAGTACTTAATTGAACAGTTCTGGAGTCGTTGGAAAAGGGAGTATCTCCTAAATATTTCCACATGACAGAAGTGGCACGTACCTCGACGTAATCTTGAGATTAATGACATAGTCATCATCAAAGAGGACATGCTGCCAAGGAACCAGTGGCAGTTAGGTAGAGTAGTTGAAGTCATTCAAGGGAACGATGGCTTAGTCCGACGAGTTAAAGTTCAAACAGGAGAACGAAGACTAAAGACTAAGTTAGGGCATTACCCTAAACCTTCAATCATTGAGCGACCAATTCAAAAATTAGTGGTTCTACTTGAAAGCGAATGATTCATTGATAGGTATTCGTGCATTAGACAATTGGGTTAAACACAAGGTTAAAATGTTTTTTTTGTTGTGAGTTATGTTGGAAAGGGTCACTGAAGGTTGAAATCATGTATGATATTTGTATGGGTTGTTTTTATCATAACATGATTGGTGGGAGTGTAATGACCTTCCCCTTTAATTTGTTTTGCTTGGCGTTATCACTAGATGGCGAAATACCCTTATTGTGTATATAAGGGAGAGGAAACAAAGCAAGAGTATTTTCACGTTTGTTCTTGAGCTAACAAGCTTGAGAAAAATGGTTTAAGCTTTAGTATCCCTTTGGCAAGCAGAGCGAGGTATGTTAGTTTGTTTTTCATGTATTTCTTTGGTGTCATTTGTTGTTTAATTTGAACAATGTTAAATGTGTAGTGAATGTTTGTTTTTGAGTTTATTTTGCTTTGATATTTATGTATTGTTTTTTGTTTTCTTTGTAGTTTTACGGTGCCACCATGCTGTGATACAATTGTAATGGTGCTATGAAGTTAATGTGTAAACACAGTGTTGTGATGCATGGAGAACATTTGCAACAAAGAATTGAGACAACGATCACTTTAGCAATGAAGTTTATTGCATCTTAAAATAAATCGAAGGCACCCGTCAAAAACTCTGTTTCTTTTTTACGAGCTGAAGGACCGCTACAAGCACCTTTGTTCCCGTAGCAGTACGTTCAGACAAGGGCAAAAGTCCTTCCATCAGAAAGGATTGCCCCGCCCCAGTATCTCGAAGGATGTGTCCAGGCACAGTCTCATCAGAATTAGGCAAAGCCACAGTCCCTTCAGTGAGAAATGGTGCAAAATCAGCATTATTTTTAACACTCTCTATCTCAGTAACATCCACCCGTTTAATCTGCTGGTTAAATCGAGCAGGAATATGCTTCACATTTGATGTAGAAATTAAACCAACATGTTTAACCCCTTTCTCTTTCTTTTTGAGAGCAATACAATCAGAAATGTTATGTCCTGGCTTTTTACAATAAAAGCAAACCAGCTCACCTTTCGTACGTGTAACTGAGGGATTATCAGCGAAATTTGACACAGCCTTCTGGCGTGCAACCACCTTTTTATTTTTAACAGTAACACTCAACTTAGATCTGCTCAGATCATTTAAGTGACTAACCGAAAGCTGATGAGTAAGAACAAATCCGTCTGCCATGAGAGCAGCTTCTGAAATTTTACTCACTTTATGCTCATTAAGATACATAGCAACAGCATTAGGAACACAGCTTTTGAACTCCTCTAAAAGAATTAGCTCTCTAAGCTCTTCCTTGGTGGTTATTTTTACTGAGGTACACCAACGGTCAAACAAGTTCTCTTTCTCTCTAGCAAACTCAAGATATGTGCACTTTTCAGCCTTAAAATGACTTCTAAATTTCTGGCGGTATGCTTCAGGTGCCAGCTCATAAGCATGCAAAATAGCAGACTAAACGATTTCATAATCACCACTTTGCTCCATAGTCAACGCTGAATAAACTTCCTGTGCCCTCCCTATTAAAACACATTGCAGCAATAAGGTCCAAAACTCTTTTGGCCAGCTCAAAGACTCTGCAACAGGTCAAAATGTTGGAAATACTTCTCTACTTCCTTCTCCAAAAATGGCGGCACTAGTCTAATGTTTTTATAAACATCAAAAATAGGTGCAGCCAACCTAGGTCCAACAGATGACACGTGAAGTGGAGTTCCAACTGTTTGGGCATTCAGCCCTAACTCAAGTCTTCTCAACTGAAAATCTCTTTCCTCCCTTTCAGATTGTAACTCCAATTTACGTAACTCCAGTGTCTGTTGCAACTCTAAATTATGCTGCAACTCTATTTTTTTTATCTCAAAATTATTTTCTAATTTTTTTTCTTTCAGCGCACAAGCATCACGTTCAGCACGAAGTTTTTCTGCATCAACACATAACTGTTTCTCTTGGAATGATATGTCACTAAACTTCACATTTTGATCAGCAGCGTAAAAAGGAGAGGTTAAAGACTCTTCAGAATGAATAGCTTGAGCTCTCACCTTAAAAACACCCAGCTCAGAAAGTGCGTTTCTCACAGTTTTCATCAGCGTTTCTTTAAGCTTCTTATCATTACTCGTTACCTCCACGTTACCTCCACTCCAAAATGCTCTGCAATCTGTAACAGCTCTTCCTTCGTACATCTCTTCAGTAAGATTTCAGAAGGAAGTTTGAAGAAATCCTCGATTATAGACAACATTTCTGCTTTAAGATATGCAGCAGAGAAACACAACAGCAAAATAGCAATACAAACACACGTGAGATGCCGCTAAACTAGAGCAGTAGTAATACAAATCAGCCACTTTGCCCGGAATTGTCACACATACACGCTGCGGGTGCAAACCCCGCTTAGTTATGAGATAAAAAATAACTTACCACAAGTCATTCCTCAAATTATCTTCATACTTCAGCAGGCATCACAAGCAGAGATACAGAAAACAACAAAGTGTCACCCTTAATGAAAATGAGAGACTCCAGTTCCTAACTCTAAACGAAACTAACTAAACCTACCTAATCTTCAAAGGTGTACCGGACTCGGGCGGCATTTAAACACTGAACTCAAGAACAATTGGCTTTTAAACCAAAAGTCTGAAGCGTACCCCCGACAGAGATTTAAAACCTCCGCCCAGAATAACCTTCAAAATAAGAAAGGCAAAATAACAAACAAAAACAAAAACACAGTGTCTCGATGGAAGGATTGTAAACCCAGCTGAGAACACTCTAAATACCTGAAGTCTACTCATTTACAAAAGGTGAACACACAGAAAACCTTATGCATTTACTTATACATGCAGCAATCTAGGACGAGCACCCAATTTCATGTTACGACCTTCTCGTTTTAAATCGCAACATGAAAGAGGGATCATGCAAAACATTCCATCAACAATTTGTTTATTGATTTAAACATATGCCACAAATAATAATAATAACAGAAGTCTAGGGATAAGAGAAAACAAAGAAACATACAAACAACTATAACAAAATTTACGCTACATGTGTAAGGAAAAACATATGAAAGAGACACTCCGGAGGAATACTTCCCCAGAGAGTGCCTGCTCCAAATAACGCACAGCACGCTCATATACTCTAACTAATTATCAATTAACAATGAGAAAACCAATCGGGAACTCCCATGGTCAGCACCAATTGAATCAGGGGGAGGAGACTCAGGGTCGTCACAACTTGCCGAGCAAAATCATAACTAAATTTTACTTCATGACATGCCTAAAAACATGGTCATCCTCTTTTCTTCTGAATATATAGTATATGCCATAGTATAACAAACTCTCTACAGGATGACATATTTCTACCATTGCACAGTATAGACCAACCAGCCCATGTTCTCAAAACACAGCAAAAATTAATAATATTTGTGTTCGTTTTGCACAAATATCAGTCTATAATATTTCGATCATAGACATCAAGCTGATTGTTCATAATACAAATGTTTTTGCAAAAAAAAGATTTATAAGCAAAAAAAAAAAACTCTTTAGTGGGACTGCCCCTTTAAGGGAAAACAAAGAACAAACCGGACATAATTTCAGTATAAAAATCAGGCCAACAACTTGTTTGGAGTTGTTTCTAAATTGTAAGATAAAAACTCGCAATTACCTTATTATGATTATACTGTGGTGGAAACAAGCTTCCATACAAATTTATTTTTACCCCTAAGCAAAAAAAAAAAAAGTGAAAAGAACTTTGCTGTGAGTATATCAGGCCCTTTGCAATCCAACCTTTCAAAAGTCTCATTTAGAACCATGGACAGCACCCAAAAATGCTCTCGACCACACATGGCGCCATTCTTTGCCCTTGTCCTCATGCACACCATGACCTCATGAATGAGTGAGAGCTGCAATGTAACTGTCCAATATTATGAAAATTAGACACAGAGGCCAGACAAAGAATATTGAGCAAACAGAGATGACGATGTGGGTGGTCTCGATGGGGTAAAGAAGCAGGAAAGCGTGTAACATATAATATAAAGAGGGAAGTTTCTGGAGGAGAGAGAACTCACAGTCCAGCTGGCTCCATGTCTCCACTACCACACATCCAATTATAAAGTCTAGAAGCAGCTTAACTGGCTGCCACAGGCTGGTGAGGAGCCAGTGTTGTATGCAATCATCAGCCCATAGGGTCACTCCGATTCGCCTGACAACACCCACACCATGCCACTGAGCTGCCTAAATGAGCAGCGGCAACAGAAAACTCCTCTAATGTCATTAAGGGCCTAATAAGTTTTAATTGGGAGGAGATCTTAACTTGGAGCCCTAATTGCATCTGATTAAAGACAATATTAGTTTTTCTGCTGGTAAATTGGTTGGGGAGTAGAGCCAAGACGGTTTAGTGGGATCAATGTGGCCCTACTGGAGATATTGTTGAAAGACAAGAATTGAAGCAGACATTGAGGCTAGATAGTGGGATGAGGAATGAAGGCAGTGTGAATAAGCTTGGAATCTCTCACCAGTTCAAGGCTGCTCTTTTACATTGGACATTGAATGAAAATATAATGCTACCACATTCATGTCTCACCAAGCCTGTTTAGCCGAGTAATATTTCACATATTTTCTTTCCATGCATATTGTAATGACAACAACGGATTGCCATTTCTGTAGTACAATCACTTTGAATGAATGGGGTCAAATGGTATGACCTCCTTTCAAATAGAGAAGTTTCACTACAAGTCTGTTTCATTCTGATGACTGACATCAAAGAATTGCAAAAAAAGCAAGAGATAAGTGATGGCCTTAAATGCAACCCCACTCTAATATCCATTCAGCCCAACAATGGCCTACTTCGCCTCATCATGTCAAACACTCCAGCTATTTACTCTGCCTGCTAGAGAAGCGACCTGTGGAATGGATGGAACATGATGGGGATAATCACAGGCCGGATTTAGCACTGTCTCTCAAACATTTGTCCGCTATCGGGGTCAAGTACAACAAAGCAGATTCCAATCTGCTCCGTACACGAGCAACACATCCAGACTTCATAACTCACCTTGTGACAGCTGTGCTTGAGATTAGCCAACAGTTCAAAGCACGAGCACCGACAGATCCTCATAATCCCCATGCATTTCTTGGGCTCAAGCACATTTGTGGCGAACTGAGGCGGATCAGTGATAATTGAACGCAAGACATCGGAGACCGAGGTAAATTACGCCAACACAAGACAATATTTCCTATGATGTAAAAGATGATGCACTTTCTTAATTACCATCCTCATCTGACCAACTGGAATTGTTCTTTTATTTTTCCAAACAACCTCTTCTGGACGGAATATGAGGGTCTAATGAGCTCCGGTTGTCCCTTGAAGCCTTCAGAAGCACCTTGCTACATGTTTCACTAATACACCAAATAGTCATGAGCTACAATTAGTGAAGAAGTAAGACCCCAAAAGCACATGTCCATAAGCAGTAAATGCTGTAATCTCTCAGCTCTATGGCCATCATCACTTCTTTACTTCACTCATCCTCCTCTGTGCACTCCCACCTGCATGGTGCATATTGGGGAGCTCAGCAGGCTTCTGCTAGCATGTGCATGTACGAGTGTAAGAATGTGTCTACGTTTGCAGGTCGGTGTCTGTATTTAAGTGGGCTGGGACTGGCTGATCGGGCCAGATGAGTAGGGTGTATCAAGAGACATGGAAAGTCAGGGAAGCAGAAATGGGTTTTAAAATTACAAACTAAAATACACTCAAAGTGCAAATCTAGCATGACCGCCGTATCTGATTTCCCCACAACTGCCTCACTTCTTTTGCTACCAAAGGGAAACCAGTGAACCTTATAAATGGGGTCCGGCATCAGTCTAAATTATGGCGAAGAAGTGGTGTTGCTCACAATGTTTTTGGGCTGCAATATTTTTGCCATGCAAATATGTGAATTGTCAAACTAAACCCACAGTGTTGTGGTATGATTGTGTGTGAGAGCACTTTCATGAATATTCAAAGCCATTACATCAGCACAAGTGGTTCTCAGCTAGTTTTGCTTCAGGTCTCAGATTTCACAACAACAACAAAAAATCTAATACTTAAATGGATTAATATTACCTAGCAGCAAGTGTAGACAAAAGTGCTTTATTGAAAAATTAGAGTGCGAAGATAAAAAAAAAGATATGTTTTTTTAATATGTGCTTCACTACAATTAAAAATAAAAAAAGAAAAACATTATAAAAAAAGGAAAAAAAATAACACATAATAATAAGGAAATCAGCATATTAGAATGATTTCTGAATGAAGGGTAATGACTTCTGAAAATTGAGCTTTGTCATCACAACAGTAAATTACATTTTAAAATATATTCAAAAAGAAATGGTTGTAGTATCATTGTATTGTTGTAATAATACTTGAAAATATTACAGTTTTTTACAGTGGCCAAGAGAGATCAACGCGTTGCAATTTAAGAAAACACATGGAAATTGAAAAAACACCAGCAAATAAAAAAAAAACATCTTCATCAGATTGACAACACAAGTGTTGCAAATCTTCACAGCCTAGCATGTAACGAAACGCGCTGCAAATCCTTCACAACACATGCAAATTAAGAAACGCTGGAAGTCCTCACAACACATGCAAATTAACAAACACGCTGCAAATAGCACTGACCACAATGGAAAGGTTTCAAGGAGACCCCAAAAAGTGTCGGATCCTGCTGGAATTTGTTATCGTGCAGTGGCTACTGGTCAGTTTTTTAAACACCCTGATTGCATGATTCCTTTATTTTTTGGATATTAATTAGCCTAAATAAGCTGAATAATTACATGATTAAATGTAAAACGTTACTTAAGATGGCTAACTTTAATATCCTCAGCCAAATATAATTTCAAGGTTAATGAAAATAAATTTGCAACGCTTCATTAATTGTTTCTTAATGTGCTGTGTTGTGAGGATTTGCAGCGCGTTTAGTTAATGCATGTGTTGTGAGGATTTGCAGCGCGTTTCGTTATGTGCATGTGTTGTGAGGATTTGCAGTGTATTTCGTTAATGCATGTTGTGAGGATTTGCAGCGCGTTTCGTTATATGCATGTGTTGGGATGATTTGCAACACTTGTGTTGTCAAACTGATGAAGATGTTTTCTTCATTTGCTGGTTTTTTTTTTTTCAATTTGCATGTGTTTTCTTAAGTTGCAGTGTTTTGAGCTCTCTCGGCCACCGTAGTTTTTACTGTATTTTTGATCAAATAAGTTATGAGTATAAGAGCCATCTCAATTAATTAATTAATTAATACTTACCTACCCCAAAATTTAAATGGTAGTTTGTATAAGAAATAATAATTAAAGATTATTTCAAACTACTTGTGGTTTCCTTTTCAATAATTTCACTTTATCATGCTTATGTCCAACTTATGATATCAGGACCATTGTAACACCCTGAAATTTCTCTTGAATTTCAATGGTTTCATGTTATCAATAATTCGTAGCACAAAACAAACCAATGCAAATGTTTATCCTTGTTTCAAATAAATTCATATTTAATAAATTCTGGGCTCTACTTTCTTTTTCACTGTTTATATTTGTCCACGGTTTTTTAAGGATGAGGGAATGTAATGCTGCCTGTTAATGCTTGCATCTAATAGCCTCTACGAACTGACAGATGAAAATACTGCATACAGTAGTTTACAAGAGCACATCCTTTGACATCAACAACAAAACATTAAAAGTATTTCTGCTCCCTTTTAAAACTTGATAAGATTTATTTTTTGCTAACTATGCGTGCTTATTAAGTTGCTTGCACTCTATTATTTGCTTTTAACTGTTCACCTTCTATCCATAACCCTATATCAGAACAGACCTGTGAACATTTTTGGGGGGATGTGACCCATTAGTTGAAAACCATTGCATTAGCATGTTGGTTTCCTGTTTAATGAACACTGTGTCTCACCTTTGTGGATTCCTAAAAACAGCTGCGTGAAGAGAAGTTCTTCTCACCTTCTTCATCAGCTGCTGAGTATCTTGAACCTGAGGTTAACTGCAACTAATTAAGTAAAATATTGTCATTTGAGCAGTGTGAGAGACAAAGTGAAAGAAGCATCTCTATGCTTCGGTATAACACTCTTCAAAAATGTCCCTCTACACATTAATTTATTCATACTCAGTGTATCTTTCTTGCGAACGCTCTCCCTCTCTTTTTTGTTCTGGTTTTATCCCTCCCCTGCTAATGGACACCCCCCATGTCTGGCTAATCAAAAATCAATTAAAAACACCTCGACGCCAAGTCTCGAGAGCTACCCCGGCTGAGGGAAGGATAGAAGCGCTTCCCGCACGCTCTCTCTCTCTTTCTCTCGAGCACACACACATACACTCTATTTCTCCTCCTCTCGTGAGCTTTCTCTCTTCTCCATCCTCTCCCAGGCTCCGCCCTCCTGTCTACTGGAAGTTGGGAACATGATTTACGAGAAGCGAGGACGTAATTTATATATTTTTTTTCCTCGTGCATCCTCTCATTTATTTATTTGATTTCTCTTCCTGTCTCTGGTGGAGAGGAGGATGGGATTAGTGGAGAGTGGTTGAGGGGCCAGACCAGCTGACTGGCGGGCCTGCAGACATGGAGCAGATCTGTCCCTGGCTTAATATCATTAGCACTACTGCTGCTGTCCCCGGGTAGACGCAAAGCACATACACGCAGACAGATGAAAACATTAAAACTATTAAAACTGTCTGCTCGTGAATATAAATCTGCTGAACTTTGGGTATGTGAGTGCATGCACATGGATGAAAATCATTTTTCTCTGGGTGTGGCAAAGATCTAGAGTAATTGCAATTGCAAGTGCCAACTAATTATATAAATTAATTACTAATTACATGGCTTAGAGGGTTTTTTATTTACTTAAAAGCAATTTGTATGCATAGCAAAACAAATATTATTGGTTTGGTTACAGTACAGCAATGCAGGTACATTATGTCCTGTACATCCTCTAAATGCTTTTTGAATGTGAACACTTGAATGTAAAATGTAAAAATCAGTGTCTAACAAAAAGACAAATTATATCAGAGTTTGTGTTTATCAATGGCTTGATGCAGATGCCAATTTCTAGAAAGCAGGGCGGCTGAAAATAATGTGATATATAATACAATTAAACGGTGGAAAACTTGCTGTACACAAAAAATAATTTTTGCAATTTTACACAATATTAATTAAAAAAATCCACTAAATATATGGAAATTGACCATGTTGGGAATAGACAATAGAGCTGATCAGGAGCAAATATCACTTCTTCTACCTGGTCAGCAAGGAAAATTCATGCATTAATGCTGATAATCTCAAAATGTGTATTTGAATTGATATACAGTACATCAGTCTATTGCTAATCTGCACATAAAAATTCTATAAAAGACATACTTATAGTAGGTATATTTCAGAAACAAAAATAAAACAATAATTGTTGCATTATACATTTAAAAATAAATACTACTTCAGTCTTTTTACTTCAAAAATTCATGTTTCATTCAATGTGCTACTTGCGGTTTCTTTAATTTATCGGTAATTTTACAACTTGTTTCTAGAATTTTTTTTTTTTCAGTACAGGAAAAAACACTTAAATCATGACAACAAAGATAGAAAATAACATTTCCAGATAAGAGAGCAGTTATTAAAAACAATGATACTTATCAGACTTTTTAAATAACTGCCCTCTTATCTGGATATTTATATGGATACATATTTATAAAAAAAAAATGCTGGACTGGTTAATTAAGCAAGCTAATCAAACAGATTACATTATTTTTTTATAAAATGCAAAATACAGACTCATAAAAGAGCTCTGACTCTAAAATCTGATTATATGTGCTACATTCGAAGCTGTTTCTGACATCTTTGACTGTGTTTGTGACATATAAGGTAAAGACAATGATTATCTATCATGTAGTGCACTGACATGACACATACACACACTTATCCGCTTCAGAAAACAGGGACAACAACACACATGAACACATGTGAACTGATGCAGAAAACAAGCTTTAGTTCAGGTGTGAATGGCGTCGACTCCAGCAGGAGAGAGAGAGAGAGAGAGAATAGGGCTTCATCTTTGTCATCTGTCTTTCAGGATAAATCTGAAGTACTGTTCCCCATCTCTCTGCACTCATTTGCACTTCCTCTCTATCAAACAAGGTGTTACTGATCCATGCGGCCCGAGCGACTAGGACAGCATGTAACCTCTCAATACACCGCTCCATCCTTCTATCAACATTGAGCAGAGATTGCCCAGCATGCTCAAATTACACAGCTGTACCAGCCTGCACCGGGAACGAGGGCGAAATAGAAATCGGAGAAAAACAGAGGACAGGACAGAGAAGGGGATGAAGATAATGAAACAAGAGGTCAGCTGAGGTGTTTCTAGCTTTTCAGTACTGGAGCACAGGGTCCCGTTAAAAGAATAGTTCACCCAAACCTGAATATTTGCTTAAAATCAACCTAGCCAAGATGTAGATGAGTTTATTTCTTTATCAGAACAGATTTGGAGAAATGTCATCTTTTGTCACCATTTGCTCACCAATGAATTCTCTGCAGTGAATGGGTGCCGTTAGAAAGAGAGTCCAAACAGCTGATAAAACCATCACAATAATCCATAAGCAATCCACACCACTCCAGACATCAAGTAATCCATCATTAAGACATTTTTAAACTCAAACCATTATTTCTGGTATAATGATATATTATTTCTGCAGTCCTCTATCCATAATATTGCTTTCTCCAGGAGAAAAAGTAATCTAATCTGAATCAAGGGAGAAATATGCACAGCTCAAGCACCGTTTACAAGTGAAAACAGTCCAAAAAAATTTCTAAGCAAATAAGTTGGTAAATTTGGATGAGAAATTATGGATTTTTGTGATGTTTTTATCAGCTGGACTATCATTCTGATGGTGAGCAATTGTCACGCTGTTTAGTCTCTGTTTCCCTGGGTGTCCACTAGTGGGCTCACTTCCCCTTAGACACTTCATCGTAGGCACTACAATTCCCACTAGCCTTGTCCCTTCATCACAGTAATTGCACTCCTGCTAATTGCACCAGGTGCCTTCACTTAATTGTCATTAGCCTCCCTATATTTACCAGTCCTTTCCTGTTGTCTGTATGGAGTCCTTTCCTTTCGTGATCCTATCTTCTCGTCCTCCGAGATTCCTCGTATTCCGAGTTCCCGTTCCTGTTCCCTTCCTGTTCCTTCCCTGTTTATTTTCTGTTGGATTGTTTTCTGGTTTTGACCTGGCTTGTTTCGACTACGATTTGGATTACCCCAATAAAGAACATACCTACAATTGGATCTCTCTCTCCCTGTGTCTTACTGGATCGCGATCGTCACAGAAGGACTCCATCAAGACAAGATCCAACAGTATGTTTGTTGGTGTTTCCTCCCCAGCCAGTATGGTGGAGCGGAGGGCAAAATATTTAAAGTTGATCACCCTCCGCCAAGAGGGCAATGAGGTGGGTGCCATGGCACGGGTGTTCTGGTCCCCGGCCGAGGGCATGGGATATAATGATGCGGCCCTTAAAGACACTTTCAATATCGGGCTGGATTACCCGGTTCCTCAAATTGAGATGAATCAGTTGGTTGCCTATAATTTCTGGGAGTTTGTTTTTTACTTACGTCATCGATCTCCGTGGAATACCCCAGCCACACCTGTCTCTCCCGGTGGGATGGCCGATTCTAGACCGGGGTTTACAGACAAGAGGACCGCCAGCCCAGCGCCACCTTCCAGAGTCAGGGCTAGTCACCGTTGACCTTCTAGAGTCAGGGCTAGTCACCGTTGACCTTCCAGAGTCAGGGCTAGTCACCGTTGACCCTCCAGAGTCAGGGCTAGTCACCGTTGACCCTCCAGAGTCAGGGCTAGTCACCGTTGACCCTCCAGAGTCAGGGCTATTTACCGTTGATCCTCCAGAGTCAGGGCTAGTCACCGTTGACCCTCCAGAGTCAGGGCTAGTCACCGTTGACCCTCCAGAGTCAGGGCTAGTCACCGTTGACCCTCCAGAGTCAGGTCAAGTCACCGACTACCTTCATGGGCAAAGGCAAGTCACCATTGATCTTCATGAACACATGCAAGTCACCAATGATCTTCATGAACAAAGGCAAGTCACCATTGATCTTCATGAACAAATGCAAGTCACCAATGATCTTAATGAGCAGAGTCAGTGCCACCAATGATCTTCTTGAGCAGAGTCAAGTCAGCATTGATCTTCTGGAATCCAGTCTAAACACCATGGGATTGCCAGTCATTCCACGTCTCTGTGGAACTACCAGAGCCTCTCCACGTCTCTGCTGAACTACTAGAGCCTCTCCTCATCTCGGCTGAACTACCAGAGTCTCTCCTCGCCTCTGCGGAACTTCCAGAGCCTCGTCACGTCTCAGTCGAACTAACCAGACTTGCTCTCCTGTTAATTCGATCCCACTGTGGTGGTCGTCTGCGCCGCCCTAGTGGGCTTCTGTCTCGACCACACGGATGTGGTGGTCTTCTGCTCCACCCTGGGGGGCTTCTGTCTCGACCGCACGGATGTGGTGGTCTTCTGCGACGCCCTGGTGGGCTTCTGTCTCGACCGCACGGATGTGGTGGTCTTCTGCGCCGCCTGGGTGGGCTTCTGTCCTGACCGCACGGATGCGGTGGTCTTCTGCGCCGCCCTGGTGGGCTTCTGTCTCGACCACACGGATATGGTGGTCTTCTGCTCCGCCCTGGTGGGCTTCAGTCTCGACCACACGGATGTGGTGGTCTTCTGCTCCGCCCTGGTGGGCTTCACGTTAGGTCCTTCCTGTACTTGTGTTTTGTGGTTGTTTTGTTTTTGTTCTCCTGTCTGTTTTCCACCTATGGACCTGGCCCTTCGTCCCTCCCCCTGATCCTCCGCCGGTCCACCTCCCTCCTGGACTCCTTGGTTTTGTCTCTGTTTCCCAATTTTACCTGGTTCTCTTGTTTCTGTTTCCCCATTTTACCTGGTCCTCTTGTCTCTGTTTCCCCATTTTACCTGCTCCTCTTGTCTCTGTTTCCCCATTTTACCTGGTCCTCTTGTTTCTGTTTCCCTATTTTACCTGGCCCTCCGTCCCTCCCCCTGGTCCTACGCCGCTCCACCTCCCTCTTGGTCTCTTTGTGTATTTTGTCTCTTCTTGGGTTTGGGTGGAGCATCTGGCAGCTGCTCTGTGGAGGAGGGGGTAATGTCACGCTGTCTAGTCTCTGTTTCCCTGGGTGTCCACTAGTTGGCTCACTTCCCCTTAGACACTTCACTGTAGGCACTACAATTCCCACTAGCCTTGTCCCTTCATCACAGTAATTGCAATCCTGCTAATTGCACCAGGTGCCTTCACTTAATTGTCATTAGCCTGCCTATATTTACCAGTCCTTTCCTGTTGTCTGTATGGAGTCCTTTTCTTTTGGGATCCTGTCTTCTCGTCCTCCGAGATTCCTCGTATTCCGAGTTCCCGTTCCTGTTCCCTTCCTGTTCCTTGCCTGTTTGTTTTCTGTTGGATTGTTTTCTGGTTTTGACCTGGCTTGTTTCGACTACGATTTGGATTACCCCAATAAAGAACATACCTGCTATTGGATCTCTCTCTCCCTGTGTCATACTGGATCGCGATCGTCACAGCAATAAAACTCATCTATATCATGATTCATCTATATCATGAATAAAGTTTTTTTATTTTGGGGTGAAACATTCATTTGAGAAAAATAGGTGCACTTCTCAAAATATTCTCTTGTCTTGACAAAAGATCAAACTTAACAATATTACTTTTTTTATCATCATCACATAAAGAGTAAGAAGTCACATTTTTACTAGGTCATTGAATTTGACATATTCAAATGATTTCTGAAGGATCAGGTGACAGTGAAGACTAGAGTAATGGCTGCTGAAAATGTTTCTTTGCATCACAGGAATAAATGACATTTTAAAATATATTCAAATAGAAAAAAGTTACTTGAAATTGTAATAATATATCACGATATTACTGTTTTTACTTTATTCTTTATTTTCAGACACATACTATAAATGCAGCCTTGGTGAGAATAACACGCACACACACAATCATATATATATATATATATATATATATATATATATATATATATATATCCCCATGGGGATCAGCAATGACAGGAAACGGACAGAAAAAAACTAAGTAAAGACAAAGAGCAGCAGGTTTTTTTAAATCATGCACATATATCGCAAATGCAGGGAGGCTGAAACAGTTGAGGAAGTGAGTCGCCAATGAGAAAGGACTTTGATGGACAGAAGGAGACAACGCAGACTGGCTTTTGATGGATGGAGACACTGCTAGTAAATACACACAGACCCAACCCCTCCCCTTCGTCCCTGCTGCCTCAGCACCAGCTAAACCGGGTGCCTCCTCTCCTCCACATAAGAAAGGTTAAGTCATGACAATATTGCTCCAGATCATGAAAATATTAGCAATACTTCTTTCCCTGCCAGCCCATGGCAAACCTATCCATCTTCCCACTGGAGACGGCAAAAAAAGGAAAGGAGCTTAAGGAGCGGAGGAGAGACGTGCTAGACTACTTTTCAGAGAGATTTGTTTGTATAAATCCAAGAAATCTCTGTCCTGTGGAGATTGCAAGAGACAGCAAAAGAGGATTGAGAGGAACTCCGATGTGGAAGCAGTACCGTTAAGGTCGGGTGGCACATAACACATGGAGGATTTGTTGGCCTGCTGTGTCCATTTTCCATAACTGTACTTGACGGAGGCAAAAACTGTGCTCACTTGAAGTAAATCCAAAGCAATCCACATTCAATTACATTAGTCTAAAACACTCATCTTCCAAAACAGCATGCGCTAAAACTATTACAATTTGTTCCACCAGAAACAGTGTTCCCAAAGTCGAGGCCGCCAAAATAAAATCTCTTCTCAGATGCATGATCATACAATTATATAAAATTTCCTTATTTTCCAGTGTAAACTCTACATCAAATAATGTGAAGAATACGAGAGTTCACAATAAACAAAGTGATCTAGAAACTTTGTTGGGGCGGGTTTTACATTAAATTATTGATTTGTTTATATATTTCAACAATCTACTTTAAAAGGTTTTCTTTTAAAAGGGTTTTTTTTTTACACTTTATTTTTCTAATTATGGTCACAGGACAGTTGTATCGTCCTGGCATTTTAAACTTAACGCAGAAAAGTGCTGAAGGCTAACATCTACACATCCTTTTCACATTTTCTGTACATGTCCTCCATCCTAATAGATGATATCTGCATCAGTTACATAAACGTCCTTAAAGCTCAGAGTTGAACATTGCTGGCACAAAAATGACTTAAAGCAATGTCATTATCAAAAACTTAAATTAAAAACAAATGAAACTACTCGAAAGTTAGATAATGATAAATGCTTGCAGGACATCAAACGGTTCGTTTTAATTAGATTTGGCTGAATATGGTGCTAGACGAGGACTTCAAAAACCAGTCAAGGCTTTCTGAGGTAAAACATCATTGTTTCATAATCTTTGGATGACTTTGCCTCAAGAAATGACTTCTGTCACAAATCTACTGGCCTAATCACAATCCATCGGCCACTATTTTAAATCACTGTGTTTTCAAATAAATCATTTTCCCGAAAGGAGTCCGCTGCAAGGTGAGTTGGGCTTTTAAAATCAGTCAGCGTGCACTCCTCGCTGATCATTTCCCTCCTTTCCTAAAATGAAATAAGCAAAATCGCACTACCCATCAATTCATCAAGAAATACTTTTCCATCATGAGCGTGTCCTTGTCCTTCCTCACTTATTTTGTGCCCTAGTTGTAGAAGGGTCGGTTTCTCTCTCCGTATCTTGTCTAATCGCTCAAGCCCCAAAATAAACCTCTGAAAATATTAGTTTCTGCCACAACGAACAAAGGCATGTAGTGTTTACCTGGAATTATTATTAGTATTTTTTATATTATTAGTACTTTTGTATTCAAGAACAGAATGCTGTTAGGATACATTTTAGATTTCCCTCCCATCTAAAGGTTGCTGAATACTGTATTTAAATACTGTATTTAATACTGTATTTAAATCTTTGCTGAATACTGTATTTAAATGTGTCTATGGGAGTCTGAAAATCTTTATTATCCACTCATAATTTGTTCCTACCAAAGGTGATGCCATTCTCTGCTTTTGTGCTATGAGAAGAATAAGATGATATGCAGCATAATAAAGTCAAATACAGTGAATGAAAAGAATAAGATTATATGCAGCAAGTAAAATCCAATTAAATAACATTTGGATGCAGAAGGCAGGAAGAAAAAAAAATATTAAGCTTAACGAAGCCATAATAAACTAGTAAACTAAGGTTGAGCTTGTACTGAAGAGGACCACAGGAAGAGGTCTGAGCCCCCCAAATAATATGCTTTTAAAGGTAAATTTTAATTATTTATTTATTTGCTATTGCAATGCACTATTAATTGTTTTACTGCAATTGTTGACTGTTGAATGCTAGAATCTGATTGGTTGATGAATTTTCTTTGAATGAGATGCATGGCTAGTAGTTAGTCAGGTTCTGACTGCAATACATGTCCATATCACTCCACCAAAATATTTTGTTTATTTTAAAGGTCTTTACAGCCTACAACAGCCAAAAAAAAAAAAAAAAAATCAATAACATTTACCAAGCCAATAAATATAACAAACAAGGTAATAAAAATGACAAGCCATTCCCAAGTTTTTCCTCATGATGTTATGTTTTATTATTGACAGAAAGTACGCTTTCTTTCTAACGCTCTCTCTCACACACACATCTACACACACATACAGTACAGACAAAAACACAGAAACATACACGCACACAGAAACCTGTTGTTATCACTGCCCCGTGACTGTTTCACAGCTGAAAAACGACATGACATTTCAACGTACTGAGGTAGTAATGTCACTGTTCTAGAACGATATGACTCTTCACACATGTACACAGGTAATTCACACATGCCTCATACAGCGACGATTAATATCTCTCTCTCTCTCACTGTCTGTAATAACTGCTTTATCAATGTCTCCATCCACATACTCCTACTAGCTCTAAAATTACTTTTTGAAATGAGATGTGTAAACAAAATGTCATGAAATGCATCATCTGAACAATATCTTGATTTTTGGTAACCAAAGCATAAAAGGCGAAATAATTGACAACTGAATTATTAGACAATTAATTCACACCCGAGGTGTTCATTATTAACTGTGAGATTTATTCACATGTATTTACACTACAGGTAAAATGTTTGGAATAATAATCATTATTATTATTTATTTATTTTTGGAAAGATATCTCTTATGCTCACGAAGGCTGCATTTATTTTATCAAAAATACCATAAATGCCATAAAAAGACATGTGTTCAGTACTAAAACAACTAAATCTTCATTGGTCCAAATCATTTTTAATTCCAAAATAAAATGATGTGGCATCAGTGTAAGTAATAACGCGATCTAAAAATGGACTAATGAGAATTTACCAAGATGAACAAATAAATAAAATACATACATAAATAAATATTCATTAGCCTGATTTATGATACCTAATATAGAATATAATACATGTTATACCCCCCACCACAGACTATATTCAGCCTGAACAATTAAAACATTCATAACTATACACTCCCCATTATAACTGACACATTTATTCATAGCATCTGAAAACTGTACATTTGTAAACTACATTTACATTTATTTAAACAATTATTTGTTTTTTCCCTATATTTTCTACTTCTGTATATAGTGCATTATTTAATTTTCTGTTCTTATATTAGTGTACAAGTGCAAATTCCTGTTTGTGTGTGTGTGTGTGTGTGTGTGTGTGTGTGTGTGTGTGTGTGTGTGTGTGTGTGTGTGTGTGTTTAAACATAATTGGTAATAAAGCTCTTTCTGACTTCTGTTGTCACATGTGTAAATGGTATTGCATACACCCCCCTTCTGGATGGTTGAAAGGGACTTATGGTGTTGCTGGTTAGTTGAAAGGATGTTCTGGTTGGTTTATGTGGCTGTATTCTGCTCTCTTCTTCTAATCAAGTGTTTTCTTTAACATTTAATTTTTCTCTAAATTTCAAATATTTGATCAAAATATAGATTTATAGCAATATAGCTAAACAAATACAAAAACACATACATTAAAACATAATTAACACTTATCTTTTCACTGTTGCACAAAAGTGTGATTAAAAAATGAAAGATGAGCTCACAAACTGTGAATGTATGCGATTGAAAAATGGTGCCTTTAGGCATAGTGCGACAGGTTTTATATTACATCATCATTTGGTTGTCACATTAAATGGTAATTCCAACCATACACAACCACAAATGAAAATTTTAAAGTATGGTAGAATGGAAAATTACCAGTAAACTTCCATTTTGTTATGTTCCTCACACAAAGCTATAATATGACTTTAGAAGGTATCTCTAAGGACATTTTTGTCTTTTTTTGTTGTTGTTTGGAAGTATAAATCCTAAGCAGAAACCCAGACATTCTTTCTAACATCTCACTATGTGTATCACAAAATAAATAAAAAAAATTTTTAATAAAAAATACAGGTTTGGAACTTGCAAGATTTTCATTTTGGAGTGAACTAATGAATACTAACCTCAAACCATGCTGCATCGGAGATTGCTATGCAAAGCCTTTGAGTTATTGAAAAATGCAGCAATTGACAGTAAAGTTTGATTACAGTATTGTAAGGGTTCTTGGCACAAGTAGCGTTTTGCTGATTGTAACTTATAGAAATGTACAGCTTTCAATGAAATGTTTCTCAGCGCACCAAATTTATCAAAGCATTAAAAGAAGTGGGAAAGAGAGGGAGAAAAAGATCTAGATAGCTTTGTCCTGTGCAGGCAGGAATATAGCGTTTTTATTCCTGCATAAAATACAATGATAACCCTCTACTCTTTTATTAGCATAGCACTACAAAAGCAGTTGTGAAAGAAACTTATTTGAGACTGGAAATATATTTTATATGAGCAGTGTGACCGCTAGCATACCTATACTCTCACTTTATACTCTAAAGTCGCTGGTGCATTCTATGCACACATACTGTACAGACAAATTCATCTCTCAGCAGTTCCTCTTGCCCTTCATCTAGAGGGTGCTGCTGCAGACATTGATCAAAATGACTTGTAGCATGTAGAGGTTCAAAATCTACGTACCTCCTTTATGTCCCTTTGCTGCCGACAACCTGCCTCACCCAGGAAAAAGAAAGAGAGTTCTCACTGTAGTTCAGTAACAATTAAATGAACCATGTATACACATATTCCCAAATTTAGTTAAAATCTTAAAAAGTATATTATTAACAACTGCACTTACAGATAATACAAATATAACATTACAGAGCATTCTAATTCATACTACAATGCTATTGTAAACATAGCATGTTAGTTTAACATAGCATGCTTAATAATAGTAAAAATACCACTAGCAATGATAAGTTATTTAAAACAGTAGCATAGATTAAAATGTGCTTATTTATTATTTCAATTAACCAATTGAATTCAATTCAGGAAGTCATTAAAAATATTTTAAATCGCAACAGGCAGACAGGTACTACTTAACCACATCAACTCTGGGGACCCACCGGTGGGTCCAATATTGCATATGCCTAATTCTCAAAAAAAATCAAAATAACAGCTGAAGTGGTTAAAATACAGGTGTTTATTTAATAAATAATTAATAAATACTGTAAAAAAATACATTTAGTTGTGTAGATATTTCAAAGACAACAGAAGTAATTATGAAATGACAAATAAAGTCATACTCAAGTACTACTTAAGCACTCCAAGTAGTTCTGCTAATTGCATTTAATACAAATTTTAAATATAATAAATTTCTATTTAATTGCAATTATGCAATTAAGTTTCAAAAAACATTTAATTCAGTTTGCACTTAAAGGGTTAGTTGTTACGGATCACTCGGAGACAGAGGAGTAACAGATGAAAGATGTAGTTTATTAAATGGACACAAGCAGAGGAGCGGGAAGTGAGGAGTGGATGGGTGCTGGGATCCGTGCCGGGAAGGAGGGTACCACACACACGCACCGTGGGGTCTTTAGGAGGATCTTGGAGGTTATCCTTGGAGAGAAGACGTAAGAAGAGACTTCGGAGGTTATCCTTGGAGAGAAGGTAAAGAGGAGTTAGTCCTAATAGTTAGCGCAGGAATGATCTTGTCGCGAACGTGACCGGACAATGACTGGGTGCGTGTGTGTGGCTTTTGTGGTGCTGTGGTGGATGATAGGTGATGAGGATCAGGTGGTGATGATTAGTACTCAGGTGAGGGTGTGCGTTGTGATTGTGTGGAGGAGGAACCTGGCGTGTTTGTGACAGTACCCCCTTCCCCAGGGCCCGCTCCTGAGGGCCGGGGACCCCGACGTCGTGGTGGGCGTCCTCTATCCCTGGGAGCTGGTCGGTTGGGGTGTCTTGAGTGGAAGGTATCCAGCAAGGAGGGGTCCAAGATGTCGTTGCGTGGCACCCAGGAGCGTTCCTCTGGACCGTTGCCTTCCCAGTCCACTAGGTACTCAAGCTGCCCACCACGCCGCCGGGAGTCCAGGATGTCCTTGACCGAGTAGGCTGCGCCGTCATCTAGGAGGAGAGGAGGGGGGGCTTCCGTCTCGCCAGGTTCTGTGGAGGGAAGAACAGAAGGATGGTGAGGTTTCAGGAGTGAGACATGGAATGTGGGGTGAATCCGGTACTCGGGAGGAAGTTGTAGTTTGTAGGTGACCGGATTGATCTGCTGAGTGAATCTGGGACTAAGCTTGCGGCAGGGTAGACGCAGGCGGATGTCCCGGGTAGACAGCCAGACCTTCTGACCGGGTTGGTACTGGGGGGCCTCGGAACGGCGAAGGTCGGCTGCCGTCCTGCGTCTACGGAGCGCCCGTTGAAGTTGGTGATGGGCCGCGTCCCAGACCCTCTCGCTCTCCCGGAACCAATAGTCGACCGCGGGAACGTCAGAGGGCTCTCCAGACCAGGGAAACAGGGGTGGCTGGTAGCCGAGTACGCACTGGAAGGGTGTGAGTCCGGTGGTGGGTTGACGGAGGGAGTTCTGTGCGTACTCGGCCCACCCCAGGAATTGGTTCCAGGAGTTCTGGTGGCCGTGACAGAAGGTACGGAGGAAGCGTCCGATCTCCTGAACCTTCCTTTCCGTCTGCCCGTTGGACTGCGGGTGGTAGCCGGAGGACAGGCTGATGGCCACACCTAGGAGGGAGTGAAATGCTTTCCATACCCGGGAGATGAATTGGGGGCCCCGATCCGACACTATGTCCTCTGGGATGCCGAAGTACCTGAAGACATGGTTAAACATCAGTTCTGCCGTTTCCATGGCAGTGGGGAGACCCTTCAGAGGAAGAAGACGACATGCTTTAGAAAATCTATCCACAACAATCAGAATACATGTGTTATTGTCAGAGGGAGGAAGGTCGGTCATGAAATCCACTCCCAGGTGTGACCACGGGCGGTTGGGGACGGGCAGAGGATGGAGTTTGCCAGATGGTAGATGGCGAGGACTCTTGGACATGGCGCAGCTGTTACATCCACTCACGTACCTTCTGACATCCGAGGCCATGTTGGGCCACCAGAAGCATTCCCGTAGCAACGAGAGGGTTTCATTGACCCCCGGGTGACCAGTGCCAAGTGATGTATGGTTGGCGTGGATGAGAGGAGTGCGACTTGTCCTGGGGATGTACTGGTGCCCTGGTGGGCAACCCGGCGGAGCGTTGGCAGGAGTTTCGGCTGGAGGTAGGGTTTCGGCAGACCAAGTGATAGGGGCAACAATTACTTTGTCTGGGAGGATGGGTTCGGGGTTCTCAGACCTCTCTTCGGGTGAGTAACATCTGGACAGAGCATCGGCCTTGACATTCTTTGCCCCAGGGCGGTAAGTGATGGAGAACTGGAAGCGGGTGAAGAATAGCGCCCAGCGGGCTTGTCTGGGGTTGAGTCTCTTGGCTGCCCTAAGGTATTCCAGGTTTTTATGGTCAGTGAGAACTTGAAAGGGGTGTTTGGCTCCCTCCAGCCAATGTCTCCACTCCTCCAGGGCAAGCTTGATGGCAAGTAGCTCCCTGTTGCCAATGTCGTAGTTCACCTCCGCCGGGTTGAGCTTCCTGGAGAAGAAGGCACATGGATGGAGGCGGCTGGGCGTCCCCTGCTGCTGAGACAGGACCGCACCCACTCCGGTGGTAGAGGCGTCCACCTCCACGACGAATGGTAAATCTGGGTTAGGATGCACGAGGAGTGGGGCGGTCGTAAAGGCCAGCTTCAGGGCCTGGAAGGCTTCGGTGGCGGCTGGAGTCCAAGACAGGGACTTGGGCTTCTGACGAAAGAGGTTGGTTAGAGGACTGGTGATGGTACTAAAGTTCTGAATGAATCGTCTGTAGAAGTTTGCGAAGCCCAGGAATCGGTGTAGTTCCTTGATGGTGGTAGGAACGGGCCAATCCCGGACGGCGCTTACCTTCCACTCGTCCATCCGGATGCCACTGCGGTCGATGGTATAGCCAAGGAACTGCACTGAGGGCTGATGGAATGAGCACTTCTCTGCTTTTAGGTAGAGCTGGAAGTCCCTCAGGCGTTGCAGGACCTCCGCAACGTGGCGTCGATGTTCGGCCTGGCTCCGGGAATATATCAGGATGTCATCGATATACACTAGGACGAATTGATGGAGGAAATCCCGGAGCACCTCATGCATGAAATCCTGGAATACGGAGGGGGCGTTTACTAGTCCATACGGCATCACCCAGTACTCGTAGTGGCCAGTAGGGGTGATGAAGGCGGTCTTCCACTCGTCCCCCTCACGTATCCGGATGAGGTTATACGTGCTGCGGAGGTCCAACTTGGAGAATACAGTGGCACCACGGAGATGTTCTAGGGCCGCGGGGACGAGGGGAAGAGGATAGCGAAACTTCTGAGTAATTTTATTGAGGGCTCTGTAGTCGATACATGGCCGCAAACCTCCATCCTTCTTGGCCACGAAGAAGAAACTCGAAGCAGCAGGGGAGGTAGATGGGCGGATGTATCCTTGAGCCAGCGCCTCCCTGATGTAATCCTCCATGGCCTTCTCCTCGGGAACGGATAGGGGATAGATCCGTCCCCTAGGCACTGGTTCACCCGGCAGCAGATCTATGGCACAGTCCCATGGCCGGTGTGGAGGCAGCTTGGAGGCCCGCTTCGGGCAGAAAACATCACTGAAGGGGGCGTAGCACTGGGGTATGGAGATGGACTGGTTGACGACAGGGCTTTCAATAGAGGTGGTGTAGACTGGTAGTGATTCGGAGGGACGTTCCACAGGAACTGGACAGCCGGAGATACAGGATTGAAAGCAGGCTTCGCCCCACTTCAGGATTTCTCCGGTCTTCCAGGAGATCACCGGGTTATGCTGCTCCAACCACGGGCGCCCTAGGATGACGTCAGCGGTGGAATCCTCCAGAACCAGCAGATGAATATCCTCATGGTGAAGGAGTCCAGTTTGGAGAGAGATTGGACCCACGCAGTGGCGTACATACTTCTTGCTTAACGGCCTGCCGGTAATGGTGTGGATCTGGTAAGCGGTCGCCGTGGACGAGGTTGGGAGCCTGAGTTGACGGCAGAGGGCGCCGGAGATGAAGTTGCCGGCTGACCCAGAATCGAGGAGTGCGTAAACTGGAAGAGACACATCAGCCGCAGTAAGTGTCACAACTTCATCAAACAACCGCAGTAAGAATATTTCATCAAGCACGGTGAGTAATGGCTTCTCCCGTCATTGTTACTTGCACCTCTTGCCACATGTACAGTTTATCTATCTCTGTCGCTGATGAGGGATTCACATGTGATAAATGCAGGGAAATAGTTAGGCTGACAGAGAAGATTTCAGAATTAGAGACACGCATCCAAACTTTAATTGAGGACAGTAAGAATGTTAGGGCTCTAGATACGGCTTTGGGTGCGTCTAGCTCAAGGACTCCTGTACATTGTTCGGTTCCGGAAACAGAGCCCCAGCAGCAGGGCAACTGGGTGACGGTGAGGCAGCGTAGTCGTGGGTCAAAACACCGCTCTTCTGTTCCGATCAAAACATTAAACAGGTTCTCCCCACTCAGTGATGCACCCACTGAGAAACCTGATGAAAGTGCTCTAGTTATTGGTGATTCTATTGTACGGAACGTGACTATAGAGACACCAGCCACCATAGTCAAATGTTTACCGGGAGCCAGAGCGCCTGACATCTTGGCAAATTTAAAAGTGCTGGCTAATGCTAAACGTAAATACAGTAAGATTGTTATTCATGCCGGCGCTAATGATGTTCGACTTCGTCAGTCGGAGATCACTAAAAATAACATTAAAGAGGTGTGTGAACTTGCAAGCACGATGTCAGACACTGTAATATGCTCTGGTCCCCTCCCTGCTTACCGTGGTGATGAGATGCATAGCAGATTGTCATCACTCAATGGCTGGATGTCTAAGTGGTGCCCACAGAATAACATAGGTTTCATAGACAATTGGACAAGCTTTTGGGGCAGACCTGACCTGTTTAAAAGAGATGGTCTTCATCCCTTCTGGGGTGGCGCCACTCTTCTCTCTAGAAATATGGCAAATAGTCTTAGTGTTTATACTTGACTAACTGGGGCCCAGGTCAGGAAGCAGACAGACTGGCTAAACCGACCGTCTGCTAGCTGCCTCCCGTCACAGAGGTCAGTTAATTCTCAGCACATAGAGACTCTTTCACCTAGATATCACACTATAGAGACTGTGTCTGTTCCCCGAACTAGAAAATACAAAAAACGTCCAAACCAAGTTAAGATTAACAATTTAATTGAGGTTCAACAAATAAAAAACAGAAGCAATATGGATAAACAAATGATTAAGCTTGGCTTATTGAATATCAGATCCCTTTCTACGAAAACACTTTTTGTAAATAATATGATCACTGATCATAATATAGATGTACTCTGTTTGACAGAAACCTGGCTAAAACCTGATGATTACATTATTTTGAATGAGTCCACCCCCCAAGATTACTGTTATAAACATGAGCCACGTCTAAAAGGCAAAGGTGGAGGTGTTGCTTCAATTTATAACAACGTTTTCAGGATTTCTCAGAGGGCAGGCTACAAGTATAACTCGTTTGAAGTAATGGTACTTCATATAACATTATCCAAAGAAACAAATGTTAATGATAAATCTCCTGTTATGTTTGTACTGACTACTGTATACAGGCCACCAGGGCACCATACAGACTTTATTAAAGAGTTTGGTGATTTTACATCTGAGTTAGTTCTGGCTGCAGATAAAGTTTTAATAGTTGGTGATTTTAATATCCATGTTGATAATGAAAACGATGCATTGGGATCAGCATTTATAGACATTCTGAACTCTATTGGTGTTAGACAACACGTTTCAGGACCTACTCATTGTCGAAATCATACTCTAGATTTAATACTGTCACATGGAATTGATGTTGATGGTGTTGAAATTATTCAGCCAAGTGATGATATCTCAGATCATTATTTAGTTCTTTGCAAAATTCATATAGCCAAAATTGTAAATTCTACTTCTTGTTACAAGTATGGAAGAACCATCACTTCTAACACAAAAGACTGCTTTTTAAGTTTTCTTCGTGATGTATCCAAATTCCTTAGCATATCCAAAACCTGAATGTAACAGAAACTATGGACTCTCTCTTTTCTAGCACTTTAAATAAAGTTGCTCCTTTACGCTTAAGGAAGGTTAAGGAAAACAGTTTGACACCATGGTATAATGAGCATACTCGCACCCTAAAGAGAGCAGCCCGAAAAATGGAGCGCAGCTGGAGGAAAACAAAATTAGAGGTATTTCGTATTGCTTGGCAGGAAAGTAACATATCCTACAGAAAAGCATTAAAAACTGCTAGATCCGATTACTTTTCTTCTCTTTTAGAAGAAAACAAACATAACCCCAGGTATTTATTCAATACAGTGGCTAAATTAACGAAAAATAAAGCCTCAACAAGTGTTGACATTTCCCAACACCACAGCAGTAATGACTTTATGAACTACTTTACTTCTAAAATCGATACTATTAGAGATAAAATTGCCACCATTCAGCCGTCAGCTACAGTATCACATCAGACAGTGCACTATAGACCCCCTGAGGAACAGTTCCACTCATTCTCTACCATAGGAGAGGAAGAATTGTATAAACTTGTTAAATCATCTAAACCAACAACATGTATGTTAGACCCTATACCATAGACCCTAGACCCTATACCATCTAAGCTCCTAAAAGAGGTGCTTCCAGAAGTCATAGATCCTCTTCTGACTATTATTAATTCCTCATTGTCATTAGGATATGTCCCCAAAACCTTCAAACTGGCTGTTATTAAGCCTCTCATCAAAAAACCACAACTTGACCCCAAAGAACTAGTTAATTATAGACCAATCTCGAATCTCCCTTTTCTGTCCAAGATACTAGAAAATGTGGTATCCACACAATTATATTCCTTCTTAGAGAAAAATGGTATATGTGAGGATTTCCAGTCAGGATTTAGACCGTATCATAGTACTGAGACTGCTCTCCTTAGAGTTACAAATGATCTGCTCTTATCATCTGATCGTGGGTGTATCTCTCTATTAGTTTTATTGGATCTTAGTGCTGCGTTTGACACAATTGACCACAACATTCTTTTGCATAGACTTGAACACTTTGTTGGCATCAGTGGAAGTGCATTAGCATGGTTTAAATCGTACCTATATGACCGCCATCAGTTCGTAGCAGTGAATGAAGATGTATCCTATCGATCACAAGTGCAGTATGGAGTACCTCAAGGCTCAGTACTAGGGCCACTACTCTTCACGCTTTATATGTTACCCTTGGGAGATATCATCAGGAAACATGGTGTTAGCTTTCACTGTTATGCTGATGATACTCAGCTCTATATTTCTTCGCAGCCCGGTGAAACACACCAATTTGAAAAACTAATGGATTGCATAGTCGATATAAAAAACTGGATGACGAGTAATTTCTTACTGCTAAATTCTGAAAAAACAGAGGTGTTAATTATAGGACCTAAAAACTCTGCTTGTAATAACCTAGAACACTGTCTAAGACTTGATGGTTGCTCCGTCAATTCTTCGTCATCAGTTAGGAACCTAGGTGTGCTATTTGATCGCAATCTTTCCTTAGAAAGCCACGTTTCTAGCATTTGTAAAACTGCATTTTTCCATCTCAAAAATATATCTAAATTACGGCCTATGCTCTCAATGTCAAATGCAGAAATGTTAATCCATGCATTTATGACCTCAAGGTTAGATTATTGTAATGCTTTATTGGGTGGTTGTTCTGCACGCTTAGTAAACAAACTACAGCTAGTCCAAAATGCAGCAGCAAGAGTTCTTACTAGAACCAGGAAGTATGACCATATTAGCCCGGTCCTGTCAACACTGCACTGGCTCCCTATCAAGCATCGCATAGATTTTAAAATATTGCTTATTACTTATAAAGCCCTGAATGGTTTAGCACCTCAGTATTTGAATGAGCACCTTTTACATTATAATCCTCTACGTCCGCTACGTTCTCAATACTCAGGCAATTTGATAATACCTAGAATATCAAAATCAACTGCAGGCGGCAGATCCTTTTCCTATTTGGCGCCCAAACTCTGGAATAACCTACCTAACATTGTTCGGGAGGCAGACACACTCTTGCAGTTTAAATCTAGATTAAAGACCCATCTCTTTAACCTGGCTTACACATAACATACCAATATGCTTTTAATATCCAAATCCGTTAAAGGATTTTTAGGCTGCATTAATTAGGTAAACCGGAACCGGAAACACTTCCCATAACACCCTATGTACTTGCTACATCATTAGAAGAATGGCATCTACGCTAATATTTGTCTGTTTCTCTCTTGTTCCGAGGTCAACGTGGCCACCAGATCCAGTCTGTGTCCAGATCAGAGGGTCACTGCGGTCACCCGGATCCAGTACGTATCCAGACCAGATGCTGGATCAGCACCTAGAAAGGACCTCTATATCCCTGAAAGACAGTGGAGACCAGGACAACTAGAGCCCCAGATACAGATCCCCTGTAAAGACCTTGTCTCAGAGGAGCACCAGGACAAGACCACAGGAAACAGATGATTCTTCTGCACAATCTGACTTTGCTGCAGCCTGGAATTGAACTACTGGTTTCGTCTGGTCAGAGGAGAACTGGCCCCCCAACTGAGCCTGGTTTCTCCCAAGGTTTTTTTCTCCATTCTGTCACCGATGGAGTTTCGGTTCCTTGCCACTGTTGCCTCTGGCTTGCTTAGTTGGGGACACTTCATCTACAGCGATATCGTTGACTTGATTGCAAATAAATGCACAAACACTATTTAACTGAACAGGGATGACATAACTGAATCCAATGATGAACTGCATTTAACAATCATTTTTCCATTATTGACACTGTTTTCCTAATGAATGTTGTTCAGTTGCTTTGACGCAATGTATTTTGTTTAAAGCGCCATATAAATAAAGGTGACATTGACATTGACAACAGTGGTGAGTGGTTTCATAGAATATCGTGAAGGAAGGATGGCACTCACCATGGGACGAGGAGGACGGACGGGGCACCCAGCTATGGTATGCCCCGGAGCTGCACAGTACAGACAAAGATTCTGGGCCAGCCGTCTTTGACGCTCCGCCATAGTGAGGCGGTAGGAGTCCACGACCATGGGCTCGCTGGCTGGTTCTGGGGAGCTGACGTTCTCTGGCCGGCAGAGCGGAGAGGAGGAATGCGCCTGGCCCTGGTGCTCTTCTAAGCACGACTGCATACGAGTGGCGAAGCGAATGGACAGCTGGATGAATCGCTCGAGGCTGATGGTATCCTCGTATGCAGCGAGATGCAACCGCACTCTGGGCTCCAATCCTTGGCGATAGGTAGTGAGAAGGGCCTGTTCGTTCCATCCACTAGAGGCCGCCAGAGTCCTGAACTGCAAGGCATAATCATTGACAGACATATTCCCTTGTTTCAAGTTATATAATCTCTCACCTATAGAGGAGTCCCAGGCAGGTTTGCCGAAAACTTCCCGGAAGTGTTCGATGAAGCTAGAATATGACTGGGTTACAGGATTATTCTGGGTCCAGAGAGAGTCTGCCCATTGTAAAGCCTTGCCTTGTAACTGGGAGATAATGAAAGCTACCTTGGCTCGATCCGTTGGGTACGAGAGCGGTTGCATCTCCAGGACCAGTGAACACTGAAGCAAGAATCCGCTGCATTCCTCCGCCGAACCAGAGTAGGGCGCTGGCCGTGCCATGGGACTGGCGTGCACGGCAGGTGAAGGAGGGATGATAGGATGGTGGTGGTGATGCAGGTGCTGACATAAGTGTACGGCGGAGTGCATCTACTAATTCCTGGAAGGGATCCGTGAGGCTCATGCTTGTGTCTCTCTGTGCTGGTCCGGTCATCTGTTACGGATCACTCGGAGACAGAGGAGCAACAGATGAAAGATGTAGTTTATTAAATGGACACAAGCAGAGGAGCGGGAAGTGAGGAGTGGATGGGTGCTGGGATCCGTGCCGGGAAGGAGGGTACCACACACACGCACCGTGGGGTCTTTAGGAGGATCTTGGAGGTTATCCTTGGAGAGAAGACGTAAGAAGAGACTTCGGAGGTTATCCTTGGAGAGAAGGTAAAGAGGAGTTAGTCCTAATAGTTAGCGCAGGAATGATCTTGTCGCGAACGTGACCGGACAATGACTGGGTGCGTGTGTGTGGCTTTTGTGGTGCTGTGGTGGATGATAGGTGATGCGGATCAGGTGGTGATGATTAGTACTCAGGTGAGGGTGTGCGTCGTGATTGTGTGGAGGAGGAACCTGGCGTGTTTGTGACATTAGTTCACCCAAATATTAAAATTACGTCATTAATGACTCACCCTCATGTCGTTCCAAACCCGTAAGACCTCCGTTGATCTTCAGAACACAGTTTAAAGGAGCTGTATGTAAGAAATCTATTTCAATTTGAATCATAAAATGGCCCTGATGTGTCACTAGACATTAAGAAATCATGTTCATTTCAAATACTTATATCACTGACAACAGTAGTCCGGCCAGGATATTGTCATTTAAAAAGTGGACTTGCAGCCCTCAACTGATGTTGATGTTGTCATTTTGTGTTTTGGCCTGACGCGCCTCCCTCCACCTATCTACCAATCACGAAGTCAGTAGTGTTTGATGTCAATGGACATTTCATATATTCATGACAGTCGAACAAAGTTATGCATGTTTGTGCAAAGTAACATAACGTTAGCTCACATGGACGTATGCTAACATTAGCAATGCATTATAGGAGCCAGTTTCTCTGTCATTATGCTGAGACGCTGAGGAAAACAACATTAGCACGCCCATTATGGCAATTTGAAACGTAATTGAGACAGTAGCCTACTTATGACAAAAACTTTAGTACTTGTAAATCGATTTTTTTTTCTTATTGAAAAATAAGGAATTTTTATTTTGTTGTTTATATATTTTTTGTTTTGTTTTACTATTATCCTTTTTTTCTCAGATTTTTTTTATTTTATTGTAATTGTATTTATATGTTCAAAAAAAAGAAATCAAATCAAAAACGCTTATCTCTTCAGCTATTATGGCCCCAGCACCTCAACACCCAGTAAGAGAGACTTGAAGAAGCACCACCTGACTGCACCATCACTTTCCAGTATTGTATCTGCATCATCTGAAATACTTTCAAATCGGTCAGTAGTCAGTAGCACTTTTATTTCTTTTACCTGTCGCCTATTGAGGAAAGACTGGAAGATGATGAGCGCACCAGGATGCCTCTGAGGTTCTGGAGGAAAGGTAGATAAAGCCTCTCAAGCTTCCCAATATGCCAAATGATAAGAAATGTTGTAGAATATGTACTTTAAAAAAAACAATCCATTGTGACCGCTCTATAGTTTTTGTTTTTAGTCTACAGAACATGAGCATCCAGGATGCTGAAACCCAGGTCATGTATGAGCAGGAGATAAATGATCTAATGAAGAGTGTGTAAGTTCCACTGGGTTTTACTGTACATTGAGTAACAAGATGTTCTGCTTTGTATTAACAAATATAATTTTCTATCACATTTGCCAGAATTGATTGGGGGGACAGTGAAGGTGTTAGTAATGAGGAGATTGAAGCAGATGACAGTGAAGATGAGGACTATGTCCCTCGTATTTGTATTCGGTATGTTAACATTGGATCCTTTAAGATTATTCACAATACATCCTCGAACATTGATTCAATGAAATATGTAAACATAAAAATAAAAGATGTACGTTTTTTTATATTTTCTGGTCCCTGTAGTATCTCAAAGATAACCCCGTCTCTATATTTGCCATTTTTATTTTATTCATCTGATTGGATATCTATCTGTAATTGATATATACAGTATATATCTTTCATGTCTTTAGGTTGGGTGGAGCATTGCAGGCACCACCATGCATTGACAATCTGTCTGTGATAGATGCCAGTGAGACAGTACATGACATCCCGGATGTAGAGCCTCCATCAGTCACCTTACCTACACTTCAACAACCTGGCTTTCCTGATACACTGGAGGTCATGACTGAAGATGACCTAATCGGGAAACAGGCCTCCATCACTTATGAGGACTGTTTGAGGAAGCTTGCAACATTCCTTGTGCTTCTGGTCCAAAAGTGCCCATACACATGTGACGTCAGCAAAGTGGAGTGTCAGTGTTGCCCTCCATTTGAAGTTTCCATTACGTGCAGGGGTACTGCAAGCATCATGGAATGGGTAGGTGTTGTAATCATACTACATTGCAAATAAGTGTAGATTGGTGTTGGAGGCAATGTCAATACGTTGACAGTGGTTTTGTGAAACTCAATCAAGCTTCCTGAGTTGTAGTTCCACTTAGTGGAAGCAATTCTATGTTTGTATTTGATAATGCTAAATAGCCTAAGTTGTGTCCCATTTATTGTCAGACCTGCCCTGTTGGCCACACTGTATAGAGATGGAGCTCACAGCCGTCTTTGAGGTATGGGATGCTAGCAGGGACTTCATGTTGGCAAGCAACATACTACTCTCCGGAAGCAACTACACCAAAGTCTCGCTTCTGTTCCAGTTTATAAACATGGGGATGGTGGACCGTAGTTCATTTTTCACAATTCAGGACACATACGGTGTAGACACTGTGAAGGAGTTTTGGGAGGAGAAGAGGGCTGAGGCAATAAATCGCCTAAAAGACAGAGATAAGAGAGGTAATAGTAGGTAATGTACATTTTTTATTCATTTAGGCTACAGTATGTTAATATGTCAATTTTATGTTCTGTGAAAATCATTGATTCTTGTTTACAAATTGAATAGCGGATGGAAGAATGGAATGTCCTGGACATTGCGCCCAGTACTGTACATACACTGCCATGGAGAATGAATCCAGGGAAATCATCTCTGTCATCACTGTGGACAAAAGGGAGACTGGGCAAAATTCTGAGATCATGGAGAGAGAGGCATTTGTGCGGACAGTCGACACTCTTTTGAATGAAGTGAAACTAGTAGAGGTCTGCACTGATGCCCATGTCCAGATCTCCGCAATAATGAGTAAGTTGCCACTGAAATTTTGCGTTACTTGTAGAATTACAACAACTTTTTAGGAGGGGTGGGGAGCCACTACTGTACTAATTATACATATTATTTTTTCAAATAAGACAAAGGAAAGTACAAAGACCTTGGGCTGCAGCACAGCTTGGATATGTGGCATGGGGCCAAGAATTTGGCAAAAAGCATCCATGCTGTAAGTTCAGCTGTCATTACTATGGCTTCATTTTCTGCATGGCAATCTACCCTAATTTGAGCGATGTAATCATGATACCTGTTATGTCTATCCCAGGCTTCACAGGTCAAGGGTCAGTCCAGTTTGAGCAGTTGGCTAAAAGACATTGTCAACCACTTTTGGTGGTGCTGCAAAACAGCAGATTCTTACCAAGAGTTCCTTATAAGTTGATATGGTTTGAAAAATAGTTGTCATCTAAAAAGAATATTCTATGAAACTAACATGCAGACTTATTAGACATACCTTGTTGGCAAAGAGAATAAGTTAGGATGGTTCCTTGATGTTGGATATTTGTTGATTCAGTAGCTAATCAGACATGTCATTGTGGTAAATCATGTGACCCACTTAGATTATAGTACTTACAAACATAATCATCATTAATAATGAATTATGTACAATATGCATGCTTTTTGTTCTGTACATTATATTTCTATATTATTTCTAGGAGCTGTGGCTTGGTCTCCTACATCATGTGACAAATGAACACAGGTGGGTGCTGGGAAGCTGCCAGCATGCAGACTTAGAATCTGGTGGAACTCAACAGTGGCTTGAGCGAGGCTCCATGGCACATGAGGCCCTGAAGAGCATCATTAGAAACAAGCGGTGGCTTAATGAGGTCCACAAATATCTAAATTTTAGGTAATTTTTTGAGTATATACACATACTGTAGATAGAATGTTATTTTCAAAATCCCACTAAATGTCTCTTCTCACACACACCCCACAGGTCCACTGCTGATCTGGAGTCCTTCCAGAACCATATTTTAATGTACGCTAGCAAGCGCACAGCATTTAGCCCTCCTGTCTTTGAGGCCAGGATGCTCCTTGCAGCGATGGACTACAGTATAATTACCACAAGGACCGCCCAGAGTTGTGCAAATCTGATGGAAGCAAACAGTAAATGACTTGCTCACATCTACATGCTATTGTTTTATACCAGATTACAACACCATTTAAGGGATACTCCACCGAAAGATGAAAATTCTATCATCATATACTCACTCGCCCTCATGTTGTTTCAAACCTGTATGCATTTCTTTCTTCTGCTGAACAGAAAGGAAGGTATGTAGAAGAATGTCAGTGATGGTTACAGAATCCGGTTCATGAACGAATCACTCGATGTAACCGGATCTTCTTGAACCAGTTCACCAAATCGAACTGAATCATTTGAAACGCTTTGCGTCTCCAATAAGCATTAATCCACAAATGACTTAAGCTGTTAACTTTTTTAATGTGGCTGACACTCCCTCTGAGTTCAAACAAACCAATATCCCGGAGTAAGGCATGCACTCAAACAGTACACTGACTTAACTGCTGTGAAGAGAGAACTGAAGATGAACACCCAGCCGAGCCAGATAACGAACAAAACATTGACTCGTTCTCGAGTCATGGACATGGACAGTATACCGTACACACAGTTTCAATGGAGGGACTGAGAGTTCTCGGACTAAATCTTAAAATATCTTAAACTGTGTTCCGAAGATAAATGGAGGTCTTACTGGTTTGGAACGACATGAGGGTGAGTTATTAATGACATAATTTTAATATTTGGGTGAACTAACCCTTTAAGTATATTATTTTAAAATACAGTACTGTTATATATAATAAGTACTATATATATATATATACACACACACACACACACACACACACACATATATATATATATATATATATATATAACATTACAAAATAATGTTTCTATCTATATAGCATATATTGAACAGTAAGATTTTTAATGTTTTTAAAGAAGTCTCTTCTGCTCACCAAGCCTGCATTTATTTGAAATATTTTTACTATTTAAAATAACAAAATAATAAAATATAATTTATTCCTGTGATTTAAAGCTGAATTTTCAGCATCATTCCTCCAGTTTTCAGTGTCACATCCTTCAGAAATCATTCTAATATGCTGATTTGCTGATTATCAATATTTAAAACAGACGAGTAAATTTTTTCCATCAATTTTTGATGAATAGAAGGATCCAAAGTTCAGCATTTATGTGAAATAAAAAGCTTTCTCAACATTATACACTATTCCATTAAAAAGCTTACTCAGTATAATTATTTTTTTATTTTTTTTGGAAAATAAATTATAGAAATTAATACTTTTATTTAGCAAGGATTCTTCAAATTGATGATAAAGGCATCATTTTACAAAATATTTCTATTTCAGATAAATGCTGTTCTTCTGAACTTTCTATTCATCAAAGAAACCTGAAATAATTCTACTGAGGTATTTTCAACATTATCATAATTCGTAATCAGCTTTGAAATCTCAATAAATTACATTTTGAAATATATTAAAATAGAAAACAGTTATTTTAAATAGGCTAGTAAAAATATTTCTAAATTTTACTGTTTACTGTTTTGCTTTACTTTATCAATAAATGCAGGCTTGATGAACAGAAGAGACTTCTTTAAAAAACATTAACAAGCTGTTCAAAAACTTTTGACTGGTAGTGGATACTATAGGCAACTTTAACTTTTCTCTAATTTCTAGCTTTTAATTGGCTTAGAAATATATAACTGCTGGACTACAACAAATAATAATGATTTGTTTATATACTACAAACGCCTTTTTATCACATAAGGCAGAATAGTTTTTATATGTAATAATAGCATTTTTCATATACTTTATTTATCACCTGCTGGAGATGACTTGAAAAAAAACACATATTGTCGCAATCATATGTTTAATGTCTTCGTGTTTCCAAAAGTGTCTGTTTATTTAAATTAAATTATATATATATATATATATATATATATGCGCTAAAGTCTATGTCTGATTTGTGCTCACACAACCTCTACCACACTTGCGGAAAGTATACTTTTTCCTTTAAGACCACATTTTCTTGAACAAAAGGGGGAGTAAGAAAACAAAACCTCAATTTTTAATACAAGTCAGGGAAAACACAGGAGTGATAATTACAACATATTGAAAAGGACATCAAGCTAAAAAGGTCAGTAATGCAATAATTACAGTTGTAACGGCACACATACGAGTGAAGGTGCTCCTATGGCTGACAGGAGATAAAAATAATTGCTTGTCAGGTTCTAAGTTTAAACAATGTGTTTACGTGCGTGCTGATATTACCTCAGCTGTGGCTAATGAGTGAAAGGTTGACTCGTTCTTTCACTCAAGGTCAGACGGGCTACTGCTAAGGTGTGAGCACACAATAAAGGGGAACATAGTTTGATTAACCAGCTAAAGAGATGTAGTACAGTCCATCAAGAAGAAATCATCTTTTGTTTGAGTTGTTTTGCATATTCAGCCTCCGTCCAGCCCACATAGATGTTAATGTACACCCACACAAACACATTTGTGCTAACAGGGCATGCTTATTTTCCTGCACCATCTTATTCTCTATGGATTTCTCACTTCCTAAAACCCACACACTTCAAACACACACTGGCTTACACACACTTCACACACATACCGTGGCTTTGTAGGCAAGAAGCTATCAGTGCAACATCAGCTGAAATCGAATCCAGAGGCCAGATCTAGTTGTATCTATCACAGACATATGCCCTGATCCCAGTTCTGCAGCGTGTTCTTCTCTGGCCTGGTCCGAAGCTTTAGGGGAAAAATCCTACCAGCCTGCATTTTGTCTAATGGAGGGTAAAAGGGCCCTGGCCAAAGCAGCATATCACTGAACTGCTGACTTTAGTTGGCCTCAGAGAACTCTGAGAAATGTAATGCGCATATACATGATTCCAGAATTTGCCATCAAAGACACATTTTTTTTTATATGTGTACATCTGGCTTTTCTCACTTCACGAGATTTCGGTACTGATTTCTTAACGTGATCTCATTCATATTCATGGATAGTCACTGATCGGGGCGGTTCAAAGGTCAGTGGATATTCAGGGCTTAGCCCATACATCTGTGCAGTCCATTACAATAAGCTCTTATAAGAAAAGAAGAAGAAAAAAGGACAAAAAGAAAAGAAAGAAACCTTTCTGGATTTGAAAAAATTGCAAGGTTCATGGCACGGTCTCTTAAAGAAAAAGTGTCCTGCCTTACACTGCTAAACAACCCCCCCACCCCTCAAGAAAAAGATTTTGAAACTGTATATTCTGTGTTTTTGTGCACTGAATGTAATATTCAGTGCTTATTAAAAAGAAATATGCTTAATTATATTAAATGTACACTTGTAATGTACATCAAATCTTAAAGTAAAAATAAAAAAAGTTGCACTTGCAGGTAATATAATATTAATTAATAAAAAAATGACACTACTTTAAGATACTTTAAGAGAGTACACTTTAATAAACATGTTTCTTGACACACTTAAGTACACTTTTAAAAAGTGTCCTTTTTAATAAAGCCAAATTCATTTTTACTTTAGAACATATTTAAAAAAAAATTGTCATGCTATAAGCAAGTACACTTATTTTGATGTATGATTATGTCAAGAGCTTGATTATCATTTTAACTGTTGATATTACATTTCATATATTTCAAAATATTAAATACAAATTTGTAATTACAACTATATTTAAATACATGACATACAAGTTTCAGTAGAAATGACATTTCATATATGACAGCTGCCCAAACAGATTACATTCAGTTTTTATAAAGTATACCATTTCTGCAATGTACTCATTTTTATGGATGGCAGGAAAAGTTCACAAAAAAAAAATCAACAAACAGAAGTCTGTAACCATTTAAATAGGCTCCACTTTGTTGTAAAATTGAACTACAATGTGCTTTAGTTTATATCAATGCATTAATATTGTATGTGTCAGACATATAAAATATATGTGCATACTTTATGGACAAATATCTATGAATGTGAATGATTTGGAACTCCAGGCCCAGATGGAATATGTGTACTTTTTTGGTGCAATAGATTTTAAAATGTCCTTTAAGTAGTTCTTTAAGTGTACTTGAAGTACTGACACTATACTGCCATCTATCAGTGTGGACCAGCATGATTGTATCTGCATTTAATGTAAATTAAACTGACACTAGTGAGTTTTAGATAATGATCTACACAATAATTGATTACCTATCCAAAAAAAATTATAAATTCTAATTTTCACTCTTTGCATTAGCAAACAACACTATGCTACTAGCGAATTGGCGGCAGTGAGGATTCTCTTTGAAGTCTAGTGAAACACAGTGGGTCATGTCATGTCAACATGTTGTACACTGAGGGGGGTCTAAAAAAAACAGAATTTTAAAGTGTGTTTTAGAAGAAAAAGTCTTTCTACATCAAAATGTAATGTTTAATTCATTATGTTTCTTTGTAATTATAAAATTGGTAACACTTTATTTTGATGGTCCCCCTATAGATAGTCTATTGATTGTCTGCTTACTATAACTTACTTCACAAGTACTTATCTACTTACTCTCATCAGGGTAGTATCTGTAGATTGTCTATTGAATGTTTGTAGCAATCATTACACTGTATGTAACATGTAAACTGCTATTAAACATTCTGTCAGTAAAGTGTCACCAATGTGTTATCAATTTAGGTTGTAGATGTTCAACAGCGTATTTGTAGACATGCAACAAATCCTCAACAGGTTCTCAATAGTACTTTAAATAGTCAGCATGTAGATATTAACCAATGTATCAACAGACTTTCAGTTAACATGCAGTTATCTATAAGTAGCAACACAACATCATTTCAAATGAACCTCAAGTATAAATCTGGTTAGTTACACTTGATATTTTGCTTTCGCAAGGATTTTCAGAAGTGCTCTGTTTGTTGCATATAAATTACCTTTCAGTTAACTGTCATTTTACTTTGAGGTAAATTCATATATTCATCTGTTGCCACATTTGGCCCATCAAAATGAAGTGAAAATCTAAGAAATGCTGTTGAATGACTCTTACAGGCCAGCATCACGGTTTAAAGTCAGTTGATTTTCAGCAGACAGTCAATAGATAGTAAGTACCGACACTGATGAGTATTTGGTTTAAGATTAAGAAAATAACAGTACCTCAGTAAAATTACATATCTGCCAAATGGGAAATAAATACCAGAGTCATTAGTTTGTTCATTAAACTGCTTTTAATGAAATGCTGTAAAAAAAAAAAAAAAAAAGGAACGAGAGATGACCAAACATCGATTCAAAAAAGATTCTGTTTTCAGTAAACTGCTTAGCCTAGAATGACAAAAAAAAAGCTTTTTTAACAAAAAAATGTTACCTACAGGTCACTGTAGGTAGGATCACTGCAAATAACATTTAACAAGGAAATATAAACATCCTCTCAGTGAACATAGCAAACCAAATTTTCTCTAACATTACTTATTTAGGCAAAAAGGCAAAAGTGAACCTTTTATTTTCATTGCAAGCACTTTTTTTTTTACGTCCCCCACAATGTGTTCTCTGCACTTCTCCGCGAACTCGGCTAGCTTCCCTGGGGTGAAGCTTATGCTGTTGAACTGGACCCTGTCTGCAAAGTACAGCTCCGCGATAGGGGCGAGCTGAGCCACTGCATTCCAAGAGACACCTTCATTTCTGAAGGCTTTGGTCATGGTTGCTCCACGTCGCGTAAGCTTCAAAAGCCTTTTGTATCGACGTATAACATCACGAACATTGTTGGCTGAAAAACAATCAAAACAAACAAAAGTGAATACCTCAATAAGAGAGACCCCCCCTAAAAAAATTGTCGAAAAGAGTTTAACCCATTTAACCTACTGTGTAAGAAATTTCATATTTAATATGTGTGTGACCATCATATGACAGTAAAAGAGCAATAATATGGAATGGTAAAGAGTTCTGGTACGTTAGCCTCCACTCAAGGATAAAATATGAGGAACAAGTCTAAGAAGTCTAAGTTCACGCGACAACAGTGTTTTGTCTCTTATTCAGAATTGATTATTGTTTATTTGCAACAACACCACCTTCAAATAATTTGACATGGATATTTTTCTTAAGTTTGTCTGGTTTATTTTTCCAGATAAAGTTAAAAAGTATATTATCCATTTGTAAACATATTTTTAAGGGTACTAAGCTAAGAAAAAGGTACTTAGCTGTTGAGACCTGATTAAAACTCCTCCATGTATAGAAATATGTTTGAATATTGTTCTGAGAGGTAAAGCTGATAGGTTTTCTTCATGACTTGATAAATATTTGATTGAGTACTTGTCTCCTGGATATTTTATACTGCCATTGTTTAATTAGTTTGTTTTAATATTTTTATGACCCAAGAACTTAGTCTAATTTGCTCATTAAAGAAACTGTTTTGGAGTATGACGTTGTTCTGACAGGACAACCAGTAGCCTTCATCCAATCTGGACTAGCAACTAGATTAAAGACTCACAAGGTTTTTTACTCTGCACTGAAAATTTTGAGGAATTATTTATATCGGTCCCACTTTATATTAGGTGTCTTTAAAGGGATACTCCACTTTTTTTGGAAATAGGCTCATTTTACAAATCCCCCAGAGTTAAACAGTTTTACCGTTTTCGAATCCATTCAGCCGAACTCTGGGTCTGGCGGTACCACTTTTAGCATAGCTTAGCATAGATCATTGAATCGGACAGGACCATTAGCATCTCTCTCAAAAAAATGACCAAAGAGTTTCGGTATTTTTCCTATTTAAAACTTGACTCTTCTGTAGTTACATCGTGTACATCGTTACATTTTTTTTGAGAGAGATGCTAATGGTCCTATATCCGATTCAATGATCTATGCTAAGCTATGCTAAAAGTGGTACCGCCAGATCCAGAGTTCGGCTGAATGGATTAGAAAATGGTAAAACTCAACTGTTTAACTCTGGGGGAGTTGGAAAATGAGTCTATTTCCAAAAAAAGTGGAGTATCCCTTTAACTAAGTACTTAAAAAATATTAATTGTTAGGTACAATGTACTTTTGAGTACTAAATCTTGTACTAAATGAGTTTATGTTGCATTGTTAAACACTTTTGCTGCTATTGAGTTGGGACACGGGTAATATATATATAATGTATATATGAATATAATATATATGTGTATTGTCAGATGCTAATTTGTTTGTTTAAAATGGTTATTACAGTACTTGTCAGTGTAATACTGTGTAACCTAGTGAGTTTAATCACTCTGAACATATTTGGAACAAAATTATTTGATGGTTTACTAATTTATTTAAATTACTGTCTTTTCGCACACAAATATATCACGACTAATGTAAATGACTCAAGTCCTGGAATGTATCACATCACTCCTGCATCCTTTTTGAAGCTTGGAAGCTCCAGCCCCCCTTAATTTTAATTGCATAGAAATCAGCTTCCAGTAAGTAAAACAACTATCTCTATAAAAACTTTGTGTGATCTGTGTTTACCTCGTTTTATCTTGTCATATTGATTCTTGTCCTTCCTCTTGTTCTTCTTATGTTTCTTGCTTTTGTTTTTCTTGTTTTTGCTTTTCTTTTTTTTTTCTTTTTTGACGAGTCCCTTCTGAACTTGAACTTGAAGAGGAGTCATCACAAGATTCTTCTGTGACTGATGATTCTACATCAGTTGATGTGTTCCCATCACTAGATAGGTCAACACCGCCAGTGTCTTCATTTGCCACCGATGTTTTAGGAATCAGATCATCTGAAGGAGGAAATATAACAAATATTTCATCAAAATCAATACAAATGCAATATGCATTTTCAAGTTCCTTTTCCAACATAAAAGGAAATGCAGGTGCACTGAAACTCTGAAACAGTGCTCAAAATAAATTTTAAGAATACAAATATGGAAACCACACATCTAAAATATATAATCTATACAATCCAATGTATATATTAGTGTAAAGATTATAAAATGAATGTTGAGCCGTTACTTTGCTGTTCTGAAAGCTCCACTACTTGTTGCCGAAGCTCACTGTTCAGGGCTTCCAACTCATTCACTTTATTTTGTAATACTTCCACCTTGTTCTGCCACATCAGTATTTCTTGTTTTATTGGCTTCATTGTATTCACTGGAGCTAAAACAACAACAAAAACACAGTGATAACACATTTATGTAGTTTACAGAGTTAACAGCATAATGGAGGAGTATATAAATATATTAAGAGAAAACAGATTTCCTATCCATTGAAGGCCACAAATAAAACTAAAGAAACCAGTGTATCAAGTGTAAGAACTGCTATTTGCTAAATGATTACTGTTTGACAAAAGAACTTACCTTCACATTCATCCTCTAGACTTTCTAAGTTGCGTTTTTTACAGGTGTTGTAATGTGACATCTAATAATCAAAGAATAAATACATTAATAAACCATGTCACATACAGTAGCATGCATCCAATCCAGTGTTGTGCCAGTTCATACTTAAAAAGAACTAGCTCAAAGTTCAGTTCACACAGATGATAATGAACTAGTTCATGTTCATAGTTCTTTTTTTTTTTTAAATGAACTAAGTTCACATATCTAAAAACTAACTAGTTCACGTTCATTTGTTAAATTCTTTTTAAGATAGGCCACTATCTTACTCAATAGAACCTCTTTACCATCCATTACCAGCTGCAAATCACTGCCACTCCAAAACTAATCAAAATTATTGTACCAATAAACAAGAGACAATTATTATAGCCAGGAGAAAAATAATGTTGAGATAGAGAATATATTTACCCCTTAAATAATGTGTAATCAAGATATGTAGAAATTGGAAAATACAAGGTGCAGTCAAGGTATACTGTATGTTCAGTGAAACTTTTATTTAGCCAGCATGAACCAAATTACCCAGGACTTTCTAAACAACTTCAACGGTCAAAATCATGTCTGACCTGCTCCATGTCTCATATTGCGCATCCTATCTTACTCGGTCATGCTGTTCACTTTTCATAAATCAACATAAATGGAAAAAAAATAACATTATAATATTTTAACAAATATGAAACACGCTTTTTTTAATGGCTACAACAGTATGCCTACATAGCCTACTCTCTATTTGTACAAATTTAGTTAGTCAGACTAGTTCTTACCATAAAGACTGTTTATGCAATCGGCCTGGTCTTACCTGAACATTGATACATTGATTGGAATCCAATGGTAAGAACTAGTCTGACTAACTAGCAGTCAGCCAAGGGCTCTTACTTTGGTCTTAGATTTGACCCAAATTTTTATGCCTTGACTTAAAATAGTTATAACAAGTCTTAAAAAATAGATGACTAACTTTTAATAACTAAGCAGTTTGTGCAACAGGCCCCAGTCTTCCTGACTAATGACTAAATGACAAAGTTTATTTTTAACACTTTATCATTGTTATATTTCGGATATATTTGTATGCAAAAAAACAACAACAAAAAAAACAAGAATTATGCTTTTAGGCATAAAAACTAGTTAACAAGTGATTACAACATATAACACAAATATGTTCTATTTTATAGAAACAAATAAAGCTGATCACTTTACACTTAATGACATTGTAAGTCAAAAACTAAATAAAATACCTTTTTTTCCACAGTTGTTAAGACACCTGGAGCGTTACAGCGTTCGATCACACCGAGCGGGAGTTCAATTCAAATGGCTTTTCTGCCGTTAAGGAAGATCCATTGGGCGGTAAAACATTTTATGTAGTGTTCCTCAAGAGGGCGTTTGGCTGCAAAGAGTGTCGAATAATCTATTCGAGTCTGTTTTATATAACACTAAAATGTATAATCTTTTATAAACACTCACAATTTTATTTTCATTTATCAGACATACAAATCTAATAGAATAGAATAGAGAATCTGCCCTAGTAATCTTTAAAACATGATTAAATCAAAATTGTTTGAGTAATCGGAAATGACTGTGTGACGACAGCGCTGAGAAATGTAACAGTTACCTTGTGACATCGCCATCGGGACAGGAAAAAATACTAAATGATAACACAAATAAACCTTATTGCAATTAAATAATTTAATATTATAAAAACAAACACCATCAAGTTTATTATTTTATTTAAAATAATGTTTATTCCCAAAACAACTGGGCCGTAAAGTCCCGCCCATTTCCGGATTTGTCTGTTCGAAATCGCGCCATCAGAGCTCGATATATATTTTTAAAACATCTGAATTTGATACAATTCAGGTTATGAAGTTCGGGTTGGAGGGAAGAAATCAAACTTAGAAGTTAAAATAAGTAAAACGAATAGATGGACATTTAATCAACTGTATAGATGAGCACTTTATTAAGAGCACTCATTGAGAAAGTTTATGTGAGTGAAACGAACAAGTCACGTCTGAAATTAATAAAGTGGATGCAAAGAAAAAGATTACTCCATGGCAGAATGAAATGCAGGCGATGCAAGAAACGCATGAAAATAGTGACCTCTTCTTGTAAAGATGGTTGCATCTGGTAAGTATCTGATTATGTACTTATTTATGGAAATATCAGGCATGTAAACCAGCTGAGAAATGTGTGTTTATTGAAGATAATAACGGGAGAAAAATAAAGTTTCCGTTCACATAAGCATTAATGCACAAAATTATATACTGTACAAATTATATACTGCATAACACTTTAGCTAATATTTTTTCTTTGCTACTTTAGTACTTTTACAAAGTGTCACCCTCTTATAGTCCGTAACTACCAGAAATCATCCAATAAAATGCAAATACTTTTGTTTTATTAAAATTGGTTAGCTTTAAAATATTGCTGGCCCACTGGTGTGTTAGATAAAGTGGGCCGGTGGGATTCAGGAAAAATGGGTGACTTTTAACCTTCAGTAATGATACTCAAATTCATTAAATAAATGGACATTCACTGGTTATTTTATATTTGACATGTATAATCTACTTTTTAGAAAATTGAAGTGAGTGTGCATTACCTCCATTCACCCCTAAGGGGAAGATTAAAATACTTTTATTTTTCTACATTCAAATTGACAGACATTGTTCCAGAATTTAACAATATGACAATTCCAGAAAAGGTGGGTTAATGTTTCTGGTTAATTTATACAGAATTCACATTCATTGGTCATTTAAACTAAAAGTCCATGATGATGACACTAACAGAACATAATGGTGACAATGACAAGGTAGTTATCGAGCACCACAGGGCTTCTCAAACTTAAGTCAAAATAAATGAAATGAGATTATCTTGGTATCACACACATACATATATTTATTATATATTTTTTGTAAGGTTTCTTAAAATGTCTCGGAGACGTTCCCACAGTTCTTCTGGATTTAGTCTGTCTCAGTTTTATATGTTTCTTCATGTAATCACAGACGGACTCAATGATGGTGAGATCAGATCATACCGGCTGTTGTCAGATTCCTTGTGCATACACAAATCTCACTGGATTATTAATTTATGAATATGATTATTTAAATTAATGACAAAATTAATGTTAGGAAATGTAAACTGATATTTACCACTGAAACAATACAGCAAAAGATTAAAAAATAACTGGCTTAAAACTATTTTTTTTTAAAAATGCTACCGTGTTTAAGAATGTTTTTTATATGATGAATACTTCTTATTTGCAGGCAGTGCAAGAAGTCATGTGGACGACACAGAAAAAGCATTAGGACCAAGTCCATTTTTTCCCATTCCCATGCAAGCCTTTTTAGTTGGATGAAGTATATACACAGGTAAGTTTATTGTCTGTGATCTCTAGTGCCTTTTCATCCATAACAGTCTGCACATTACATTTTTGATTCTGTCCTTTTACAATAATATTGCATGGCATTATGTCTAGATTTTCACAGGGTCTCCATATGCGACAGGTGGATATGATGCTAGATAATATCTCAAATAGTAGTGCGACTCTGTCCAAGATGTCCATGAAATTGCGAAGTGCATGTGTGAGAAGTATGCGGAGGCTCAGGAAAAAAAGAGGACAAAAAGTTGGTGGTCTTAATATATGTGTACACATTGACGAAAGCAAGTTTCGCCACAGACGAAAAGTAAGCCTTGACCTAAAAAAAAACATTTATTCTCTTCACATGTGGAAGTTTACACTGTAAAAAATAAAATCTTATTAAAATGGTCAATGACAGTCAGCTACGGCTCCCAAACAAAAAACGTAAAAATAAAGTAAAATATCCTAATTTAAGCATTTTATAGAAACTTTCCTTAAATGTTTTACAGAAAAACACTGTTATTTTCCTAAATTCAATAAAAAAAGACAATCACTGTCAAATGACTGTTAGCAATGCTGCCATACAAAAACTGTAAAATTAATGTCAAATTTCCTAATTTAAAGTGCAAAAGACTATTACAAAAATATTCATGAAACTTTTTAACAGAAACAGTTTTTTTCACATATATTTCCTGTATTTACAAAAAAAACATTCACTATAAAAAGTGAATCTCTTGCAGTGAACTACATGCATGATTTACTGTGACTATACATCACTGCATCAGAAACTACACAGTTACTGTCTGTTAAATAAAGTAACACATAGACTAAACTCAGTGTTTCTCTGCTCATCCTGGACTGAAGCTCAGGCTCTACTCTTCAACACAATGGTGACACACAAAACAGATGATACAGAAACACTTTACATCCCAACAGAACATTAAACACCAGATCTCAGGATATCAGCATCTTCACTTATTACAATCCAGACTTTATTTATTTCATACTAACATTCTTATTGAGAATTAACAGAGTTGATGTTTTATTGAAAATAATAAAGTTTGTACATATATACATATTTAATTTGTTAATGGCAATGAATCCAAGAGAAACTCAGATCAGATGATGTTGGTCACTTTCAGTGATGATAGTCAACATGTAAAGGCCTGACTTACTGATACAACCTGAAGTCTAAGATCTGATTAAGTCATTAAATAATAGTTGTTAATTTTGCATGCCAATACTGGTGCAGATAATCCTGCAGTGCTGTGATACTCAGATAGATGAAGTTTATGAAGTCATCATACAGAAAATGTTTTGACAGGACCATATAGACTCACTCAGACATCAAGAATCAGCATATAAACTCTGAACTAGTCACAATACAAACTACAAAAGTCACAAAAAGGCTTTGTTGATTGTCACCATTGGTGAGATACATACGTTGATTCTTGATGTCTCTATACTCCTAAAAATAAAAACCTCAAAGCATTTTCTCTATAATATATATATATCACATGTCATAACTTTTCACATGACCCTTGTATAATATCAGTATTATAACAATCTGATATTCTGAAATTATATATATATATATAATTTCAGAATATCAGATTGTTATAATACCTATGCCACAATATTACAAGGGTCATGTGAAAAGTTATGACATGGATCATACACTTTGTATAAAACTAAAAGTCTCTCTATATATTATGTAACCTAATCAGATCACCACATGATAATTATAACATCTAAAATAAGTGACTAACATCTGATGAGATTTTCACCTGCATTTATTACCATAACAAATGTGATTCAAAAACACAGTTTAAACAGCAGTGAAAATAAATGTTTAAAACTCAAGGGTCATGAGCCTAGCTAAGGCAAACACTGATCTCAATCATGGTGACATCAAATTTCTGTTAAAGTTTTTTGCACTTTATTTAAATTAACATATGTTACTTTAATCTTATGGTTTTTGTTTGGCAGCTGCCAGTCATTTGACCCTGTTTTTACGATTTTCTTTTTGCAATGAAGGTATTTGATCATAATAATTCAGGAAATACTTGTGAAATAACAGTGTTTTTTTTGGTTTATTTAAATTATTATTTTTTTTCTAAAAAAATGTGAATTACTGGAATTTGTCATTAATGTCACAATACCTAAAATAAGAGCTGAATTTAAAATGAAAGAAAATGATCATCAAAAAAATCAGTTATTTTCTGTAAAATTATGATTTTTTTACAGTGTAAAAAACACAATAAGTGTAATAACAAGACACAATATTGTTACATTGTTCGGTTACATTTAAGCGTGCAAAGTACTGTGTAATTCAAACAAATTTAGTTTAACTTTTGGTAGTTATAGCGTACCTATAAGTACTTACATGTAAGTATAAGGGAACAAAATGTAATAAAGTGGTCACAACCACGAGAATTAATTATACTGTTAAGTATTTTAGAACTAAGGGGTACTTACTCTACTATTATGATACAACAACCCTATGTTTGGGAGAAATTTATCAAGAACATACACTGCATATCTTTTTGTAATAAAAGTGTACCAATACATTAAAAAAATTACAGGGTACATATCTGTGCAATTATATATATTTTTTTCTAGCAAAAGTATTACAATTTAGTTTTAAATACTGGGGAAATACTCTTGTTCCATGTAGTTACAGGGTGAGTGTGACATTGTGGGCTTTAAATTAAAGTGGTGCTTGTTACCCTCTTTTTCCATGAAGTTACAGGGCAAGAACAATAAAAATACATACACAATCTAATATCACTGACTGGGAAACCTTTATTTGAAAAACAACTTAATTCAAAACAGATTCACAACACTTCTTATTCATTTAAAATGCAGTACACCCAGAAATACATCCCCACAATTTACTCATATTTTACCCTCATGCCATCCGAGATGTATACGACTTTCCTTCTTCAGATTAACACAAATAAAGGTTTTTAGAAAAATTTATTATCTCTGGGAATACATATAATGCAAGCTCATGTGTTCCAAAGAGTTAGAGCATCAAACAGCACATACTGCAATAAATATGCGCATGCATGAGAGTTGAGATCACGCTTGACGTGACGTGAGCACGTCGGATGCCATCAGTTGTTTTTTTTTTATATTGCTCACAACAAAATACAAAAAATAACAGATAATAACAATGAGAAACAAACAAGACAGGAGGAAAGAGACGCCAGTTTTAGTGTGAGGTTTTCAAGCTTCACAATGTGTTTCACAACGTGCTTACATTTCCATCAAACGTGAACTAGACTCTCATGCACACACTGGTGACAGTTTGTAGGAAGCGAAAAGTAAATTATGTAAAACATTTCTGGGTGTACTGCATTTTCTTTTAATATTTAATACAGAATAGCAAAATACATGGAATTCCTTCTTAAAATTCATTAGTGGAAAGGGGGAAGAGGAGGAAGAGGAGGAAGAGGCCAAGCAAGAAAAATAAACCCAAGCAAGGCCAAGCAAGAAAAATTAGAAAAGGGCAAAACGTGCTTCTCTCTATATTTGAAATAAAAATGTTATTTAAAAAAATGTTTTAGATGAATAAGAAGTGTTGCAAATGTTTTGATGTTTTGAAATGTTGTTTTTCAAACAAAGGTTTCTGAATCAGTGATATTAGACTGTGTATGTATTTTTATTGTACTTAGTCTGTAACTACTGTACATGGAACAAGAGGTTAACAAGCACCACTTACCCTGTAACTACATGGAACAAGAGTATTTCCCCAGTATTTAAAAAAAAAATGCAATAGTTTTAGTTTTTCTTCCCTTAAAACATGTAAGCCAAATCTAAAACATCTGCACTTTTACATCTGCGCTTTTTATCAACAACAAAAAAGTATCAATGCACATGTACCCTGTAATTTTTAAATAGCCTTTATGTATTGGCACACTATTATTTATAAAAAGTATGCATTGTATGTTCTCGCTAAATTGCTCCCAAATATAATAGTAGAAAAAGTACCCCTTAGTTCTATAATAATTACAGTATAATATTTTTTTCATTCTCCATGTTGTTACCCCTTTATTCCCCAAACTTTACATATTGTTTCCTTATACTTAGATGTATGTACTTTATAGGTACACTATTATTACAGATAGTAATTAAACTATACATTTTCAGGTCAGCTGATAGGCCTACTACTAATCCAAAATGTAATTTACAGTATCTTACGTAGTACTTTCTGGGCTGTAATCTAAAGCGTTAAACGTAAGATACTGTAAATTGCATTTTGGATTAGTAGTAGGCCTATCAGCTTACCTGAAAATAGTTATTTTAAGGCTAGTGCTTTTGACTTTTAGAAAACAGGAGTGTCTGACATTAACTTCTTTAATTCTTTTTTCAGTATGCCAGAGGGCGTTATGGAGGTGCATGGAGAAGGAAAAGCTGGGTATTCGGAATGGTTGAGATTTTGCCTTCCCGAAAACCAGTGTTGCGGTTGGTGGACAAAAGGGACAAGACAACCCTTTTACCAATAATAGAGAAGCATGTGAAAAGAGGCAGTATCATTCATAGTGATGAGTGGCGTGCATACTCAACACTTTCAGAGAGAGGATACCAACACCACACAGTGAACCATAGCATTAATTTTGTCAATCCATTGACAGGGGTACACACACAAAACATTGAAAGGGCATGGGCAAACTTCAAAAGGGAAGTGTGGAGGTTGCGTGCAAACCGGTCAGAGAAGGCTCTCAAAAAACATCTAATATATATAGAATGGACTTATTGGTTAGGCAGGAGACACAGACAGGGAATTCTCGGAAGGCTTTTGCATGATATCAGTCAGTTCTATAACTGAAATGACTAAATGAAAAACTAAATGTTTTTCTTTCTTTTTTTGTTGTTGCTTAAATTCATGTTTATAACCCTAAAAAGGTTTTATGTTAATACAAATGTCACATTTTTTTTATTTTTTATTTTATTTACAGCATTTCATTAAAAGCAGTTTAATGAACAAACTAATGACTCTGGTATTTATTTCCCATTTGGCAGATATGTAATTTTACTGAGGTACTGTTATTTTCTTAATTTTAAACCAAATACTCATCAGTGTCGGTACTTACTATCTATTGACTGTCTGCTGAAAATCAACTGACTTTAACCCGTGATGCTGGCCTGTAAGAGTCATTCAACAGCATTTCTTAGATTTTCACTTCATTTTGATGGGCCAAATGTGGCAACAGATGAATATATGAATTTACCTCAAAGTAAAATGACAGTTAACTGAAAGGTAATTTATATGCAACAAACAGTTAGTAGAGCACTTCTGAAAATCCTTGCGAAAGCAAAATATCAAGTATAACTAACCAGATTTATACTTGAGGTTCATTTGAAATGATGTTGTGTTGCTACTTATAGATAACTGCATGTTAACTGAAAGTCTGTTGATACATTGGTTAATATCTACATGCTGACTATTTAAAGTACTATTGAGAACCTGTTGAGGATTTGTTGCATGTCTACAAATACGCTGTTGAACATCTACAACCTAAATTGATAACACATTGGTGACACTTTACTGACAGAATGTTTAATAGCAGTTTACATGTTACATACAGTGTAATGATTGCTTCTGTTACAGGCCCCGTGAAGAAAGCCTTGTTTACAGATTAGAAAGTCCTGTGAAAACAGGAAAAATTGAAGAGACAGGAGCAAACGTGTATGCGTCGCACATAATCTCCAGCAACTGTTTATTCAATGTTTTTTTCACATTGTTTTCAAATAAAGTGTTTTTTTCTAATTAGTGCATAAGTGTCATTCTTTCATTTTCTCTATTATCACAACAATGCACATTTCACATTCACATTTTCTTTTTTTTTCCTCCACATAAAATTATACATTATAGCTTTTCACATGGCTCCTTTAAATCTACTCAGAATGAGCCAAAGGGTATTTTATGTATACAAAATCAACACATGACTAAACATGTAAGGTCTAGAAACCTGAGAAATATATGTAACCCATACATAAACATTATAATTACTGATTTTAAAATCAGCACTGCCATCACGTTACATTAACATTAGTTTTTACCTCTGAATTGCAGGAAATAGAACAGTATTACATGCGTTTGCACTGAAATGGCTGTTTGACACATTTGGCTGGAGAAATACATTGATATGAACTCTAATAAACCAAAACACAAGTTGAATACAAGTTAACTAATAAATGAACGCTATACTTGGTAACTGGAGCCTGCATGAATCAAATTAAATGCATTACACGAGCACATATTGTTACAGCGTCCACAAAATGGCGGACAATCTACACACATTCACTATTTTCACCAACCAGAACATTTATACACAAAATATTGACAACATAAACATACACATAGATCTCACATGACTTGTATGCATATTGTTTCATTGTTGAGAAAGGCATACCTGTGAAAACAGGAAAAATTGAAGAGACAGGAGCAAACGTGTATGCGTCGCACATAATCTCCAGCAACTGTGAGTGCGCCTGCGCAATACAGCTCCTGTATCAGTTCACTTTTTAGAATAAAAGTCCCAGTCCTCGTTTCACTTTTTAAAATAAAAGTCCCGATCTCACAGACCCAACACAATGCTCTATTAAAATGAGCAAATTAAAGGAAAGAAAATGATTTCAATCAGAACCACAAAATTGACATTTTAGGATGTCACATCCTCCCCGACAAAATGAAAAAGGCTCCAGTTACAAAAACTCAAACAATTCAATGCAATATTTTTTTTCAAAATACCACTTATTTTGCTCAATATACTGGCACTGTATATGGGAAAGGTGTAAATGTGTTCATTTCAGTGTAAGGTGTAGTCTGAAAGGGGTGTGGTAGGGGATAATGTGTTGCCCACCCAGGTAAGTATGGTAGTGTATATGCTGCTATACTGTGGAGTGCAGGCTGAGTTTGTATCGAGGGTTGACCAAGTGTCTCATATGTGAACATGCTCTTTGGTTTTCTCTCTCTGGCAGATCGTCTCAGTATCATCGGATCTTCTTCTGCTAGATAGTCCCTTGTATCATTTATCCAAAGACTCTCGATTTCACCATCTTCTTCACTCCTTTGTGAGGGTATGGAGCAGTGAGCAGGTTCATCCAATGAACGACTGTTTTGAGTATATCCTTCATGTAGTGGCACTTGTATTTGATCTTGCTCTCCACTTGCAGACGCTGGTGTCACCACTTCCACCAGTGGATTCTCCTGACTTGGTTCTGTACTTGGACGGTAAGTATTTTCCCTTCTAGGCTCGGCCCAACTTGAAGGAATCCTCAACCAATACTCTCCAGTGTCGTCCTCGTCTGAATCCGTCTGTTCTCCCCCGTGGTAAGTAAGCTCCTTGCTCTGTCTCTCTCTGTCCTTTTGTCCATTTTGCTTCTGCTTCACAGGTTTCCCAAGATCTGAAGGAGTTTCCACAGGTAAATCATTTACCAACAACAGCAGGTTTCGATGCAAGGTGCGTTCTCCCTTCTTACCTCCATTCTCAGGGCTCACCTTATACACTGGGTTATCAGCCACTTGCTCTTTGACCACATAGATAGTTTTCTCCCAGTATGGTCTGAGTTTTCCCGGGCCTCCACGCTCACTGAGGTTCCTGACTAACACCCTGTCTCCAGGTCTTAGCACTACACCTTTGACTTTGAGGTCATACTGAGCTTTGCCTCGTGCACTTGCCTGCTTGCTGTTCTCGCTTGCTATTTGGTATGCTTCACCCATTTTTCTAGCCCACTGTTCGGCAAAACCTCTGGGTGTTAGCCCCTCGTCTTCTTCAACCAGCCCGAAGATCAAGTCAATAGGAAGTCGAGGATGTCGTCCATACAGCAGGTAGAATGGGGAATACCCAGTTGACTCATGGCGAGTGCAATTGTAGGCATGTACAATCTGGGGCAGGTGATCTTTCCACTTTGATTTTTCTTCCTCAGCCATTGTTCGAAGCATTTGCAGGAGCGTCCGGTTAAATCTCTCAGCTGGGTTCCCTTGAGGATGATATGGAGATGTTCTTGAATGACGCACTCCAGCCAGTTGTCGGAGATTTCTGAACAGCTCATTTTCGAACTCTCTGCCCTGGTCATGATGTAGTTTCCCTGGATAGCCAAACCGAGGGATGTAGTCATTAAACAACCGTTCAGCCGCTGTCCGTCCGGACTTGTTTCTTGTCGGGTAAGCTTGAGCGAATCGTGTGAAATGATCTACAACCACTAGTATATACTCATATCCTCCCCTACTCTGTTCCAGGTGCAGATAGTCGATGCAGACAAGTTCCAATGGCGAGCTGGAAGTTATACATCCCATGGGTGCTCGGACATGAGTGACTGGTTTTTTTGCTTTGATGCATGGACACCTTTTGGTGATATACTCCTCCACTTCTCTCTTCATATGTGGCCAGTAGAACCTCTCTCTCATCAAGTGGATTACTCTTTCTTGGCCTAGGTGTCCCATCCTATCATGCAGGTACTCCAGGGCAAGTTGTCTATACTTAGTCGGCAGGACGAGCTGTTTCCTTCCAGCCACGTGCCTATACAGGCATCCATCTTCCAAAGACAGCTTGCTCCATTCTCGTAAGAGTTTCCTGGCTGGACCAGTCACACTTCTCCTCCTGTCTTCATCCGGCACCTCACCTGACTCTTTCATCTCCATTATCCTAGAGACCACTGGATCATCCTTTTGAGCTTTGGCGAGTTCGACCTTGCTTATAGGTGGCAATGAGGGGGCAGGGGATAATTGGTCCAGGTCTTCGTGAGACATACTGAGTGCTGCAATCCAAGCCACATCCTTCTTCCTGGCAGCATGAGTTCCATCCCAGACCGCTCGTATCACCTCTGCCGACAGGTCCTCCGTGCACTCCGTGACATATTTCTCCATGTCAAGGGGAAGGCGTGATAGCGTGTCAGCATCAATGTTCGCTTTGCCAGGTCGATGTTTGATTTCAAAGCGAAAATCTGACAGTTCTCCCACCCAACGATGGCCTACTGCATTTAGTTTTGCAGTACTCATAACATAGGTTAAGGGATTATTGTCTGTGTAGATGATAAAGTGAGGGGCGTAAAACAAATAGTCTCTGAACTTCTCGCATACCGCCCACTTTAATGCAAGAAACTCCAGCTTCCCACTATGCAGTCTGTAGTTCTTTTCAGCTGGGGAAAGGGTCCTAGAACCATAGGCAATGACCCGCAGCCCTCCATTCTGGTGCTGATAAAGGATAGCCCCGAGTCCCCTTTCTGATGCATCAGTGTGTAGCACGAATGGGAGGTCGAAGTCTGGGTAAGCCAAGACCGGGGGATTTACCAGCATGTCAATGAGCAGGTCGAGTGTTTTCTGGTGCTGACAGGTCCATTCTACTGGTGTTCGAGAGGGCATCTGGGGACACTTTCTCTTCCTTTGACTGTACTGATGCATTGTTGCCCCCGGCTGAGTCTGGAGCAATTCGTAGATTGGTTTGGCCACACGTGAAAAGTCTTGTAGGAATGGGCGATAGTATCCGAGGAATCCAAGGAGTCTCCTCACCTCTCCTACGGTTTGAGGTTTGTTACTCTTGAGTGAAGTCACTGCTTCAAGATCACGAGGATCTATCCTCACTCCTTCGGCTGACACTAGGCGACCCACGTACCGGACTTCATGGCGGAAGAGTTCACACTTCTCAGGCCTAAGTTTTACTCCGTGGCGCCTAAGAGTCTGAAGAACTTTTCGGATTACTCCTACATGTTCCTCAAATGACCGGGCATAACACAACACGTCATCAAGGTATGGGGCACAGCACTCATCTCTGAGATCGTCCAGCATCCCCTCCATACTGCGCTGGAATGCCGCAGGTGCATTGGACAGCCCGAATGGGATTCTCAACCACTCATATAGGCCCCATGGAGTGATGAAGGCGGTCATGTGTCTAGAACCCTCGGCTATGAAGCCCTGGTGGTACGCTTTTCCTTGGTCAAGGATGCTAAACCAAGAATACCCTCCCAGGGTGTCAATCAGGTCTTGAATCCTCGGCAAAGGGTGCCTGTCCGGTACAGTCTTCTTATTGAGGAGGCGATAGTCTACACACAAGCGTAGTGAGCCATCCTTTTTTCGAACACAGACTACAGGGGCGGAGTAAGGGGACTTAGATTTTACAATCCACCCTTTTGCCAGGAGATCTTGGATATAGTCCTTGACTTCTTTGAACAAAGGCTTGGGTATTGAGGAGTAGGCACGTTGTACTGGTATGTCATCTTTGAGGTTGATGGACATTTGGAGACTCGGGATGCAGCCAACATCATTTCCATCCCTGGCAAAGGATGAAGACTCCTCGTTCAGCATTTGCCTAACCACTGCTTGCTGATCCTCACTCAGATGGCTAAGATCAACAGGTGGGTGCCACAATGTCGAGCTTTCATCCACCGCTGCCACCGATGCCTCATGAATCGTCCCACTTGCCTTTGTCCCACTGGATCTGTCTGCTTCCAATACCGTTTCAACAGGATGGACGTACCCTAGGATTGTGTTGCGAGGTAAGGTAATGTCGCATGTAGAGTGGTTGCCGATAGGGACTGCAAAGTATGGGCTTCCTGAGCTCTTGACTTCCAAAAGACCTTCACCTATGTCCAACTGCTCCAACTGCACATTGTCCTCATCTGGCTCAAACAAGGCTGCTGTGCCGGACTGATCCATTTTGGGTGGCACTCTGCACTTTACCCAAGCTACCTGACCTGCTGGTATCAAAACGCCATCTCGATTTATTCTCAACCGCCCCCACTGTCCGCTGTGCTCGGGCGTCTGTACAAAACTAACCAGGGTCTGGGCTTGCTCACTTGATACTGCTATTGCACTGGAGAGCAATGAAACTAAAGTAGGAACTAGACGCTCTGGTTGGCCCTGAATTAGTTCTTCCACCACATTAAAGCCGAGCAGCGGCCTCTCAATTGGGATGTGGCTCACCAGAAAAGGAACATTAATTGAGAGGTCAGGGTTGTCGTTCCCTTGTAAGTTGACAGTTATTACAGCCCACCCGTCAAAGGGTATTAGATCTCCATTGACGGCATACACTTCTAACTTCTCTGTCATTCCCATGAGCTCCACAAGAGGCCTTACTTCTACAGTGGGTAAGTATTTGTCCTTCCATGTTCGATCAATCATGCTTACTTGAGCCCCGGTATCAAGCAATGCGGTGACCGCGAGGCCATTGAGATTACACTGGGCCAGCGCCTTCTTTCCTATCAACTTGATAATAGTTTCTTTCTTAGTTCCAGACGGCAATGGACCAGCCACACCCTGATACATTTCTTTGGCACTGAGGGTTTGATTCTTACAACAGGGAGAGGTTCTTGTGGGTTTAAGCTTTACAGGGTGAGGTTCAATTCCTGAAATGGGGTCCTCAGTGCTTTGGGACATAGAGAGTTTGGTCACTGGTCGTCCCTTGGCAGTGACCGTTTCCCGTTTCCCTGCAGTCTTTGCTTCCCAGGACATCCTCGAGCCTGGTGCCCCTCTTCGCCACAGAGAAAACAATGAACGCAGCTCTGTTGTCCCGCTTCGACACATCTGGGGCAACCACGGAGTCTCGCCCTTTGCTGTGGAGGGTGACCTCTAACAAAACATTGACAGGTGTGTTCAGGTTGTGGCCTCAGTGTTGACTGTCGCATGGAGTTTACCATACTGGTAAGTGCGTCAATACGAGCAGTAAGTTCTATAATTGGATCACTCCTACTTTTCTGACCAGGTGTCTCTTTTACCCCTTTGTTTGGATCACTTTCGAGTTGGGCACAGCTTGCAGTGCTTTGCTTGGGCCGAGTTATCGGTCCCAATCTTCGCGCTCGCTCATTTTCATCATTAGTGATTTTCATCACATTTCTTACGATTGCCTCATCTGTGATACTGTGATCAGCCAGCAGGGGTTTGAGCTCACTCCTAACATCTTTATACTTGTGCCCCAGGCCCTGATATACAGTATGGAGAAACACGTCTTGGATTGTGGCTGGGCTGTACCTCACATCCGTGTTAGACTGTTTGATAGCAAAGAGTATTTTCTGCTTAAGGCCTATTACCCTGTACAGAAACTGTTGTGGAGTTTCAGTCTCCATCTGTTTTGCACACATTAGTTCCTGAAATAACTCTGTGCTACTTTTGTCCCCTAGGTGTGACTGAAGGAACCTCTTAAGCTCTTCCACTGTCATATCTTCCTTATTCATAATCATTTCTTTGAAGTTACCTGGTTTAATTACACGCAATATTCCCCTGACCAGTTCAGCTTCACTGAAATTCTCTTTGACTCCATCGTCGATTTGTCGGCACACACTGGCATATGTGATATCAGATGCATAGTCGCCAATTTGTCCCCCTTGTATCTTAAATTCACGACGTTGCAGGCAGGAGAGATCTCGTAAAGAGACCACCTTCTCAGTGAAACCCTGTGAGGTACGTTCAACATTATTACTAGCCAAAGGTGTGTCACTGTATATCACAGGTGGGTTAGCAGTGGAATGCTGTGTATGTGGTGTAAGATACTGAAGGAGCTTCCTGCTCAGCTCTTCGAAATCTGAATGCATGACAGGAGGATTGGTGCTAGGGCCTGTATCTAACCCTCCAGCTCTCCCCAGGTCAGTTGTAGTGTTAGGTGATTCTAAATGTACAGTGTCTGCAGTGATCATGTGGCCTGTAGAGGTGCGTGTATATAAAGTGGGTGCAGGGTTTACATTAACATCAACATCGACATTACTCTCAACCTCACCATGATGATGATCAGACACTGGAGCACCATGCTCTTGTCTAACAGCCTCCACAGTCCCTTGCAAAACCAAAAGTTCAGTCATACCTCTGTCCTCCGATTCTAACAGGTTGGTGCTGTACATGAAAGCATTGATGTATTCAAGAGAGCCCTCTTGGTCTTCCACGTCAAGTTCAGATAAGTCCCTTCCTGGTACTGGACCGATGCTTTTGGCAACTTGAAACAGTTCAACAGCTGACAGGTTGAGCAGCCTTTTCCTGATGTCCCACACCAGGCCCTTGCGTACCCGATCAGCCATGATGACCTCTTTTCCACAGCCCCTCAAGCCACTCTCACAGTATCCAGCTCTCGGAACCCCCTTTCTCACTGACGTGCCCTTGTCTTTTGGATCACCACATCAGCGCCCACGTTATGTTGGTCCTCAGGATCAGTTTTTATGGATCGACTTCTCTGGGCATCAGGAGTCGATCCCGGACGAGCCCCCACAAATCTGTTACAGGCCCCGTGAAGAAAGCCTTGTTTACAGATTAGAAAGTCCTGTGAAAACAGGAAAAATTGAAGAGACAGGAGCAAACGTGTATGCGTCGCACATAATCTCCAGCAACTGTTTATTCAATGTTTTTTTCACATTGTTTTCAAATAAAGTGTTTTTTTCTAATTAGTGCATAAGTGTCATTCTTTCATTTTCTCTATTATCACAACAATGCACATTTCACATTCACATTTTCTTTTTTTTTCCTCCACATAAAATTATACATTATAGCTTTTCACATGGCTCCTTTAAATCTACTCAGAATGAGCCAAAGGGTATTTTATGTATACAAAATCAACACATGACTAAACATGTAAGGTCTAGAAACCTGAGAAATATATGTAACCCATACATAAACATTATAATTACTGATTTTAAAATCAGCACTGCCATCACGTTACATTAACATTAGTTTTTACCTCTGAATTGCAGGAAATAGAACAGTATTACATGCGTTTGCACTGAAATGGCTGTTTGACACATTTGGCTGGAGAAATACATTGATATGAACTCTAATAAACCAAAACACAAGTTGAATACAAGTTAACTAATAAATGAACGCTATACTTGGTAACTGGAGCCTGCATGAATCAAATTAAATGCATTACACGAGCACATATTGTTACAGCGTCCACAAAATGGCGGACAATCTACACACATTCACTATTTTCACCAACCAGAACATTTATACACAAAATATTGACAACATAAACATACACATAGATCTCACATGACTTGTATGCATATTGTTTCATTGTTGAGAAAGGCATACCTGTGAAAACAGGAAAAATTGAAGAGACAGGAGCAAACGTGTATGCGTCGCACATAATCTCCAGCAACTGTGAGTGCGCCTGCGCAATACAGCTCCTGTATCAGTTCACTTTTTAGAATAAAAGTCCCAGTCCTCGTTTCACTTTTTAAAATAAAAGTCCCGATCTCACAGACCCAACACAATGCTCTATTAAAATGAGCAAATTAAAGGAAAGAAAATGATTTCAATCAGAACCACAAAATTGACATTTTAGGATGTCACACTACAAACATTCAATAGACAATCTACAGATACTACCCTGATGAGAGTAAGTAGATAAGTACTTGTGAAGTAAGTTATAGTAAGCAGACAATCAATAGACTATCTATAGGGGGACCATCAAAATAAAGTGTTACCATAAAATTTACTTGCAATTTCTAAATGAAACTTTTCAGTACATTCAACAGCTTTTTTTTTCTGAGTACATAATTAAAACACTTTTATAGAAAGCCCAGAGTACAGTCTTTATCCTGTGTGAGTGTACACCATTCAGATCATTTCCACAAAAAACACAATTTATTTTTATTTGTGCGAACATTTTTAAATTAGCACCAAACTGAATGCAAAAATGTGTTAAAACTGCTGAAACCATAAGCAGTTAAGCCAGAATATTTCAGAATATGCCAAGGGTGGGCGATGAGATCCCATGTGGGTTTACTGAACACCCATCCTGTCTCTCAATGTTCTTCCACTTTTGCTCAGTTAATATATCTCCTGCTCATTAAATTTAGATTCCTGTGACTAATTATCTGCTCTTCCTGCATCTTCCAATGTTTTCCTCTTTCTTCTTCTCCTTTTGATGAAGTGTAAATATGGAATTATTGGCGAAATTGATCGCAGTCTTCTGCCCTGTCAACTGTGGTCTCCTCCCATTAATCAAAGATGACTGCAGAAGGACCTAAAATCCATCACTTGCCTGCCAGAAGACAATTGCGTGAAGGGCCCATTTCATCCCAACTCACTTATAATCAATGGAGTATATATACACACAAGGGGTTATTTAGACAGAAGGATATAAAAAAAGAAGCAAGAGGTACAGAGAGAAAGAGAAACAAATGAGTAGACAGGAGGAAATGTAAAAATAAGATGACGGATTTATCTTAATCTAATACTGTCTTTAAACAACTTTAAACAAACAAACAAAAAAATCATGGGCCCTATTTTAACGATCTAAGCTAATGGTCTAAAGTGCATAGCGCAGGTGCACTCAGGGCGTGTCCGAATCCCCTTTTGCTAGTTTAATGATGGTCAGCCTGCTCGGGCGCACATATTACTAATGCGTTCTTTAAATAACAAAGAAAAAATATTGCGCCAGACTTTAGAACAGGCACAGTTTATTTTCAGTTCCTCAACATGCTAACAAATGCACCTGAACACACCTCTTTTTTAGACCAGCATGCCCATGGCCACACAAATGGATGCAAATGCATTTGCTATTTTAAAAAACAACGCGACACAAGATGGGAAAATTAGAACTGCATCTGGCTGAAACTAGCAAAAAAAAACTTGCACGTGTGTATTATAGGGCTCCATGTCTTCAAATCAGGGCTATTATTATTTACTAAAAGTAAAACTATTAAAATAATTATTTTAATTAACATAAAGCTGAAATTGCATGTTTTTACTAAGTTTCTGGGCCTTGAACATGGTAGTTCTGTCGCTGTCTATGCAGGGTCAGAAAGCTCTCGGATTTCATCAAAAAAACATTAATTTGTGAAAATGTAACTAAAATGTAATTAAAATATTAATACAAAATATAAAAGTATATAAATAATACTAAAATAACACTGCTTCAAATTATGATTTTCTTCCAGTTCTTATTGCATTTCTACCTAAATAAACACTGTATTTTTTTTAATATTCACTGAATTATCTCTCAAGCTTACTTCGATTTGTTCTAGATCAATAAAGTTGAAATTGGGGTGCCTTAGAAGCCAGTTTGAAACTACGCTCCTTAGTGGGAACTTATCTCCATACTCTCCATTGCACTGACTGACCGGGCAAAAAGACAGCAGTCTTGCCATCATTGGTCAGATTGCTGCTGATTCATCATCAACTAAGCAAATAACATCAAGTTAGATAATAACTGAGCTTGCATCAGTGTACACCAAACTAAATACTGAAAATATTGCATGAAGAAAATCTAGTATAGTGTAATTATCAGTGGTAAGATATGGTTCCCTGCCTCCTTGACGGATATAGAATTAAAGAGCCTTTTTTAAGACATAGAACGTTGTTCCCTGTGTCTACAAAATAAATAAATAAAGACGTACAAACTGTCTGCGAAATGGTAATCCTGCAGCAAAATAACACGGTTTATTACTAAAAGAAACAAGATTGCTCAAAATTTTTTTGAGTCTAATGATAAATTCAAACAGTCAAACTAACACTCGTTGAACCTGAACAGTCACGATAGGTTAATTTGTTTTTCGACTTTAAAGGCCCTGGAAATTTTAATTGGGTCCAGTGGAGATGTGAGATTTTGATAAAGAAACAAAACGGACAGAGAGAACTGGAAACTGAAAAGACTGGGGAACTGTGAAATACTGATTGTTGAGGCACCTACGTTCAACCCTGAAGCATCAAAGAGATTTAAAGGAAGAGAAACAAGAGACTTGAGGGACCAGATACCCACATGAGATTGAGTTTGAGATACAATAAAGAAACCAACAATGAAGAATATAAGGTGAGGAGAGAAACCAGGAGAGAGAAACACTGGAATTGGGGACATAGTTCTGCCATATGATATGAAGCAGACATTTCAGCATGGCATGTGTTCAAATTTCTTATTTTTTTTTTTCAAGTTTTGACCATGTTTTCTTTTTTAGTTGTAGCCTTGATGAAGATGTCCTCTATTAAGTCATTATTTGATCATGTCATTCTGCCTACATTCAAGACCCATCCAAGGAGGTCTGTGTATAAGACTTGGAGAAACTTTCCCATTCATCTCAATGGCAGTTTCTTGGCTGGCGCAGACCCCTGGAGGAAAGTGACCTAGAGGTCTTCGCTTCTTTGGCACTGGAAAAGATGCTTTCTGAGCCCCAAGGAAGCCACTGCCCCTCACTGACATACCAGGAGTACGGTGTACATTTTAGGACATCCTCAGACCTCAGTCATTAAATGAAAAGGCGTCATGCCTCAGACTAAAAGGCTTCAGTCATCGGACAAAACGGCATCGCGCCTGTGACTGAAAAGCTTCAGGTCTCAGGAAAAACGACGTCAGGTCTCAGGTCTCATACAATTAACGTTAGGCATCAGACGAAATGGACTCGGACAAAAAGGCATCAGACTTAACGGACTTACACAAAAAGTCATCAGACGAAACGGACTCATGTGGAGTATCGCATTGCCCCGCCCCATGTGACGACACACTCACGCCGTTCACAGGAAGTGGGTTATAATGGTTGATTGATGGCAAAAGGAGGTAAGCAGCGTCTGAAATTTTACTACTTGGCCAAAATAAAAGCTCCCTAGTTGCAATATGGCTAACTAACTTTTTAAACGTGCACACAAGACTCTCGAAAAGCATGTTCTCTTCCCTATATAACTTAATTAGTGTAACATTTGAATAAAACTGTTAAAATATAAAATATCAGACACTGCTTACCTCCTTTTGCCATCAATCAACCATTATAACCCACTTCCTGTGGAACGGCGTGCGTGTGACGTCACATGGGGCGGGGGCTCCGCGATACTCCACATGAGTCCGTTTCGTCTGATGACTTTTTGTCTGAGTCCGTTTCGTCTGATGACTTTTTGTCTGAGTCCGTTTAGTCTGATGCCTTTTTGTCCGAGTCCGTTTCGTCTGATGCCTAACGTTAATTGTATGAGACCTGACACCTGACGTCGTTTTTCCTGAGACCTGAAGCTTTTCAGTCAGAGGCACGATGCCGTTTTGTCCAATGACTGAAGCCTTTTAGTCTGAGGCATGACGCCTTTTCATTTAATGACTGAGGTCTGAGGATGTCCTAAAATGTACACCGTACAGGAGAGGGTCAGCACACTGGGACATGCCAACATTTCGAAATGTGTGCTTCTGGAGGATGTTTTTTCCCCAAAGCATCTTCCATTATATTGATGGTATATAGTTTATCAGTTCATCCATTCCTTGGGAATCAAACTCATGACCTCGAAGTTGCTAGCACCATGCTCCACTATTTGAGCTGCAGGAATAAAAAATAGGTCCTAAAATATGCTAAAGTACTTGCTACTTTCAATTAGTTACTGTGTGACTGCTTTGTGGCCATGATGTTTAAAATGTCATTTTCACCAGAATATTATATTGAAATTTGAGATGTTGTAGAAATTTTATTTTAAACATTTTTGAATAGAATATTAATAACAACAGTACATACTTTGAGATGTGGTGGAAATTGAATTCCACGACCTTCACTGAGAAAAAAAATTATAATAATTTGCCAGTTATGCAAGTCCACTGTTGGACAAATTAAACTAACTAGTGAAAATGTAATTATTAGTGTTTATGGCTTAAAAGTGAACATGAACAAAAGTGCCCATAGTTATGTTTTGGTCCTAGCTAATTCATCTCATACATATACAATCAATTTTAGTTTAAGCAGATTAGTCCCCAGTATACTATGAACAGATTATCTAAATCTAAGTCTTCTAACTCTTCTTCTTTTATATGCATTGTTAACAAATTGTATATCTTGCAGTGTTATTTCTCCCAGTCATATTATCAATATTTTAATTAAAACCGTTTAACTATTATCATGACACGACTTGTTTGTCTCATCAAAACATTTTTGTCAGTTATTTTATTGACAATATTAACACTGGCCTAACAGAAAACAGATGCACAAAGAGACTGAGAAAGAACAGACAGCATTCATACTGTATGTGCAATGAGCAGAACAGAAACAAAGACCTACGAGTGGATGTTGAGATTTGACAGACAGAGGTTCCACTATACAAGTAGAGGAAATAAATACAGTCTGGAAGAGATGACACCAAGAAATTGGGGGATGGGTGACCAAACGATACGATGCATTGATTAGATTTACTGATATGGGAGGCTGTGCAGCAGTTAGGGTTAGAGGCAGAATACTATCTGGAAGGCCGTGCTGCAGGACAGATGTGGCAGAGTGAGATTAGGAGGCAAGTGTAAGAGAGGAGTGTGTGAGAAAGTAAATGAGCATGTGAAGAAAACTAGCGGCATTGACAGCTGTAAGAGAGAAGGTGGAGATACAATGGGAATGAGATGAAGACGTGACAGTTTCCATCATCAGCCAATGAAAGTCATTTGAAGGCATTCTGAACGACAGGAGCAGATGGAAACAAAAGAGAGTGAGAAGAGCAGAGCATGTGATGAAGAGATGCTTGTGAGGCAGGGAGGAAGCCAGCGAGTAAAGCTGGAAAAGTGAGCAGAGTCTAAGATGTACTCTGTGTAACAGAAATCAAGGAGTGAGGGAGTAAGCTAGAAAGGGACTAAGGCAAAGAAGCCAGGAAGTGAGGCATGAAATGAGACTGGGAGTGAAAAAGAAAGAAAACAGGGGCTGCGTTCCACTTTGAAAACACGTTAAAACAGCCCAAGCATACCTGTATACATGAAGAATCCTGCATCAAACAAAGTTGTAAGGGGGGGAAAAATTAATAATCAACTCCATAGAGGATTCCAAGTCATGGTAGGACATACCAATTCAGCCCATTTCAAGGGTTCTGCCAGTATGGGCACTTGTGCAATGTAATCAGTGACACACATCAAAGAGATGGAGCGAAGTTAGTGAAAGAAGGGCATAAAAACTGAGTTTAACACAGCCTGGGGAAGTGTGGAAGGAGGCAGGAAGTAAGGCAAGAAAGAGGCTTTTTTTCAGTATAATTAAGTGCGTAATATGGTATTTGAAGTGCACTTTTTATTTCTTTTTGTTTGACATGGACAAAGGCAGATTGATGTAGGAAGTAAGACAAATTGTGAGGTATGAAGTGAGGTAGCAAGAGAGCAGCAAGTGGAGCAAAGTATACGGCAGGAGTTGTGTCTCAAATTACGTACTATACACTATGCATTATGCACTCTACCATCTAATGCAGGGATGGGCAACTCTGGTCCTGAACTGGAGTTGCCCATCCCTGATTTAGGGTATTAATTTCATAAAGATATTTTGTCTTTCAGCATCAGAGTAAGAGAGCTACATAAGGAAAGCTGTGACAGTTGATTGCATGAAGTGACCAACATTGCAAACATCATTTTTTTTTTTTTTTTTTTAGGTTAAATAAGTACGACATCTGGTTATTTAAAGCACACTTTTTACTTTTTGGAATTTGTGGTGCACACATACTACTCACACTATTTATCTCATAAAATGGCACAGAATAAATCATAAGTTTGTGAACTGGGAAAGATGTGAAGTAAAATGTGTAACAGAAAGTAGGCAGGGTGTAAAACAGGAAGTAAGGCAGGGAGTAAGACAGTGTAAAACGGAGACAGAGTACACAGGCAGTGTGGCGGGTGGGTGACAACAAGAGGACGAGGTGTGAGGTTGGTGTGATCGAGGGACATTCCTGGATCTCTGAATGTGTCACTGAGTGTGTGTGTTTTGTGTGAAGGCCGTGGAGATGCCAAATAGAGATAGAGTTAGATGGAGTGAACAGGGGTGAGACTGAGTTATTGGCCATGATTGATACAGGGGGTCGCTGTCAAATGGGGGGTGTAATGATGGGTAATGATATGAGTCTAGAGAGATAGAAAGGCATTCTGTGTGTGTGTGTGTGTGTGTGTGTGTGTGTGTGTGTGTGTGTTGAGCCTGATGCTTATATAGTGCCTGCACTTTCATTAATAGAACTCATTCTTCGCACATCACGAAGATAGCTTAATACGCCCCCATAACATATAAATATGCTACAATCACTTTTTTTCTGTCTCTGTCCAGCTACATCCCTCTCACATTCTCCCACTCTTTTTTTTCCTGCTGCCTCCCTATCGCTGTCGCTCTCACTATTACTTTTCATCACCTGCTGTGCATCTCTGTGTTTGTCTGCTCATCTGTTTTTTAAATTAACCCGTCAAAAGACATTGCTCTGGGCTAGGCAAAGTCTTGAATTGGTAAAACAAACGCAAGATCACATAAACACACAAACACATGCACACTTGCTCCCACAATTTGCACACACACTCACACAGAATACGTCATCAACGTGCCCACCGCCGATCTACTGACTCGTAAATAGTTACCACAGCAACATGAAGAGGACAGGAATAATGCATTATGAAGCACTGCTGTGTGATTTACATATGCCTTTTCTTTCCGGGCCAGTATAACAGCCTCTCCATGCTCAGCTCGCACAAGTACACCATTTGATAATCAAATGCTTGCTGTACTCTGACCTCCATGGAGAAATAATGATAGCTACAGCCGTACACTGTCAACAAACTGTGAGTCAACTGTGCTGGAGCTGAAAGAGTCGTGGATAGATTTAGTGCTGGGAAAACTGCTTGCGAGAATGGGATCGTTTAGTCAATAATGGGCAAGGAGGTCTGAAGTTAAAGCCAGTGGGCTGCCAATCAAATCGGAGGCCAATCACGACAGGCTCAGTTACAAACTAGAACACGACGGGGTGAAAATCTCGGGTGGAGCTCGTTATGCAGCTTATTATGCATTGTCATTTAAATCACTTTTGACGCCGTACCTTATTATGAACAAATATGCAAACCCTCTTCGTGTTTGATGTAAGCCAGTTTGTTTATAACAGCGATCATTAATTCATTTGGTAAACACACTTAATAATGTCATAATCCTCTATTACTCTAGAGTTTATGCTGCAATGAAGACTTGCATTGATAAGAAAAAAGAAAAAGATATTTTATTCATTCCATAGTTCCATTTCCAACACCGCTGTGCCACTGAAACCCGTTCGCCGAGCACGTCGAAGTCTCAGAGCTGACATATATTTTCCAAAGCATAAATAGTTTCAAGTCTCTGGATTTCACAGGCAGTGTTTTAAAATGTCTCCATGTGGACAGCCAAGCAACAGAGGTCCCAGGAAAGAAATGAGAGGGCGAGTTTGCTTAATGGGAAGATCTATTTTTACAGCTTTGATGTTCTCTGTACACATAGGTGCACAGCTTATACAAAAACAAATTATAAAAGATGACTGCTTCACACAAACATTTGAAACATATTACTTTTTTATATTTACAATAACTGTTCAGGGTGGGAGGATGAGAGCGATTAAGATTGTGCTGCTCCATTCTCAAATCCATAAGAATACAGCATACAGTTTTATATGTTTAGAGGTCTGTATTCATGTATAACAATATTGCATGTATTGTATTTTGAAACGATCGATAAATAAAAGTACTAACACTCAAATGCAGCATGTGTGCAGTGCAGAGATTTTTACAAGTTGCTTCTCTTTGAAATCTGTGGTGATCTCAATTTGTGGTGTATGCTCCGCAGGTAGCCCATATCATAAAATGGGGGAAAGAAGAGGTAAAGGAAAATAAATGGGTAAGAGATATCTTTAGAGAGGAACCATAATCTGTTTGAATTGAGGACTGGATTGCTTTCGCTGCGCTGCAAAATAACTCTGTAATTCAAAATAGAGATGTTCACAACACAACCGCTGGGAAAACTATCCTTGATCATCTCCTAGTTCCCAAATGATGGATGTGTTTTTCCTGGCATATCTCAGACTGCAACCTCTACAAACTGGACAAAAAAAGATTTTTTTTTTCTTGCTGTTGCTGTTTACCTAGCCCATCAATAATAATAGAATGAAATTCCTCATTCGCATCAAAACTGTAGAGGAGAAAAAAGCGCAACTATCACATTTTGTAATAATCTCAATATATTCGTCACACATTTAAAAACACAGACTCTTGTTCAAATTTATGCTGTTTCATTCAAAGTTGTACTTTATGCTGGTTATTTCGGCTTCCCATTCCTATTTTAACCACAAAGAACAACTTTCTTTGTACCAACAGTACTTACAAAAGATCCACCCAGTTCACAGTTCTCCAGACTTTTTATTTTTTCCACTTTTTCTACTTTGGCGGCTTCTCAGTTCCTGTAAACTTATGAGATGGCAAATAGAAAGCAAAATACTAATTTGAGGTACTGATATACTGTATGTGTTCTGTGTAACAGGGAAGTACCGGTACACATATGCACTGCATGTGGCAAGGTCATCACATTTCTTATGTAGTCATATTCATGAGTCAAAACATTAATAGGTAGATTAAAAAATATAAATGTTAATCAAACAATGCATAGGATAATGAAACACCTCAGTGGCTCCGGTGTGTGGTGGAGGTCGATAATGGCTTCATGTTTGCTCAGGGAAAGTCTGAGAAATTAAGTGTCAACACTATAGGTCCTGGACGTACAAGTAAATAGAGACTTCTTAAAGTCCCCATGAAACAGTTTTGATGAGTACAGTTTTCTTTCCTGTGTTGGTGAAAAAAGACATATATATATATAACATATATATATATAAATATATAACATTTGATTACCCTTAGGTTGTCATTTTAATGGCCGAGTGCATTTGGATAAAGTAAAAACGTGGTTTGGAGTTTTTTTTTTTTTTATAACATTTTATAACATGATTGAAAACGACTTTTTGACGACAGTTTAATGCTCATTCGTTTAAACAACTGTGATGTATTGTTCTTTCCCTTAACTCTTTTTACCTTTGCTCAATGATTTACATTTCTAATTTTTAATTAGTCTAAATATTAAATCACTTAGAACTAATAAAGCAAGTGAAATCTGTAAAAAACAGTGTGAAAAATATATCAAACTGCACTTTTGAGACAGAAGTGAGCAAGGGTGAATTCGGGTTAAATATGGGAACAAAATGGAAGAGTTAAAGACAAACAGGGGAAAAGGAGAACCAGAGGGGATATTTAGTTGGCGGGAAAAAAAGTGCTGAAATCATAGCTAGCAAAATGACTGTAGTCACTCCGGACTGACCTCACACCAAAGTCACACCGATTTGGATTTCACTGCTGGGTTATGGATATATATTTATATACACAGTGCAGGAGCACACATCAAAGACAACCAGCAGTAAGCACTTACAAATGCACAGTTTTTCCAGACACACAGAGTCTCTTTCCATTGCGATATTAAATTCTATTGTATATATTTACCAACACAAGATCACAGCACTAATGTATTTATGCGCACCTGGCCATGCGCATACACACACACAAACACAAAGCACAACTGGGTTTAATCTGTTCCAGTATTTATTCCCCACTTTCTTCCAGGATGGAATAGATTGTGACATTACACACACTGACTGCCGTAGCATTGTGTCTGCCTGCAGATTCATTGGGTGGGTGGGGGCAGCAAGGTTGCAGGCAGCAATATTAAACCATCAATCACCTCCCCAAATTAGGGCTTTTACGTCAAAGCAACATTAACAACACACCCACCCACAGGTACAAGCTGGGTGTAAGGACAAAAACTCATATCATCACAACTCTGCTAAACTGCAGGCCTCGAACACGCACACGAGCGTATCACGCTCGCCACAGAAGCGCAAATAACAGTAATCAGCAGCTAAATTAATCATCATAAATCATTAGAGGTACAACAGTTGTTTTCGACTTCCACAGAAAAGACAGGCACTAAATATAATAAATCTGTTTTGACACAGGGTTATTGCAGGAAGAACTTTACAATGCCAACATTATAGCGGGCAATAAATAGCAAGCAATTGCATATCGTTTGTCCTCTTCAATATGTACAGAGACAAGCCGCGAGTGTATTAAATGTTTTCTGCAAACATTACCCACGTCAAACTAACAGAGAGGAGCGCGAGTCAGTAATGTGTCCATTTTGCTATTTTTCATGTTTCATCATAAAAACATCTGGGCCATCAATGAGTTGACAAGCGTATTAAGAAGCATGCAGCAGAAGAAATGAAATGGGATAGGAAAGCAGAGAGAAGGAATGAGTTGCATAGGGAGGGGAACAAACAAGCCATTGAAACACATTCATCCTAATTAGCAACAGCAGGGGTACAAGCGGGAGAGTTGCGTCCACATCATCCTCTATTAACACTGTTTACTTACTTACAGGCTCATTACGTGCAGAGGAGTAAAACCAACTGCAGAAATAATGCACTACACACTTGTAAATGCTTAAGCATGAGCTAAGCTAGAGAGCAAGCTATTTGCAACATGACAAACTACATATACTTAAAGTTGAAGTGTATGTTTTCTGTGCCATTAGTGTTACACAATGGAGTTGCAAAAAAGTTATTGTTGTCAAACAGGTTTCCCATACATTCTCTCCATCTGCCATTGTCAAACAGACCCGCCCAAAACTCACGCCATTGGTCAGTGTTGCTGGGACAGGTTAGTTGGGATGCGCAAGCAATCAAGCTATGTTTTGATAACACCACATAGACAGTGTTTACACCTTTCAGGGGAATCAGCCTTCAAAAGGGCTCACATTATAAACTGATGATAACCGTGATAAAAAAAAAATTTAAACATTTATATTGTGTTAATAGTACATATATGATAATATTATAAATAAAAGAAGCAAAGGAAAATGACAATATGCAGGGGCGGGTCTACGTGGTGTCCTGAAAATTGGGCACCCCAGGTGCCCCCCACCCCTATAAAATGTCTTGTGATTGGTTCATTTGATGGCCAATAATTTTATAGAATCTACTGAAGTTAGCGATTCAAAGAAGTGCAGCGTCATCAGAGAAACAACGCTCGTCACGGACTTGGACTTTTACTTTATCAAGTGTGGGAAATCGAGACACTAGTGATGGGAAGTTTGGATCATTATACCGACTCGGACTTTTGAGTCGCGTTCAGCAAAAAATGAACGAATCTTTTTTCGAGTCATTTCGTTCATTTTAGCAAAATGTAATTAAAATGTTACGTGTTACTTCCCCAACACATCTAGTACTTACGCAAACATTGATCACACTACAAACAATACAAAACTAAAATGCTATAAAGATACAGAAAAGATTAATTCATTATTTACCTGGGTCTTCAGTCTGTGATTAACTCACCTCTTGTATGACAAGTCTTCGGGTTCAAATCATTCCTTAATCACGTGACAGATCCATGCGCTATTTCTGACATTTCTGTCACTGTGTTTTTGTTACTGTTTATTGAGGATCTGTGGTGTGCTATTATTTTATAAATAAATAAAACCTTGTTATAAATAAAATATTGATTAATTTGTATTTTTGACTGTCTATCAGTAAATAAACACTAGGCTATATAATAATATAATAATCCAAGTATTTATAGCCTAGTTTAATTTCTTATCCAATTTTGAGTTTGCTGGTATAATAAATGTTTTTCCTTGGCAGACTTGACAAATTGGTCTAATATATGTATAAGATGCTTGCTCAAAAAGGACATAATGACATAACTTAAAAGCAAATAATATTTTGAATCCTAAACAAGTAACACTACAGTTCTATAGTCTAATCTGAAGGGTGAACTCAAAAGACATAAATCATACAACAAGGTAATTTTCGAAGATTAGAATCCACTGTAAAAAAAAACAATCAAAGTGATGTCGCCGTCATAGAGACGACTCGTTCTTCCCTAGTTACATTAAAGATTCGAATCGTTCAAGAACAACACATCACAAGACATAAAACAAAGAGCTGGTAGTTAACCTTTATGTATGGTCTAATATGTTTGTATGGTTTTCTCAGATCAACCCCGTCAGGCTCTGCTCGCGTTGGTCGTGGTTGATTTCAATCCAATGTTCACTCAACGTTTAATAAAACACAATAAAAGTAAAATACTCTGGGCGACATCAAACAATAAACAGTCATGGTGATTTGCATATTTTGTATCAGTTTATTTTGTGACAGTGACCACATAGCAAGATTGCACCACATGACAATATGCACAGAATGTTCCATAATAATAATTGTTTGGTGACACGTTACTTGTTAATGCATGAGAGTAAGTCAGTTAGATAGTCAGTTAAATTGTCAAGCCTAACTTAGTCATTTACACACGAAATTACGTGGATGCATTCTGTGCATTTCATTCACAATTTTAATTTTTTTTTGAGATTGAAAATAACAGACACACATAAGTGTTTCTTTTGAAGGCAGGGAAGAGAGCAGTGCCAAGCCATGAAAAGAAGTAAAGATATAGGGAGTTTCTTTCAAAGAAAAAAATAAAGAATTTATTTATTCTCAAATTTAATACATACAGGGATGACAAAAAACTAAATTAATCAAAAATGTGCTTTATTACTGCATTTGTTTACAAGTAACTTTATTCAAGTTAATAAATAATAAAATCTTTTTTTTTTTTGGTCACTGGCGGCCACCCCATTTGGAGGCAGTGCCCCAGCATGCCCCCCCCACTGAAAATGCTCTAGACACGCCTCTGACAATATGGTGTGTGGATATTATCATAAATTATTTTGCCCATAATCATGCAATGAAAATCTTATATCATGATAATAATATAAATCTAATCTAAATAATACAAAAAAACTGACGAGGCTCTTTGGGTGTTTTATTATATCACAGTAACCTGATAACCTAGATTCTTTACTCATTTGAATTAGATTGCACTATAAACGGTTCATCACCCGAAATCTCCAACTCTCGTTGAAAAAGAATGGATTCCAGTCACTTTATCAGTGCAAATCATAGTCAGTGTGAAAGTACTAGCAGCAAGAAGGCAAATTGCATCAACTTAAACAGTCTAAACTCATCTCAACTTTGTTGTATCACCAATGGTCGCTCATGTAACCTCAAAACCCTTACTGCTGCCACACATGGCTGTCAGTGTGAACGCATGCCCCTTTAATCAATAAAGCTGTCTACGTTGCACACTTGCAATGCAGACATTTTTGTTGATTATAACATTTCAGTCTTGTTGCATCCTGTCACTTGCTTGCAGTGTAGACAGGGGGATGTATTTGCTGTCTCTGTCTTTCATACTGACAAAAGCCCTGTTCAAGCATTCAGACGTATATGAGCTTCTATCTCATTCTTTTCTTCCTTTATTTTACTTTCATACATATACATACCCCCTACCTGCCAGTGAAATTGGTATTCTGCTTTCTTTCCTCACAGTGAGCGAGACAAACAACGAAGAGGAATGAAAAGCATATTTTATGTCTCCTATTCAAGAAAGTCTCCTCCATCCTCTCCTCTCTGGTCTCGCTCTGTTCTGGGCCTCTGATAATGAAAGTTAATTAGGCTTCCATGTCTTGCTACAGAGCACATAGTTGCCAGAAGAAATGTGGAACAGACAGACAGAATCCGAGTGCCAGGATCCGATCAGATATATTCCACCAGATTTAACGGTAAACACAACTTCAGCCAAGCATTTCTGGGCAGATTCCCCCTCAGCACAAGCTAATCAAGACAAAACCCACATCATAGGTGGAATAATCCTCCAACATTATGGAATTATTTCAGTATGGCTCTGTAAGAACATTGCGATCTTCTTCTTACTTGTTAGAAAGATAATTGCTCTGTTTTAATCTCTTTTATGCAATATTGTGGTGCAGACAGTGAGAAATTAGGTTTGCTGAAAGCTAAGTGTGTGTGTGTGTGTGTTTTAATATTGCCACACTCCTAAGTATATTATTTGGTGAAACTAGCTCCATTTTGGTTACATAACGTCTCAGTGAAATGAGAGAGATTGAATGTGGAGTTATAATCGAAGTCTGAAACCACTAAAACACATTTAAAGACCCCAAGCAAGTTTGGAAAACACAATTTTGTTTTCTGTGTAAATACATTTCACATTAAAACAGGAAGCTGTGACATAACCAAGGGCATTTTTAAGGTGCTGTTTACACACAGAGGGTATCATAGACTTTCTGCATTTTGTTTAGTACAATATACTAAATTAAGACACTTATAATGTATGCTAATAATAGTAAAACACATTATTAACTTTTTTTTTTCTTTTAAATTTCATAATCGATTAAATAGAGGGTACAAGTGAGAAGTATGGAGCCCCTGAAGGGACATGGTGATGGAAAGAATATGAAATGGGAGAAAACAATTAAATTTAAATGCTTTTGCATTTGCTGTTAAAACTTTTGAATATTTCTTCCCTCAAGAAACTTTGGATTTGCTTGAAAAAGCATTGAAACATTGTTTTTCCTCCAACCTATTATATTATATTCATTCCAAAAGTTTTACAAGCGACACAAATGTTTTACAATATAATATATGCATTGACATAATTTTTCTTGTCAGCTCTTGAGGGGTTCCATAGAAAAGGAATGCAAAATGTCCTGAAAATCAAAGTTGAAAATAAAATAGAAAAATCTCCTGAAATTGATCAAACTCAACTTAATTGATTACCCAAATAAGTACATATACATAGATATATTATACACTTATGCCTTGCTTAGCTGGACATGAAACTCTGTTATAGATAAATGTTATTAATGATGCTACAGCTGAAGCAATGTTTTTCTACTTTCCAAATGTAACTCATTATGAGATTATTTACCATACTTTAAAAATCATTACAGGAGGTAAACTTGTCTGGTTCTGCTGAACGGAAAGATCATACATGTGGGCTAGCCAAAGAAAACATCTCTGCTAGTTCTCACAACTGATCTGATAAGGTCTCAAAGAACAACACAAAAAGCAGCATTTTCTAAGACACTGAGCTAACTGACTGAGCATACTGTAAATGAGGAGACCTTGCTCCCCCGTGACCTGTCTCAGGCCCACCAGTCTGAAGAGTGACACCTAGTGGAAGCAGACAGAACTTCAGCCTTAACTATCTCATGTCAAAGACTGCTAGAAAACACAGCTATCAGGTTATTTTAGCTGGTTTTATGGAAAATGATTTAAGCTCCCTGATTTATTTGTCATCCTGCTCAATATGTGAGAGGCAGACGATCCTCTACTCCCAAACAAGGCAATCATTTTCCAAAAACCACTCGAAAGAATGAAACAAATAAAGCTCTCGCACATTAAAATTCCTGAGATTTCAGCTCCGGTTACAAGCGAATACAGAGGTGAGACCATGTTGCACAGATGAAGGGTTGCATATATAACATCAGACGCTTATCCAGGTATGTGATTGTCACTAGTGCTTTCTCCGTATCTGCAAAACTGTATTTGGCTTGTCAGCTGCCTCTTTCTGAGATGTAAAGAGTTTCTGTTGGCTTTGTTTCCATGAAGCAAATGTATATATTTTTCTATATAAAAAAGTTCTAGCCGTGTCACAGTTTGATGGATTCCCTTGTTATGGCTGTTTCCGGCCCCAGCTTTATGAGACAGTTAGCTCCCGCTACACAACAGACGGCTCGGAGATGGGTGTCATTTGGAATCCAAGCACAACTGAGCCTTTCCATACGCACACACACACACACACACACACACACACACTCTCTCTCCTTCCAAATATCCTGCTGTCCTGTCTACAAGCTGGCCCTGTTTTATTAATTAAAAGCAAATCACTCCTTCAAATGACTTTTTCCTTCATTTTTTTACCGTTGGAGCAGATGATGAGGTGGTATTACATGGCCGAATCCCAATCAGAGAGAGAGGATCCAATCAATCACTCCGTTATCTGTGCTCTGCTCTTCTATTACTCGCGTGGCGAGCTACTAAGTCCTAGCTTTGAGCGCGCACATGTGAGTGCGAGAGTGGCAGTTGCCATGCCGATAGAGGAGCTGTCATTTGGGTGCCATAGATTAATGGCGGCCCGTCGTGGTGTTTAATGTGTTTAATATGGGCTGCCAATGAGGCCGTTATACAGATGCCTCCTCCTGTCAACTACACCCTCTGAGTGATGGGTGATTGGGTGCTGAGTAATGATGAAGCTAAAATGATCCAAAAGCCAAATGGTAAATATTAGTTCTTTAAAAGTACATATTAAGAAAAATCTAAATGTATGTAGCTTTAAACTTTAAGCAAGATCTATTCATTTAAAAGTCCCGAAATTACATTAGCATTTACTATGACATTTATATCGATCTAAGTCATTATTTATGTCATTACATTTCTGTGAAAATGAATGTATTATCTTCACAAGTGATGGTGATAGTTTTTGAGTTTTGCAATAGTGTACATGTTTCCATAAACTCATACAAGTGCACGAAGTGAATATCATTTACATATTTAAATAAATATAGTTACTATTACTATTATTTCTATTACTATTATTACTATGTAATTCAGTGATAATTTAATTTAGAGCATCAACAACAATAAGAAACACTTAAATCCCCAGCTTTTCAACATACATTTAAAAGCTACTACTGAATCAGTAAAGGTACAGTAAGTGCTATATAATGCAACACATTACTTTAAGAAAGGAAGAACTTGGCTGGCATGGACAAACTCCACACCTGAACACCTCATGAAATGCAACGGTGAGCCAGACCCCATCACCCAACATCATGCTGTTGCCCTGTTGATGCTCTTGCGTTTGAACAGAAGCAGATCCTGCATCCACGTTCCAACATCTAGCTGAAATTCATCCCAAAAGAGTGCATTCTGTTAGGGAGGACCTCCCCCATATTAATTCTCAAGCACAAATGATGGTACATTTGGCCATATTAGCTAAAAGACTCCAGCAGCAGAGAGGAGGAAGTGTATGAGACGGCGGTGGTTACGAAGAATGAATGTCTATATGTGTTCTGTCACCCCTGTTACTAGCTACAACCTTCCCCGCATTGATTCGCCGCTCAGCTAGACGAGCAAATATGGCACCACTCAAAGCGTTCACACAAACACACACATCTACACACCCACCGCCCACTCCCTGAGTAAAATTCTGTTTCAGCGATGACCTGTAAGGCGGACATTTTGACCTCTCTCCAGGAAAGCGTTTGAGTCAAGGTGTCAGAGAAAATGGGAGCGATCACGGAGCCGTGGCAGTTTGTAGCGCAGGCAGCAGCTGCTGAAGGTGTGATAGGTGTATTTCTGTATCTGGAGAGCTGTAATGGGAGACACTCGCACCTTTCAAGCGTCTCTCCACAACAGCGCCTGGATAATGAACGTGTCAACTGTTAACATTCCTGCAATGTGACTCCTCTCCTCTGTCTGCATCTCTCATATTCTGCCTACCTCCTTATCCTATTGGCTTTCTCTCTTGCTCCCACTTGCTAATTTTCCCTTCTCCGTCTCGGTCTCTCTCCACCAACCTCTCACTTCCTCCCAGCATATTTCACTCTCCCTCTCCTCGTCCCATCTATCACCTCCCCCTACAATGTTCTCATTTAATCTTTCCCTCCAGAAATGGGTTCAGCTCCAATCATCTCAGATCACCTCGAATGACGTGCTGTTGTCGCCGCTATTACAGCTGATATTACCTGTGCTTTCTCAAAATTGCTGATAAGTATGTTAGAAACCTCTCTCGTCTCCATGTCAGGACCTCTTCACCTGAAGAGACCGCTTAAGGCTCAACAAAGCCAGGGCTACGGCTCCTTTCTCTTTGTTTGCATCCCCATATTGAGCATCCATGACACATTGCACCTGCCATGTGAAGCACATCTGTGTGGACGAATCTGTCCCTATGTCACTGCTTACCTGTTTTCATTTCACCAGTTGCTTTTGGAAATAAAAAGAATCGGTTTATTAGAATTTGGTTTCTAGTTCTTGTAATCTTTAATCAAAAAACATTAACTTCCCATTTCCCTGTAACAATATCTTTCTCTGATGATGTGCACACTGGCGGAAAGGATGGGCAATAATCAATTCCTTCCTGCAACGTCACTCACATGAGATCGCAGCATTAGTACATGACAATGATCCAACCTATTCCCAGTGGACACAATGGGGAAGGAAAGATGCAACTTCTATTTAATGACAATTTTTAATAAGCAAAACATTATGTGAAAGACTTGTTTTAATTTTCTGTTGATCATGGAAGTAATTCATCAAATGATCGAGAGCAGCGTCATACAAGAAGGATAATTGTACAATGAAAATTTCATTTTATGACAGCTGTGGCAAAGTTATGATTTGCTAAATTGCTTTAGTAATGGAAAACTAAAACAATGCAGACAATGTATGCAAATAAACCATGCTTTTAGAGGGTGCTGTTCAATTCTTACTGAATCCCCCCACCTAAACTCTGTAGCAAATATGCAATTGTCATATAAACCTGTCAGAAAACTGATGTGATGATCTTACAAATTAGCTTTTTAAACTTTGCTTTCAAAAGAATTACAAGAGTAAGCTAGACTAAACTGTAGAAGATGTTAAAATGCAGAAAAGTAGAGAATTTTAAGTATATTGATAACAATTGCTTATGATTATGACTGTGCAAGTACAAGTGGAAGGTGCATCTTCAGGCATTTCCTGAAAGTTGTGATGGTCTCGGCAGATTTGGAGGAAGTTGAAAGCAGAAAAAAGAACAGAGATAATGAAGGTTTAGGAAATCGACTTTGCAGAATTAATCTGATTCACCAAACAATGTAAATGATTCATTAAAAAGAACCAAAATGTGATTTGTGAACTGGATATCACATTGTGGTCAACTAATCAATTGTGTTTGTGTAGTTATTATACTCAACTAATACATTTCCACATATATGGACATAACACTGTGGTGCTCAGTCTTTCAGACTTTTCAACTATTCAAAAGTAAAAAAGACAAGGTTGGGTGGACAGATGTTCTTTGGGCTGAAGGGTGACAGTTAATATTACATGTTCTCAGAGTCGACATGAGCCCACATAGAGCAGGTGCTAAGTGCGTGTTGAGTCACCAGTTCCTTGTGCGGGTTGGTGAAAATGCCATTTACCTGAGCCAATCACGAAGAGCCTACTCGCCTTCTCCCGGTGGGCACTCTAGACTCATTTAACAGCTGTTCTTCCTTTGTCTATCTCAAGCTCTCAGGAGAATCTAGCTTTTCTACACGAGATCCATCACTGACCAGGCACCTGCAGAGGCCATGGGTTAAGTTTGCATTACAGCGAATCCCCATGATTCCAGCTCACTGAACTCAATCTTATTTAATTTATAAAGATGTGCTTTTTAATTATCTTCATGTCATGTTACATTTCCGCCGTAGCACCTGGGAGAGAAATGCGATGCGTCGCTGCACTTCCTCATCTCCTTTGTTCTTTCTTTCCCATTTTGCCCTCTTTCCTTGATTTTCCATCTTTTTCTTGATTTGACTGTCTCTCCACTTGCAGCCCCCCTCCCAGTCTTCTTTTGTCATGTCCGATCTTTCCCATCTGTGCCGCAATTCACGCAACACTTATTCAGACCCGGCCTGTTAATGCTAGTGATAATGAAACAAATGCAGCCTGGCATACAACCCTAAAAACCATGCAAAATATTTCTGTCCTAACACCTCGCATCTCGCTCGCAATCTCACATGCTCGTTTCCTGGACATGGGGCGAGAGTATTTTTCTTCCTCATGTGTTGATCGCTATCTCCTAGGAACTGTATCATAACACTAATCACTGTCAGATTTGGAAAGACCGTTCACCACTGTCAAAGAGAATAAAGGGAATACCTGGCTAATTACTCTCTCGTACGCCTGGACCTGCTGAGAGTCTAATGAGCTTACACGAGTCTACCATTGAGATCTGATTTCAGAATAAGAAGTGTCAAGTTAGCTGGAGAGGGCCAGAGGAGGTGAACTTGTCTTCCTTGATGTGCACTTAATTGACAGGAAGCCAATGTGCGGGAAAACACTTGATCTAGTGGCTTTCCTTTCGCTAACTCGCCTGCCTCCATCCAGTTAGATTTCTCTGCATTAACGGGTGCACATCACCGTGCCATGTATATACTTGTCATTTAATGTGAAAACATGTCAGTGCCATCCGTTCCTGGCGGAAAATAGAGTTCTTTGCGGGAGAGAGCGCATGGTGGAACTGTAGGGCACATGCGAGACAGCTGGGGTAGTCGGCCAGCAAAAGGCGTTTAACCTCGAGACACCTGAAATGGACTTGATACTCTTGTGTAATTTCACCTGGAAAATGGTTCAGAAATTCTTTCAGATATTCTTTCGCATAAGGAGTCCAAAGCTCTGAACATTTCATGCCGTTTTTTGCATTCCCAACAAGCAGTCAGGGAGGAAATAGCTTGATTTCTCTATCAGCTTATGGGTGCTGAGAGAAGAAGGCAGAGCGCTGCGACTGTAACAGATGTTACAATGTATTTTGGTTTCCATTTGCTGCTGAGGCCTTAATACCAAATTAGAGTTTACTCTGATGGAAGATTGGCTCAATTTTCTGGCCATTGAATGGGCCAGCTGGAACAGATGTTGAACGCGTGAGATGCTAAGATTGTTTGTGGATTGCTTATGTTTGTTTGCTGCCTTGTTATGAGCATCTTTCCTCTTGTTAACAGGTTTATGGTTGGTGGGTGTTGTGGCACACTGTGTCCATGCAGGATTTGGAATGTCGTTTCATGGTGTTTGGCCATAACAAGGTATGAAAAACGGAATCTTATGAGAGGTAACATTGGTGTGTCTGGAAATTTGATTTGTACAAAGAAGCTGAAATCTCAGTTTAGCCCACACACTGAATATTCTAGGACAACAGAGGTGGGAGTTAGAACAGTTTTCCCCAGCAGATGAGGCTTTTTGTTGGCGGTACAACACCTGCCTGCCAGTCTACCTGTCTGTCTGCCTGTCTTTTTAACTGCTACTTCATTTTGTTGCTCTGTTTTCAACATTAATATTTGAGTTTTGAGGATTCAAAGTCCGACTCTCCATATGTTGTTGCTAGTGAATGCAGATGTTTGCTGGCTAACAAGTCTTGGCTTGAAAGGGATGTGTTATGCAGTGAATGGAAATCCACGTTTGATGTGCACGGCAGCATGATGTGGCTTTGCGGAAGAAAAGAGGAAACATTTTATGAAGGGAACTTTTCACTTAGTGATCTCCTTAGGGAACACTTTACAACAACATATTATCTCCCCAACTCTTATTTTCCTCTCTCCCTCCATCTCCTCTTGCTCTCATCCCCCTCTCGTATCCGGATGAGGTTATAGGCGCTGCGGAGGTCCAACTTGGTGAAAACAGTGGCACCACGGAGATGTTCCAAGGCAGCTGGGACGAGGGGAAGTGGGTACCTGAACTTGACAGTGATATTGTTGAGAGCCCGATAATCAATGCATGGTCTTAAACCTCCGTCCTTTTTCTCCACAAAGAAGAAACTCGAAGCAGCAGGGGAGGTAGATGGACGAATATAACCCTGGGCCAGCGCCTCCTTGATGTATTCCTCCATGGCTTTCTCCTCCGGAATGGATAGGGGGTATATGCTTCCTTTAGGCACTGGTTCACCCGGCAGCAGATCGATGGCACAGTCCCACGGCCGGTGTGGAGGCAGCTTGGAAGCCCGTTTGGGCCAGAAGACGTCTCTGAAGGGGGCGTAGCAGGTAGGGATGGCAATGGATTGGTTTTCCACTGGGCTCTCTATTGAAGTGGAACAAACTTGAAGAGGTTCAGGGGAAGATGTGGTCGGAACTGGACAACCTGAGATGCAGCTCTTGAAACAGGCATCGCCCCACTTCATGACTTCGCCCGTCTTCCAGGAGATTACGGGATTGTGCTGCTCTAACCACGGGCGCCCTAGAATCCGTCAGCAGTGGATTCCTCCAGAACCAGCAGATGGATTTCCTCATGATGGAGTAGTCCGGTTTGTAGGGAAATGGGACCCACACTATGACGCACGCATCTTCTACTTAACGGTTTGCCGGTGATAGTGTGGACTTGGTAGGCTTACGGCGTTGCCGTGGTAGCGAGTCTGAGCTGACGGCAGAGAGCGCCGGAGATGAAGTTGCCGGCTGACCCCGAATCGAGTAGGGCGGAAACTTGAAGAGATATGTCAACGGCAGTAAGTGTCACAACAGTGGTGAGAGGTTTCATTTGGTATCTTGAAGGGAGATTGGCACTCACCATGGGATGAGGAGGACGGACGGGGCATACAGCGATGGCATGCCCCGGGGTTGCATAGTAGAGGCACAGATTCTGGGCCAGCCGTCTTTGTCTTTCAGCCATAGAGAGACGATATGAGTCCACTAGCATGGGTTCGCTGGCTGGTTCTGGGGAGCTGACGGCCTCTGGTCGGCAGAGTGGCGTAGAGGAATACGCCTGGCCCTGGTGCTCTTCTAAGCACGACTGCATACGGGTGGCGAAGCGGATGGACAGCTGGATGAATCGTTCAAGCCCGATGGTGTCCTCGTATGCAGCGAGATGCAACCGCACTCGAGGTTCCAATCCCTGACGGTAGGTAGTCAGTAAAGCCTGTTCGTTCCATCCACTGGAGGCCGCTAGAGTCCTAAACTGAAGGGCATATTCATTGACAGACATTTTTCCCTGTTTGAGATTATACAGCTTCTCACCAATGGAAGAGTCCCAAGCTGAAAAACTTCTCGGAAATGGTCTATGAAGCTGGAATAAGACTGGATAACTGGGTTATTTTGAGTCCATATTGAATCTGCCCAAAGTAGTGCTTTACCTTGCAGTTGAGAAATTACAATGGCTACCTTGGACCTCTCGGTGGGGTACAAGTGTGGTTGCATCTCCAGGACCAGCGAGCATTGTAGGAGGAAATCGCTGACGGCCGGGCCATGGGACTGGTGTGAACGGAAGGTGAGGAAGTGCTGGCATCGTTGACGGAAGTGCTCGCTGGTGTTGGGGATGCAGGTGTAGCCGTGAGTGTTCTTCGGAGTGCATCGACCAGATCTTGAAAGGGGTCCGTGAGGCTCATGCTTGTGCCTAGCGATGTTGGTCCGGTCTTCTGTTACAGATCACTCGGGAGGCTGAGGAGTAACAGACAGAAGGGTTTATTAATAGACACATGCAGAGGAGCAGGTAGTGTTGGGTAGAGTGATGAATGGATCCGTGAGAGCTGGGTGAAGACGTCAGAGGAGGGAGGTGAACCACACACACGCACACTGGGGATCTTGATATTCGGAGAATCGCTGGAGGGAGGTAAGTAGAGGAAGAGTTAGTCCTTTGAGTTAGCATACAGGTAAGACCTTGTTGCGAACGAGACCGGACGCTGATTGAGTGCATGTGTGTGGTATTTATGGTGCCAAGGTGATTGGGTAATGATGAGGGTCAGGTGGAAGTGCTCAGTACTCAGGTGAGGGCGTGCGTTGTGAATGAGTGGAGGTGGAACCTGGCGTGTTTGTAACAATATATATATATATATATATATATATATATATATATATATATATATATATATATATATGTATATGTAGTATATTATAAATATGTTAAAATATTTTATAATATAACTGCACGATATAACAATAACACAGGGACAGCAGAATAAGTATTCAAATGTATTATAATCAATAGAGTTTAAATAGGGCCTAGGTTCGAATGTAGAAGGATTTAATAATAAATTTTGAGCCAATTATACGTAATTAATAGCCAGCAATTTTATTCCAATAACATTTTTAAATGAATACACAGTGGTCTGATCTCAACTCAACATCATAAACAAAGAAAAATAATTGTTTGAGACTCCAAGTTGCATATGAAGCTCAGGGATCAAACAAATAAAATGCAGTCGCAATAGTCCTTCTGGCTTTTTGGTTTGTGTATGCAACTGGGCCTCATTCATGAAACACGAGCAGAATGATTTTTTGTGTAAATCGTTCATAAAGCTGTTCTGATGTAAATTTTTGGATTCATGAAAGTGTTCGTATTTTCAAAATGTTAGTTGGCACAAAAGAGATGTACACCTGTTCCCTATCATGTTGTAAATGGTGAGTAAAACATTTTGTGATCTTTTTGTAGCTGAGACTTGATAAACCGTTTCGCTTTGGGTAAAGTGCAGCGCTTGTCCCTTTTTATCCAGCCGTCAAATCAATGGAGGAGGGGTGGCCCAAATAGCCTACTACACAGGCAAATCATCCTACTTAGAAGAACTGAACAACAACAGAGAAGTTAATATTGCTGGTTACTGCATTTTTATATTCAGTAATATTTTTCAAAATGAGATACTAGTAATACGATACTGCCATGGATATTCCACATTACAGCAACCAAAGTGTCTCAGCTGGAAAAACGCAGTGCTACCAAAGCGTTTTCAAGCTGGCTGTTTTTAGAAGAGCACCTGACATTTTTTTGCTGGCTAAATACAATTTGGTGGACACGCGATATTGAATATTTAATGTTAGTCTTTTTTTGTATTTATGCAATATACTGGAGACAAACCTGAGAAAGGAGTCCAGAATATTCCACTGCGTTCCTGGACAAGCAATTTGCATAGCTGTAATTCATAGGCGGGATTATGTTAATTGTGAATGTGGGTGCACAAGCACCCCATTTATTTAAGATTGGAATACGCATGTTTAACAATCAAATCGGATGTTTACAAAGCGTTTGTGAATCTGATGGAGAGTTTTTGGGAAGGTCTGTTTTACATGTAAATTACTTAGAATTGACTCCTATATTTACAAATTTATCATGAATGAGGCCCACTCTGTATATATGAAATCTCAGCTTAGCTGTGAAGGAAACATAGCAAATCATACACCATCAATTTTGGAATCACAATGACTTTAGGATCGCAGATCAGGGCTCTAGCTGAACAGGGATCACTCATGTAGAATTGAGATACAATAAAACCAATCAGAGTTCCTGTAACAGAAAAAACAGTAATCAAAGCATTGGCCGTTTTTTCCCCAATAACAGGGTGAACTGGCAACCTTGTGCAAACGCATTCAGCTGGCATCTTCGCCAGAATTTGAACTCACTCAACACACCGCAGTTAACCTCTAGTGGATAATCATAGTAATGCATCAAATATAAAAGAGCTCCTGTGGTATACAAGTGAAAATAAGTTATAAAATAACTACACTACAGGGATTTTTTTTATGTTCAACTCAAGGGTGTTACATGAACTTAATCAGTTTAGTTGCAATTTACATAAATGTAAATATAAAGTACTGTATATCAAGTATGACAATCAATATTTTCGTCTTATACAGATCATTTGCTGAAAAATAAACTTTCAGATACATTTTTGAACCCAATTTGTGGAAAGTGCCTAAATACATCTTTAGCAGTGGATTAATTTAAAGTCATAGTGCTTCATTCTAAAAAAGGCTTTTTTGAAGAGTTCTATTGGATGTGCCTTGCATGTGCAGGAATGTTCAAAGCTTTTTTTAAATCACCATTGTGATTCAAATGAATGCCAAGTTATGTCTGGCATATTAATGAAACATGAGCGCAACGCCAATGTGTGCGCCCGAGTCTCAGTGGTCCACCCCCTCCTCATGATTGGAGGGATACATGCCAATCAATTAAAAGATGGGGTTGAAAATCTAATTAAAGTACAGCAAAGCCTACATTTATTTAAATCACCTTTCTCCTCAATGTATTTGATAGGACACGTACACCCCTTTGTTCAACCTGGTAGTATGCAAAGTGCTGATTACTTCTGAATGCTACAGTATTTTCCTCAGTTCAAGTAAACACTGCATCCTAGATTTCATCTTGCTAGCAATGAATTAAGTATTTGAGAGAAAATAGGAGAATGGCCATATGATAGCAGGAGCCCACCATGTCCTTTCCTATGAAAGGCTTGATTGGACCTTGAATGGGATGTGGCCCGCATGAGCAGCAGCCAGTCTTTAGCTGTGCTTTCGGTCTCATTACAGGCTGATTGATCACCTGAGCTGCCAGCATCAGTTCTCTGCTACAGTATATAATTACACTGTAAAAATAATATTCACTAAGGCAAACACACAGACCCCAGGCGACACAAAGACTCAGTGGGCATTCGGAGATTAAATAACTGAATACTGGAAGAAAGGAGATTTCATGTAACAAACTTAAACAGAAAGTAAACTCAGTAACAGTTTCTGCTTGATAATCACATACATGGCTTGATGTAGTAGATGCTGTTTTGCAGTCAGTTTCAACAGAATTATAAAACTCATATGATATTCAGAGGATCATACCCTAGGAATCATCAAGGGGACAACATTAATAAAATAATTCAAATCTACAATTCTGCTCTATAAATCAGATATAGTCTCACAAGCCAGACTTTCGACTACTGGCATTGTGTTTAGTGCATATTGATGCTTATTCTGCAACAAAGTGAAAGCTTATCTAAATGATGCTGCAGCTTTTTGTTTTGCAGTGAACACCAGAGAAATTACAGGAAACTGCTTGTTGACGTTTCTTTGGACTAGAGTCTCCTTGCATCCAAATGTAAGCACAGAAACTTTAAGAGACATCACTCATAATGTGGCATACACAAATCGCACTCAAAGCATTTGAATTAAACTTTTATGTTTGCAGAAAATTGCGGTGTGTGCAAAATTTTTTAAAGTGACAATGACATAAACCTAGAAAACGTCATCAAAAGCAGCTCAATATACAGAATATCATTCTGAATTTTTGAGTTCAAGAAGTCAATACTTTTATTGAGCAAGCATATTTTAAATTAATCAAAAGTGACAATAATGATAAACAAATGTGTTTTTTTTGTTGTTTTTTTTACAATCTATTCATCAAAGGATCCTGAAAAAAAATTGTTTCAACAAAATATTAAGCAGCACAACTGTTTTCAACAAGAAATGTTTTCTGAGCAACAAATCAGCACATCAGAATGATTTGTGAAGAATCATGTGACATTGAAGACTGGTGTAATGATGCAGAAAATTCAGCTTGGCATCACAGATATACAGGTGCACCTCAATAAATTAGAATGTCGTGGAAAAGTTCATTTATTTCAGTAATTTAACTCAAATTGTGAAACTTGTGCATTAAATAAATTCAGCTGATGACATTGCACCCCAAATCATCACAGACTGTGGAAACTTAACACTGGACTTCAAGCAACTTGGGCTATGAGCTTCTCCACCCTTCCTCCAGACTCTAGGACCTTGTTTTCCAAATAAAATACAAAATTTGCTCTCATCTGTAAAGAGAACTTTGGACCACTGGGCAACAGTCCAGTTCTTCTTCTCCTTAGCCCAGGTAAGATGCCTCTGACGTTGTCTGTGGTTCAGGAGTGGCTTAACAAGAGGAATACGACAACTGTAGCCAGTTGTGTGGTGGCTCCTGATGCCTTGACCTCAGCCTCAGCCTCAGTCCATTCCTTTTGAAGTTCACTCAAATTATTGAATTGATTTTGCTTGACAATCCTCATAATGCTGTGGTTCATGTGCATTGAATTTATTTAATCTACAAGTTTCACAGTTTGAGTTGAATTACTGAAATAAACTTTTCCTCTACATTCTAATTTAATGAGATGCACCTGTAAATTAAATTTTAAAATACACTGAACAAAATTATAAATGCAACACTTTTGTTTTTGGCCCCATATTTCATGAGCTAAACTCAAAGATGAGCACTTCTCCTTTGCCGAGATAATCCATCCACCTCACAGGTGTGGCATATCAAGATGCTTATTAGACAGTATGATTATTGCACAGGTGTGCCTTAGGCTGGCCACAATAAAAGGCCACTCTAAAATCTGCAGTTTTACTGTATTGGGGGGTCCGAAAAAGAGTCAGTATCTTGTGTGACCACCATATGCCTCACACAGTGCAACACATCTCTTATTGTCAGGAACTGGAACACGCTGTTGTATATGCCAATCCAGAGCATGCCAAAAATGCTCAATGGGTGACATGTCCGGTGAGTATGCTGACCATGCAAGAACTGTGATGCTTTCAGCTTCCAGGAATTGTGTACAGATCCTTGCAACATGGGGCCATGCATTATCATGCTGCAACATAAGGTGATGGTCTTGGATGAATGGCACAACAATAGGCCTCAGGATCTCGTCACATTATCTCTGTGCATTCAAAATGCAATCAATAAACTGCACCTGTGTTCGTTGTGCATAACATACGCCTGCCCATACCATAACCCCACCGCCACCATGGGCCACTCGATCCACAACATTAACCTCAGCAAACCACTCACCCACACGATGCCATACCAGCGGTCTGCCATCTGCCCTATACAGTGAATTGGGATTCATCAGTGAAGAGAACACTTCTCCAAAATCCCAGATGCCACCGAATGTGAGCATTTGCCCAGCCCTCTCAAGTCGGTTACGACGATGAACTGCAGTCAGGTCAAGACTCTGATGAGGACGATGAGCATGCAGATAAGCTTCCCTGAGATGGTTGCTGACAGTTTGTGCAGAAATTATTTGGTTATGCTAAACGATTGTTGCAGCAGCTGTCCAGGTGGCTGGTCTCAGTCGATCTTGGAGGTGAAGATGCTGGATGTAGAGTTCCTGGGCTGGTGTGGATATACGTGGTCTGCGGTTGTGAGGCCAGTTGGATGTACTGCCAAATTCTCTGAAACGTTTTTAGGGATGGCTTATGGTAGAGAAATTAACATTTAATTCATGGGCAACAGCTCTGGTGGACCTTCCTGCAGTCAGCATGCCAATTGCATGCTCCCTAAAAACTTGCGTCATCTGTGGCATTGTACTGTGTGATTAAAAACTGCAGATTTAGAGTGGCCTTTTACTGTAGCCAGCCTAACGCACACCTGTGCAGTAATCATGCTGTCTAATCAGCATCTTGATATGCCACACCTGCAGTGGCGGACTGGGACAGTAAATCAGGCCGGGAATTTGACTCCACCCCAGGCCACCTCTGTTGCTGCAGTCACCATCACCCAATTCATGTGTCCACCAGACTCCAAAACTCTTTGGCTCTTTCAGTTGTTTGAATTGGGTTATACTTAAAAAATAAATCAAAATCCTTAGACTGTGGACGGGAGTAGTAGTAGGACTGATCACAGTCCTACTACTGATGAACTTATAAATCATAAAAGCACATATTTTTCTAAGAGTATAGCCAGCATGTTTAGTTTTGCTTATAACTTAAACTTTACCTGAAGGTTCCTGCTCTGAATCAAAAGCTGAACTGTCTTGTTCAAAGCAGGAGCACTTGCAGCACTAGTGCTACTGTTGCTTCCTTCGTCACCTTCAAAATAAATAACCATTGTACACTAGGCTACATACTGTAGGCTAGAAATGGAAAATCAATTTCTGGTCAATTTTGGCACTAAAAAAATACTCTTTTTTAAATCGATTTTATATATTGTAAGTCGCTTTGAATGAAAACGTCCGTCTGCCAAATGATTATGTAAATATTAGGGTGGAACACAATCAACTCTTCACAGTTCAGTTTGTTTCACGGTTTTAGAGTCACGGTTTCGGTACCGTTGTATGTGCTATGTTTATGGAAAAACTATACTTTCAAAAATATATATATTATCATATTATTAAGAATATTCTAACTACAAGCAACAGCACAAATAAATAATACAGAGTAAAGATACAAATAAAATAAACTGACTTTCAGGGTTTTTTAGGTAAGTCTTGCATTAGTTTTTAGGTACAGAAATAAATAAAGTAATCAAATGTAAAACAGCATTGCATTTTGGACTATAAATTAAAGATTATTCTTTATTAAAGTTACAAAAGCTTTTTAATCAAGAGCAGTGAGTGATTTCTTTGTTGTTGATGTTCGAATAATTTAAAGACTGTCACTTTAAAAGAATGCACTGATACAGTGTTCGTATTAGTATTGAACAAGAGTGAATGATTTGCCCAGAATAATGTCTGGGAATCCAGAATGCGCATCCATCAACAGAAACATATATTAACTGAACCCTGTTTGTTTTACGTGTTATTTATTGTAAACCATATTACAAATGCTTTGTCATATTTAAGTTTAACAGCGGTCTCAGCGCGTGCCGAACCGTGTGTGGTGAACTGAACGGTTCGGTTTTTTCAGTGAACCGTCCCATCCCTAGTAAATATAAATGTAATTCTGTCCGACCTGCTCTCTTACTGGAGAACATGGCTGGGATTTTGCAGCAACTTGCTGCGTCTGTGGCCAGGGCTTTTTTCCTTTTTATACGTTCTGTCTCTGCTCCTCCTTTGCGTTTACGGCTCCATTTTTTTGCGCGATTTTCTAAGATAAAGCCTGCCACTGGATATAGCCAATTAGGAAGTGCTTCTCTGATGTTTGGTCATGTGGTCATGTCATTTTCACTCCACGATCGCCTGATTCGTAGATTCATGAAACCATCAATTAATTCGCAGTTGCATACCAGCCTATTGCACGTCAGTCTGATCGACTGCACAGCGGCAGCTGGCAGGCCAGAATGACCGTCAGGCCAACGGGAAATGGCCCGATGGCCAGTCCGCCCCTGCACACCTGTGACGTGGATGGATTATCTCAGTAAAGGAGAAGTGCTCACTAACACAGATTTAGACAGATTCGTGAACAATATTTGAGGGAAACGGGCCTTTTGTTTACATAGAAAAAGTCAACAAAAGTGTTGTATTCATAATTTTGTTCAGTGTATATTCAAACCGAAAACAGTTATTTAAAATTGTTATAATATCTCACAGTATTACTGTATTTTTTATCAAATAAATGCAGACTTGGAGAGCATTTAAAGATATAGGCACAGATGATCTGCTCTATGATCACATCTAAGGCAGAGACAATGATTAGTGGGACTCCAGAAACATCCTGTGAATTACACTTTGCAGATTCAACATGTATTATAAAGTGTACTGCATTCCAATTTTTATCAAAAGATGGCCCCTCACTCAGAGGACTGGGCTTAGTCCTGAATATCCTGAATGTTAACCTAAAACCACCCATGGCAGACTGTACTATTGTTCCTTAATTGGAATGCAACATACTGTGTTGTATTAGTCAATCAACAGTGCACCACTAATTGTGGGTTTGGTACACCATCAGTATTCATAAACACAATCCATACTGCCAAATGGATGTTACAAGAATGAGATTAATTTCCCATTTCTTATTTTCTTGTGAAAAGAAGTAATTATTAGTAGTATTATTTTAAAAACCGCCTTCTGTTGTTCCTTTGGCATTTGTATTCATGCAATATAATATGGCAGCAAATAAACTCATCATTAAGTCCATATCAGCCATGAACATGCTTCATTGTTTAGAGACACTTTTGGGTTTTTCTCCACCTCAAAATAATGGAACTTTTGGTAGATAATGTGTCTGTTTGAAGAAAAGACCAGGGAGTGTCAAGCTGAATGTAATGATTTCATAAATGTAAATTCAAGCAAGATTATACTTCCCCACAACAGTTACCAGGGTTTGGCCCTTAGTTACAAAATTAGCTATTCATGAGTGAAACCTTTAGAAAAGGTGACAGAAATGAATTATTAACAGCCAATAGGTCCAGACCAGGACAATATATCTCCTGCTTCCCCTTTGCCACATTATTAATCAGTCATTTAAATGTCATAAATAAGCAATATGAATGGAGAGTGCGGGAGTTGCATGATTACATACTAATTACCCAATCAGACTTGTGCTAATTAATTTCTCCACTTACGTGCGTATGGATTGGTGTACAGTAAATCATGATCAGATTGAACAGTGCATATTTGTAACATTTAGCAAGACATTTGACTATCAACACAAAGTCTGATCCACATTGCAGCTTAATCTGGCCTATTAGCGACCAGAGTTTTCATTTTATTGTCATATTTAAAGATGATCAATCACCCTGAAAGCAAATCGTTATATCCAGGTGTACTCAATGTTTTTACAATTATTAATTTAGCAGACACTTATCCAAACTGAAAAATAAACAACAACTGCTTCAGCTTAAGCAAAGATCATATACTGTGTCTTAAATGCTTGAATATCTTAAAAAAAAAAAAAAAAAGTAAAGTCCCTGGTACCTTATACATAGGGTTGGGTATCGAGAATCGAGTATCGAGTGGAACCGGGACTGGCTTTGCGATTTTCCCGGTATCGTTCAAAAGTTTTAATTTCGATTCCTAGTTTCGATTCCTAAAGCTTAAAAGAAAGAGAAAAAAAAGTTTCGATTCACAGTCCGCCCGGCGCCGACCGGAAGAAGAAACCGCTGAACACCAACGAAGAAGCGTCCACCGGAAGTTTTGGTATATCGCGCGATCGAACATGGACAGCGTGCGTCGGCGGTCCAAAGTGTGGCTTCCCTTTTCGAAACAAAACGAAATCTCGGCAAAATGCAACATTTGCAGCAAGATTGTTTCGTGCATAGGAGGGTGCATGTCAAACATGATAAAGCACCTCCGATGTCATGGAGTGCAAGTAAATGTGTGCCCTGTATTTGACGCGCTGCGCCGACCGTCCTCCGCTGCCTCTTCCTCTGGTAATGTTTAAGTAATGGTAATGTTTAAGTACCTGCAGTATCATACGCTGTCATGTGTAAATGTTTGTGAGGTTTGTGAGGTTTTCAAAAATAAAGCTCTCTTGAGGAAAGTGTACCCCTGTGAAAATATATTCATAATTGATAATATTTATATAATATTCAAGTTCATAGATTTGATATTTATATTGTAGTTGAAAACAGCCCTGTGAGAAATTCATAGTAAAGTTAATAAAAAGTAAAAAGTTCATAGAATTCAAATTGATGGAGAAGGTCAGACTGTTTTCTTCAGAAAGACAGTTGGTTAGTTAAGCTCATTTAAAATATCTTAAACTTTTTTTGACCCTGCCTCAAAAAAGGTTAGTTCACTTGGCGCCGGTACAGGATGGCTGCCTCCGTGACGTGCTCTGCATATGTTTTTGTCTTTTTGTTAGTTTGTCCTGTCTTTAGTTATATTCCTGCAATCAGTTTCACCAGGGATGAACTGCTGAACATTCGGCAGAACGCACCACAATATGTTTTTCCGGATTTCAATTATTCAGACGTTTTATTGAATATTGTTATCGGAGGAGCAGCGGCGCTGATCAAACGCTTCAGGACGCGCAGGCGGGGAAAGCGAGCTGGCGCGCTCGTCAGACTCAGGAAGCGCGGATTTCGAACGCCGTTGCCTAGCATCCATCTGGCAAATCTACGCTCTCTACCCAACAAAATGGACGAACTCCTTCGGCTTTCTCGGACAAATAAGGATTTCACACACTCTGCTGCTCTGTGTTTCACAGAAACCTGGCTGAATGACGCCATACCGGACAGCGCGCTCCATCTGCCGGGCTTTCAGCTGTTTAGAGCTGATCGCGACACAGAATCAACGGGGAAATCGCGCGGCGGCGGGGCATGCTTTTACATCAATGAACGGTGGTGTACAGATGTAACTGTGTTAAAGAAGATGTGCTGTCCTGATCTAGAAATGCAGTTTATCAACTGCAAGCCGTTCTATTCGCCGCGGGAGTTTCACTCGCTCATTCTGGTTAGTGTTTACATTCCTCCGCAAGCGCAAGTAAGCCAGGCTTTACAGAAACTCGCTGAGCAGATCACAGAGACAGAACAACAACACCCGGACTCTGTTTTAATCATTCTCGGGGACTTTAATAAAGCCAATCTCTCCCGTGAACTGCCAAAATACAGACAGCATGTTACCTGTCCCACCAGAGACAGTAATATATTGGATCACTGTTACACAACAATAAAGGATGCATATCACTCTGTTCCACGAGCAGCTTTGGGACGTTCTGATCACCTTCTGGTTCATCTTATACCGACCTACAGGCAGAAACTAAAATCAGCTAAACCTGTATTAAGGACTGTAAAAAGATGGACTAATGAAGCAGAGCAGGATTTACAATCTTGTTTTGACCTCACTGATTGGAGTGTTTTTGAAGCTGCTGCCACCGATCTGGATGAACTCACAGAGACCGTAACATCATATATCAGTTTCTGTGAGGATATGTGTATTCCTACCAAGACTCAACTAAATTACAACAATGACAAACCGTGGTTCACTGCAAAACTCAGACAGCTCTGTCAGGCCAAAGAAGATGCTTACAGGAAGGGGGACAATGTCTTGTATAAACAGGCAAAAATACACACTGGAAAAGGAGATCAGAGTGGCAAAGAGGAATTATTCTGAAAAAATAAGGACTCAGTTCACTTCGAACGACTCAGCATCAGTGTGGAAAAGTCTAAAGAAGATCACCAATTACAAGACACCACCCCCCAGCACTGTGGAGAATAAACGACTGGCAGATGATCTGAACGAGTTTTACTGCAGGTTTGAAAGAACACCCATCACCTGCCCTGAACACCTCTCCACACAACCGTTCACACCAATAACAACTCTTACAACCAACCCTGAATGCCTCTCCACACAACCGTTCACACCATTAGAAGCTCCTGCAACCCATCCTGAACACCTCTCCAATCAAGCACTCTCACCATTCACACCTCCTGCATCCCCCCTCTCCCCCACACCTGCAATACAGATCAGCGAGGATGCGGTGCGCCAGGTCTTCCGGAAGCAGAAAAGGAAAAAAGCACCAGGCCCAGATTGTGTTACACCAGCCTGTCTGAAATCCTGTGCTGACCAGCTGGCCCCCATCTTCACAAAGATCTTCAACAGATCGCTGGAGCTGTGCAAAGTCCCTTCATGCTTCAAACGCTCCACCATCATCCCCATCCCAAAGAAACCCAAAATTACAGGACTAAATGACTACAGGCCTGTGGCTTTAACATCCGTAGTCATGAAGTCATTTGAAAAACTGGTGCTGGCCCACCTGAAGGACATCACTGGACCCTTGCTGGATCCTCTTCAGTTTGCCTACAGAGCAAACATGTCTGTGGACGATGCAGTAAACATTGGACTGCATTATGTTCTGCAACACCTAGACAGACCGGGAACCTATGTGAGGATCCTGTTTGTGGACTTCAGCTCGGCTTTTAACACGATCATGCCAAACCTCCTCCTGCCCAAGCTAACTAAGCTCTCCGTGCCCACCTCCGTCTGTCAGTGGATCAACAGCTTCCTGACAGACAGGCAGCAGCTAGTGAGGCTGGGAAAATACACATCCAGCACCCGTACAATCAGCACCGGAGCTCCCCAGGGCTGTGTTCTCTCCCCACTGCTCTTCTCCATGTACACTAATGATTGCACATCTAAGGACCCGTCTGTCAAGCTCCTGAAGTTTGCAGACGACACCACACTCATCGGCCTCATTCAGGACGGTGACGAGTCTGCTTACAGGCAGGAGGTTAAAGAGCTGGCTGTCTGGTGCACTCTCAACAACCTGGAGCTTAACACGCTCAAAACAGTGGAGATGATTGTGGACTTCAGGAGAAACCCCCCTGCACTCCCCCCACTCACCATCATGAACAGCACTGTGACTGCAGTGGAGTCATTCAGGTTCCTGGGCACCACTATCTCTCAGGACCTGAAGTGGGACATTCACATTGACTCCATTGTGAAAAAGGCCCAGCAGAGGTTGTACTTCCTTCGCCAGCTGAGGAAGTTTAACCTGCCACAGGATCTGCTGAAACAGTTATACTCCATCATCATCGAATCCATCCTCTGCACTTCAGTAACTGTCTGGTTCAGCTCAGCTTCTAAATCTGACCTCAGAAGACTACAGAGGGTAGTCCGGACTGCTGAGCGAATCATCGGTTCAGCTCTCCCGTCTATTCAAGAACTGTACTTATCCAGAGTGAGCAAAAGGGCTGTTAAAATCACTCTGGACCCCTCACATCCAGCACACTCCCTCTTCGAACTGTTGCCATCTGGTCGACGCTACAGAGCACTGAGCACCAGAACGACCAGACACAGGAACAGTTTCTTCCCTCAGGCAATCCATCTTATGAACAGCTGATACACACTGAACACACTGAACACACTACACTTTATATTTATATACACATACACTTAATTTATCTAACACACATACTTAGTATACACTTAAATTTTGCACATAATATACATGTACATACATAACTGCATTTTTGTAATATACCTGCCTACAATTGTCAATTTGTATATTGTCATTCCTTATCTACTTATTTGTATTTTTTGTATTTTTATATTCTTTTATTATGTGTTTTATGTTCTGTCGCTGTCATTCTGTTGTACTGCTGAGCTTCTGTCACGAAAACAAATTCCTTGTATGTGTAAACATACCTGGCAATAAAGCTCATTCTGATTCTGATTCTGATTCTGATTCTCTTAAAAGAATCGGAATCGAGAATCGTTGGGAACCGGAATCGAAACAAGGATTCGGAATCGGACTCGGAATCGTTCAAATTTAAACGATACCCAACCCTACTTATACAGCTTTCTTTCTCTGCAAAAAAAAAATAAAAAATTGTAAAAATAAAATAAAATGACAACCTGCGCACTTTAAATACAGAATATTTTTTGACTCCTGCTGGATGTCTGAAAGTCTGGACAGAACATAAAGCAAATAAGCCTATAAAATTTGGAGAAAACTATCAGTTATTATTCCAATCCATCTTAATGTTAGTTGTTCAGCAAACTACCATCTTTGCTTATGAGCACTTAGTTCTGCAGCCATTTTGTTGGGCCATAAAACTCATGTGACTGCTCAGTCTCCACAGGAAAATGACACCATGATAACACTGATTGATTCTGATTGAAAGACTATTCTGAGCTGTGATGTCACAAAACACTACTCATATCATATTTTCAAGAACTTACATTCTATTCTAAATATAGTGGAGGCTTGAGACAAAGCAGATGAGATGAAATAAGGAAAGCATCTGCTCTTACTCTAACACTCCAGTGCTTACTTGAGTTTCTCTGATCCACACACACTTACACTCTAATTAAAGGTTAAGCCGATTTCACCACAACGAAGCAGAGTATGTACCATTTATAAAATAAAAAATTAATAAAAAACCCCGGTCATTAATGCTGCTCACTCTGCAATCATACAAGAAAAGAGGTTGAAAGAACAAAAAACAAAAGATTATATGCTCAAATGAAAACAGTGGTAGATCAAATTTTTCCTTGTCTTCTGACACTCACCTTTTACAAACAGCTAAAATTGTCCACACCTCATTTCCTTTGAACCAGAAAAATTATTTCTGTAAAGGGGAACGCTTTAAAAATAAGTTTAATTAAATGTATAGCTGAAATAGGAAGTACCTGTTTTTTTGTGGGTAGTAAAAGGTTTGTTTGGCTCTTAAGGTAGTTTACAAGAGGTCAGTAATCCCTCCATATGCTGCTAGCAGTAAAACACACAACCCTGGCTCATGCTCTATGAAACACAGTATTGGTGCAGAGCTTAAGCTGCCAGCCGCCGAGAAAAAGCTCCAGAGTGTGTTTTTTTTCCCCCATCCAGGCAGGTTTTTTTCTCCTGCTCTTCAGTCGTGCTGTTGGACGCCTGTATTTTGGGGATTAGTAGCTTAATCGACCTTGTAATTGGGAGATCAGAGCAGCATGGAGCCATGGAGAGGAGTTCTCACACACATATACACACACTTGTTCTCGTGCAAACACACACATATACACAATCAAGCCCCAACCTGCTGCGTCGCGACTTTTTATATGTACTAGCTGTTTATTTTGCTCCTAAAATAAATAAACATTTAAGCAAACTTGCATTTGGGACACAGTCACAACCTCAGAGGGGAATGGAGATATGTTCACCTTTTTTTTCAAATTTGCAGTAGTATGTTCACGTAATGTCAGTAATTGCCTATTTTACACATAAAGTCTTTTCTGTAAGCTTAACTTTATTTAAGTTGTGTTTTTGCAACCAATGCACCATTGTTCAAGTGTCTGCAGATCAGCTCCATCAATTTAAAGGCTTACAAAGTTTTATCATCGCCAGACAAGTTTGTATCTATGCTTTGCGTGATCAAAGCTGTAACATTAACAATTTGGGCATCTATGATGTTAAGACACTATGATGTTCTAAGTCTCCTTTCAGGGAATTACAAAGTTCTGTTGTCCTTTGATGTGGGAGTCAAAACTGTGATTGTATATGCTGTGGATTGAAGATACATTACACTGCACAGATGCTAAAAGGAAAGTGTGTCTCCATTCAAATGATAAAGGTGGTGTTCCACTTGCTGACACTTAATATAGCCCGAAATCGGAAGCAAATCGATGCTCGTTCCTAAGAGTGTGCATTTTTAAAGAAGCTTCTGAGGGAAGCATGATGTGTCACAGTTGCCCAAGAGATATTTAGCAGGTTAAATATCTAGACCTGTCTGTGACTTTTAGTCCTGCAGAGTGAAATGTGTTTTGAATAGAAATCACATTAGCAATGTCAGATAGTTGTGTAGTGGAAGAAAAAAAAAATTGCGGTACGATAACTTTGAAGGTCGTATAGTGTTTGTGTGCAGCATTAGAGATGACAACCGTCACTGGAGAGCAAGGTAAACAAAGGCTACGTTCACACTGCAGGGCTTAATGCTCAATTCCGATTTTGTGAAAAAAATTTTTTGCAAGGCCATTCACATTTCCAATTAAATGCGACCTTTTGTGATCTCCTGTGTGAACGTGAAATGACCCAGAAGTGACCCACATGCGCAGAAGAGTACTCAACAGTCAACGACGTCACTCGTTGTTTGCGGAAGTAGCTAACGTTAAACATGGATGTCAACAACAGTGTAGTCAACAGCGGAGCTCTTTTTGCAATATTAAAGTTATTTTCCCAACGAAGCCAGCACAATTACAATCTTCTCGTTTTATGAAGAAAATTAAAAAGAAGGAGGAGAGCAAGGTTTTTGGCCATGGCGTTTTGTGGAGCAGTGTTAGCAACATCGGTACAGAGAAACGTGTGGGTGCGGAGTCGCAGCCAGGAGTGGTGGGATACTGATGTGAGTGGCTTCACTAATACAGAATTCATCAGTTTATCTTCTCGTTCCCGCCTACTTCAACGCAGAATTATGATGTTTGTAGCGTATCAATGACGTACGGGTCGGATACATGTGGCCTGGCCGTTCAGACGGAGGTCGCATTTCAAAAGATCGGATACGTATCGGATTCAGGACCACATACCCAAGTGGCCTGGGTCACATTTGAAAAGATCGGATCTGTGTCGTTCAGATTGTCATGAAAAGATCAGATACAGGTCGCATAGGGGCAAAAAAATCGGAATTGGGTCGTTTCAGTCTGCAGTGTAAACGTAGCCATAGTTGAAAAGACAATGCAGTTTTAATGGTATTTTGGCGTGAACGTGAATGATAGCAATTCACAAAAAAGTAGAATCCAATTGCATATGACAATAGCAGAAGAGATAATCTATAAATTTCACTGCAAATGGTTAGTTATGTGAATGTTGCCTTTGTTCTGGTGACTAAGTCAACAAGCCTTTTTATTTTATTTTTTTCGTAAATAAGCATGACTTATTTACTTAAACTGTATAACCAGAATAACAGCATCACTATATTGGTAGATAGAAAAGCACCAAACCAGCACTAACCAGTATTAATTAATTTGGTCAAACTGTTATTTTCATCTAGGTGGTCTGGTTTTGTTGAGGGCCTGGTGAGGGGTCACAGTAATGCATCTCTCACTGGTGGGGATATGGCTACTGCCTGCCAGGGAAGCATGGGAATGCATTGTACAGTCATCCTTCTCTCTCTGGGACGTTAATCCTGTGTTATCTCATATCAGAGATGGTGTAGGGATCGGGTGCATGAGGGATGATAAGATGAACAAACACTGCGGCTCATTAGAGCGAAGACATTGTGTAATCACTGCTCTAATCTCCCATAATCCCAGCATCTACAACCAGCCACAATCTCACAGTGGGTTTGCTCCACCACCTCCCCTGCCCTCTCATTCCTGACATAAAGGTCAGCTTTGGCAGCCTGAAGCAGGTGAGATCCTGTAATATAGGGGCGTCCAGTCCTTGAGGGCCATTGTCCTGCAGAGTTTAGCGCCAACCCCAATTAAACACACCTGAACAAAGCTAATCAAGATCTTCTAGATGACTGGAAACTTCCATACAGATGTGTTGAGGCAAGTAAGAGCAGAACCAGGGGTAGCCAATCCTCCAGAGTTTAGCTCCAAACCTAACCAAACAAACCTGAACTAGCAAATCAAGGGGTTCAGGATCACTAGAACAGTGGTTTTGAATCCTGGTCATGGGGACCCACCTTCTCCCTTATTTAACACACCTGATTCAGACCATCTGGTCATTTGGCAAGTATTTCATTAATTAATCTCACTGTGTCAGATAAGAGAGACATACAAAATGTGCAGAGCGATGGGTCCCCGGGATTGAAAACCGCTGCACTAGAAAATAACAGGCAGGTGTGTTGGAGCAGGGTTGGAACTAAAGTCTGCAGAAAGGTAGGTCTTACACAATCTGACCAAGGAGGTCCACAATAACCTGTTAGCATTTCCATTCATCTCAACGGCCAACTTAGAGCCAGTCACCAGAGTAAATGGCACATGACTGTTTGCTCTGAAGTCACAGGAAAAATTTGCCATGACAACACTGTTTGGATGATGAACACACACAGTCTGAGATCTTTTACTGGTGACTATCCTGAGCAGTGATGTCAAAGGCAGCAGAAAGGGAATCAATTTCAATCTTTTTAAAGCCATCCAATTAAAAAAAAAAGAATGTAAATTACTAACCCTTGCCTCCTGACCTGTACATATGGTAAGGGAAATAAAATATTAAAAAGGGACCAAGTGCCCAAGGGGAATAGGGGTAAGAACTGAAAGGAGAGTGCTGTCTGGGAGCTTAGAGAAGGTTCGGTCTAGGTATGGAGCTTAACCTGGCAGTTCTGACATCCTTCTTCGGGTTCAGGGTGGTAAGGTCAGTGGCTCAATCTCTCTAGTCGCATAATTACAATATGGGACAGGAGTGGCCCAACATCCTGGCACAGTGGCTGTGAAGGGATGGTGTGGTCACTTTGTGACAGCATTCTGATCAAAAACAGAAACTGAGTCATGAAGGAAATGTTAAAAACTGCAGCTGATATTACTTAATTCATCACACTGGAAATGGAAAGTCAAGACAAGCACACTGCATTGTGGATCATATTATTCCATATGCTCTGGTTGTACATTGCACAATTTTTGCTAATGTACTGTAGCAAGTCTCCAAGTATTCCATGAATACAGAAAATGTGCATTCTGAGCAGCATATGTGTACTGTATTTTTCACGTCTCTCCAAGTCTTTCTGCTGTCTGTCTAATTTTTTCCACTCTCTTCTTTTGCTTTTCTCATCCTCCAGTCTAACTCTGTCTATCTTTCTCTCTTTCGTGTATATGCCATTTTCTTTCTTTTTTTCCTTTTCTAAACTAATAACAGAAAGGGTGCTCGTGGGCAACCCAGTGGAAAAAAATCAATACTCTCATACAAAATCACGATTTCTTGTATCCTGCCACTTTTGTTGCTTTTCTTTCTCTCTCTTTCTCTTGCTGCCACTGCTCTGTGCTTTCCTATGCTGGTCTTCAGAGCGCCATGGAACACTGTTGTGGATTTTACGAAGTGTTTTTTCATTGGTTTTTGATCGATTTAAAATAATCAGATATTTTCCCTTGACGCATCTCATCGGAGCACTTGTCTGACCTCTCGGCTCTTCAAGTAGTTTTTCAGGGCCGGTCAAACACAAGTGTTGGCGGGGTCGTCGGGCAGGTTGGCCTTCTCAGCAAGCCGCCCCATCATACACACTCAAGCCTATTACTCTAACCCAGGGTCAGAGTTAATAGAGAGGCAGGTCAGGTTCTAGCCTCGCACACTTTCAAAGAAAAAGACAGACAGAGACAATAATGACACGTTGAGCAGGGTTAGTTTTAGGCGGTGGTATTTGGTGGACTTTTGAAATGAGAAGGCAAAGACCCCTCTGTGCACTATAAGTTTATATTCAAGTTCCATTTGATGCTTAGATGGTTTGTAGTTTAAAGACTTTGGAACAGCATTTACCTTACACTATTAACAGTCAAGATGAGAAACAAAAAATGGTTACTTTTTAAAAACAACAACAAATGACTTCTGGTGAATCATGAAGTGTTTAAAATTAACCTGTGTTATGTTGCGCTTAAAGGGATACTCCACCCCAAAAAGAAAATTTTGTCATTAATCACTTACCCCCATGTCGTTCAAAACCTGTAAAAGCTTTGTTCATCTTCAGAACACAATGTAACATATTTTGAATATCTTAAATTGTGTTCCAAAGACGGACAAAGCTTTTAAGCGTTTGGAACGACATGGGGGTAAGTGATTAAAGACAAAATTTTGGGTGGTGGAGTATCCCTTTAAGAGCTGTGAGACTCAAATCAGTTTAGTTACTGTTGATATGACAAAAAAAAAAAAAAAAAACAATACCCATCATATGTTTTGTTGTAATCAGACATGTTTAATTAAAAAATATAAATATAAATATATATATATATACTTAATACAGCTGATTGTACTGAATTTATGCTGCCTCCATGCTACGTTTAATTTATTTTGTTCAATCTGAAATTATCATTTGGCAAAAGACTGCTGAACTGCATTTCATTTCCAAATATTTTCCTCCAAAAGTACTAAAATAATTGTTGGTAGGCAGCAAGCAAGATTTTATTATTATTCATGTCTCTTGTATCACTCCACTCCAGCAACATTAACAGGCACCTTCTTTTCAGACCATTAGACAAAAAAATCCTCAGTAAACACCACAATTTTGCTGTTCCTGATGGGTCAGGTTTTTGATGGTTTAACCCATCAAGTTACATTGTGTAACTACACTCTCTGGTTCTAAAAAGCATTGATGATCATTCCGAAAACGTGATTTTGTGTTGGGTTATCAGCCAGTCAACATTATCAAGAGGTCATGTCAAGATTCCAGATGTGACATTTACTCTCAGGAGGTCCTGTATAGGAATTTTAACAGATAGTTTTGCATCTCATTGACAACACAAAGGAGGCAAATAAACGCTACCTCTTTGTCCAATTGTATCACTGTTAGACAATGTAACTTTATAAAAAATAGTGAGCTATACAGTATTCAATCTCGTATTTATATTCATTTTTGCATTGTATTTGCTGATCCAAAATTGTTTTGAGGAGGCACTATCTCTCCTGCTTCATCTGAGAAAATGCCATTGGTTTTAGGGTGCAGTTTGGCAGTTTTTGTAGGTCTAATGGGATGCACTGCTCCAGTATTACTGTCAGATGGCGCAGATGGACAACAGAGGGAGAAAAGGCTCTCGTAGAAGACAGTGAAAATGGGAAAAGAAAAAGGAAAGGGGGAGCATGTTCTCTCACTTGCCGATGTGATTACTCTCTGGCAGAACAGGGGTGAGGATATAATTATTATTTTTTGTCTGTTTTTAAAAGCACTGGTGATTCCACAATGCCAATAATGCCCCTCTGAATTGGAATGAATTAACAGAGGCAGGCAATGAGACAGAGGGAAGGGGATGGCCAAGACAGAGAGAGAGAGAGAGAGAGAGAGAGAGAGAGAGAGTGAGAGAAAGAGAGAGAAATGAAAAGCTCATTATAAGCAAGACTCTTTTTTTCATACATCGCTCATTTTGTCTCAGCAGTTTGTTTTATTTATTTGAAGTTAGTAGCTTAATGAGATCCCAGAGGCCCAGAGCTGAGACGGAGAGAGAGAGAAGGAAGGAAAAAGAATGGGAAGACTGGGAAAAGGACAAAATTTGTATATTTTAAAAAAGAAGGATAGGAAAGAAAGATTTGGAAATGAGAGGGGAAAACGTGGGGTGTAGATGAGTAATTTGCATAATACCTGCCAAGAATATGTTTGGGTCAAACTCAAAATACAGAAATAAGAAATTGTATTTTGCTTAGAAAAATAATAAATGCAAGAAAATGCAGTCTATTTTTAGATGTCTGTATCTGTATCTATATCCAGCTATTTTTATTTCTCTTATCTATCCATCCATCCATCCATCTCACATTTTTAAATGTACAAAAATACATCATAGCAGTATTTGTTGTGTTGCCTTTAACTTATACAAATTTAATAAACTGCTGTATGACATGTAATGGGAATCTAAAGTGAATCACCACTGAAAATAATGGCTTTTTATGAAAGCATTACAGTAACATTAATTTGGGGAGAAATTGTTTAATTTATATATATATATATATATATATATATATATATATATATATATATATATATATATATATATGGTCCTTTATTAAATTCATGCAATGTAATATTTTAATTTTGTTAAATTTTGGGTATGAAATATGACCTGGGCAAGTTTTCTTTAGATCCCTCAGAGAGATGAGAAGCATCAACTATCAACTTCCTCTCAAGCACAACCACATCTCACCTATACATACTCATAAACACATTAGTGGGGATGGACCGAAATGAAAATTCTGGGCCGAAACCGAAAATTCTGGATGCACCTGGCCAAAAAAACGAAACTACATTGTTATAATTATTTATTATTTTATTAAATAATATAAAGTAATTTTGAATGACTTTTTAATTTAACTCCATAATTTTAATGGTTCTGAATTAAAAAAAGAAACGCAAGCCAATAAAATAACCGCACATTTATTGAAAGTAACACAATAAAAGACAGAAAATGTATTAATATTAAATATCAGTATATTATTTTTATAGAGTTTAGTCTTTTTTTTTTTGGCAACTATCTCCAATTCGTCCTGGTGGTTTCCAAGGTATTATATAATCTCTGGGAGATGGGTCTCTTCCCATCTGAACATGCTGGAGAAGACAGCCTTACAAGACGCCTGAACCACCTTATCTGGCTCCATTCGGTGTGAAGGAACTCTGCTCTACTGGTCTCCAGTCTCTCCCGGACATCAGAGTTTTTTTTAACTTTTCTCTCAGGGTTAGCCCCGACACCCCCTTGTGTTTTAATGCATTTATTTTTTCAATATTAAATTAATTTAAAATAATAATTTACACTCTTCATAAACAGGTCTAAGTTTTAACCACAGTTGATCAAAATGGCAAGCTAACAATGCGATGCCTTAAAAGGATAATTCACCCAAAAATGTAATCATCACTTACCCTTAGGTTTCTTTCTGCTGAATACAAAATAAGATATATTGAAGAATGTAGGTAAAAGCTGCTGGTAGCCATTGACTTATATAGTATGGGGAGAAAAAAATACAAAAGAACAGGGGGGGGGGGGTGTTGGGCGATCTTGGGGGTGAGTAAATGATGACAGGATTTTCATTTTAGTGTACTAAATGAACTAAATATTTAATGAGTATTAAAAAAAATAACTATTGGATGACTGCCATGCTGTGATCTGGAATACTTCATTCTCGTGCAAATTATAGGTCAAATATTGTTAGCTACTGATTAACTGCTTGACACTGTTGGTTGGGGTAACTAATTTCCTACATGCCTCCACAAGATTCATTCATGTTCTTCTTAAATAACAAACGATACATTTGAGGCACATTTGAACACACACCCGGAGCCCACTGATCCGGGAGTGTGTTCACTGCTGTGTGTGTGCACTTTGGATGGGTTTAATGCAGAGCATTAATTCTGAGTATGGGTCACTATACTTGGATGAATGTCACATCACGTCACTAAAAATACACCACACACAATTACTGGGTAACATAAGTCTGTTATCATTATATTTGGTATTAGATGTATTTACAACCAACTCTCACTTGGTTCACCTTCTTGGATCATTATAGGATTGCCTACTCTTTGATGTAAAGGAGGCGTTTTCATACGTTTGCCATCTTCGAATGCTGGTTATTTTCTCTGTCTCCTTTTGTCTCTCTCTCTCTCACTGGCCGTTCTTCTCCAAATGTGACAGATATACACCAGTGCCAGAGACAAGGGGAGCTCACTGTGCATCATGTGTGTGTGTTTAATGAAGCCCGGAGCACTTCTACACCCATGCAGGGAGGCTTTTGGCTGTGGCTCTGAGACCTCCAGCCAGTGCTTCATGTAGGCAAAAACAAATCGAAAAAGGACGCCACATAAAACACACAGACGGGAGTCGTGTTTATTCATTCATTTGATCTATCTGCTCTCTTTAAACAATACTGTTTTATAGCACAGTCAAATGGGCCCAAGGGTTGTGTGTATGCAGTGGGGGATGTGTGTGGTGTGTCCATTTTTAAAAGCACTGGTGAGAGAGATACATATATAAGGTACAACCTAAAATACACTCTCACCACAGACGTTCACTGTCAAACATCCCCATTCCCATCCAAGAATGCTTTTAGCATTATGTAATACACTCACTTGCAAAATTGCCAGCCAAGATCAATTTAGCTCACTCCATCCTGGTGTAGCCCACAATAACACTAACATAACCAGGGCTCATCTTGCGAGGGAAGCTGGCACCAACGGAGTGCTGATATTACCCCCACTGAGCCTCTCTGTCTCTGTTTCCGTCTATCTATCTATCAGTGTGGACGGCTGAATCGTTGTAAGAAGCTGTACTTGTGCGGCTCACTGGAACATTCTCCACTTGTCTCAAGCAGAGAATGTTCACGTGGAAGCCACGCTGGCTGGTTTTTGGGTGAAACGGCCTATCTGCCTATATCCTGATCTTCCTATTTTTACTCCAACACCAATCTCCCATAATGGAGAGGAGCAATTTTCTCCCATAATTGCACTTGACTAAGTGAGCCGCTGTGATTTTATATTTCCTTCTGTCTTGGGCTCTTCGTGAGAGTCACTGCGGCTGGTCTGTGGTCGTTCTGAGCTCAACGTAATTGACCCTTGCTAAGCTCTGCCCCATTGCATTTTTTTTTTTTTTTTACATGTGCTCAAAGTGAAAAGAAATAATAGGTTTTTATTCTAACATGGGCTGAGATGAATTGCAGCATTGCAAAGCATTTTTATCAGTCATTTTTCTTTAAAGAAATTGTTAAATTATGCACTAACGTGATTAAAAACTGCAATGACTGCAAATCGAGGCAAGCACTTTTGACAGTGATTACAATGTTAGTGAACAGAACTTTTCCTAACGTTTCTAAAACACATTCACTTTCCTTCTGTAGTAACCAGGACCTCGACTGTAGTCTGGGTAGATATGTAAATTATTCAGTTAACTAAGTAATTAAGTTATTAACATTAATTTAATTTGAGGGAATAAATTATTGTGATTTATTATTGCAAGAATAATGCAATAAACATTAGAGCAATTTATCATTTATTATGAGCTTCATGTTTCCATCGCTTTTGGTCAAAACACATTGCCAACCTCAAAGTCAAGCATGTGCTGCGATTACCATTTCACAATTCAATATATGACACTTCATGTCACAGTTGGCAACACATTTACACTTACGTCAAGCATCAACTTGTTTTTGGAGTATCAACATTTGGGTATATTTGGATTATTTTTCTAAAAATCTTTCTTTGTATTCATCTGTAGAACATCTAGGGACAGCATATGGGTGAGTAATTGATAAAATAATTTATTCTGGGTCAAATAACCCTTTTAAAAATGTAGTACTCCTAGCACGAGATGTTGATTTTTTTGAAATACAAAATAAAACTAATTATGTATATTATATTATATTAACATATCATGCAATTAATCTGATTAAAGGGATAGTTCACCCAAAAATAGAAACTTTGTTTCTTTAGTAGAACACAAACCAGGATTTTTAACTCAAACCATTGCAGTCTATCAATCAATGACTAAAACATACAATAAAACTAAAAAAACATACTCAACCAAAGCCAAATTAAACCCTGCAGCTCGTGACGATACACTGATGTGTAAAGAGACAAAACAATCGGTCTGTTCAAGAAACTGAACAGTATTTATACATTTTTTTACCTCCTGAGCGCGTTCTCAGCAGCAGGTGCATGAGGCGTCTTCTTCTACTTGCTTTATGGCTCAAATCACTCAAATGCTTGTTACTTCTTGCTACGTGTACTGCGTTTAAGCTAACTGAGACTTGTTATAGAACTTATATATCATTGCTCTTTTGTTGTTTTTGATTGCTTCCAATGTCCTCATTTCGCTTTGGATAAAAGTGTCTGCTAAATGACTAAATGTAAAATGGACCATTGACACTCCTAATTGAGATTGTACTGTAGATATAGTGTCAATGGTCCACTTGAGAGATAGGTGGTGGTAATGCACTTATAAGTCTGCGATCCGCCATAAAATAAGAAGACGATGATGCCTCATGGGCTGCTGCTGAGAATGCGCATAGGAGGACGCGCTCAGGAGAGTTTTAACTGTTCGGACATTGCATGAATCAGAGGTTAAAAAAATTACATAAACACTGTTCAGTTTCATGTACAGCCAAATCGTTTTGTGTCTTTACACATCAATGTATCGTCCCAAGCCGCAGGGTTTAATTTGGTTTTGTTTGAGTATTTTCTTGTTTGTTTGTTTTGTTTTATTTTATTGTATGTTTTAACCGTGATTCCCATCCACTTACATTATAAGAGTGATAGACTGCAACGATTTGAGCAAAAAATCTTGGTTTATGTTCAACTGAAGAAACATAGTCACATAAACATATGTCACACAAACATAAAAAAAAAATATTTTTGGGTGAACTATTCCTTTAAGATGTTAATAGATAATCTTAAATCTAAAAATTTTGAATAGGCAAAATAAATACTCTGTCTATACTCTGTCACTATTATAAGTGCCCCTACAGCAACAGTTTACAGTATTCTTGCATAATTTTACCAAAAAAAAAAATATTTAAAACCATCCAAACTCATAATAAAATTGAAAAAGTTGCCCTTATAATATGGCAGAAATAAATGTGTTACAGTGGTAGATAACTGAAGTAGGCATAAGTTTTAAAGCAACACTATGTCAATTTTGGCACTCTGGCAGTTAATAAACAGAACTGCACGCATCCCGCAGGAGAACATTCTGACCGGAGCTTCTTCTAGAAAAGGCGGTTTGGTAGATGAATTTGTGATGTACTCACTCATTATATACATTTTGCAAATTCTGAACAAAGAAAAAGTTACATAGTGTTGCTTTAAGGTGGGGCTAAAAAAATTCTGTAGAAGATCAGGCATCACCAACAGGCCCAGAGCAGTCAAGAATCTCTTTTTTTCCCTCTATATAAGGTACCTTTTGACACCATGCTGTTTTCATTGACCGGAGCGGAGCATGAGGGAGATGAAGAGGAGGAGAGGAATAAAGAAATGAAATGAAAGAGAGAGGTGTGAGGGGGTGGGGGGAAAGCATAGGAAAATATAGTTGCTTTTAAGGGCAGAAACAGCCTGTTCAGCACATATGCAAACATGCTGCAGCAGTGGCGAACTCTCACACTCAGACTCACACTCATACACACGAGCACAGATGCCTGTCCTTAGATTAGGTGTGTAAATGTGTGTTAGAGGCTGTTATGTCATGTGGACTATCATCCATATCTTGGTGTCATACAGGGATGAGTGTGGCCCTGGAACAGTGTGTCCCTGTTGCGCTGTGAGACTATTACATGGTCTAACAGAGCCTAACTAATAACCTGGACCAGATCACCCAATTCCCTCCACCTCTCCACATTAGCATGTGGCACAGGAACAGGCCCTTTTTGCTCTCCACGTTGACTTCCTTCCTTCTTTTACCAACTTTGTCTTCACCTCATTTTACTCCCTCTCATTTAACCACATGCCTTCTGAACTGATAAATATGTGAACCTTGAATACAAATTAAATCACTTTCGATAAAAGCATCTGTCAAATGCATACAATGTAACCGTAACTTACTTCCTACATTGGTCATAACATAAGCATAAGTTTAGCATTATACTCGTTATAGTGTTGTTGAAAATATAGATTTTTATGAAACATACGGATTCAAAATATATTTAAATGGTTTAACTTATTGTCATGGGGTGGCCAAGCAGTCTTAGGTGATACAGAAATCTTCATTATTTCAACAAAAAAAAAGAGTTTGACTATAAAGAACTGGAATATTTTAGTGCCTAGAGCACAAATGAATACAATTAATTTGTATTTAATTTTAATCGAGATGGTGCTTGAACAGTTCAAGCAATACTGAGTGAATTTGACCATTTATGACTAATTATTCTCCACCTCCAGGCATATTAATTGAAAAGAAGCTCACGCTGCAGCAAAAGTTCAACTTGCTCAGTTAGCTTGGTTCTTATTCTCAACACCCCATAAGCTTCTTCTCCATCATTGCATCCTCATGCGTGAGACACGCAGATAACTAAATAGTTACAAAGGGGGAAGGGGGCGGGGGTCTCTTTTGAATCTCTATGTGCAGTAATTTGAATATGGCAAGAACCCGGCAGTATTCATAAATGCCAGAATGTAAATTAGTTATTTTATGCACATTTACAAATTTCCACTTATACTTTACAAACTAATGCAAAATTGGCACCTACTTTCTAGATTCAGTTCTCACATTTATTTGTGCCATAATACATGTTACTGAAGTGAGGTGAAGTGACATTCAGCCAATGGTGACCCATACTCAGAATTCATGCTCTGCATTTAACCCATCCAAAGTGCACACACACAGAGCAGTGAACACACACACTGTGAACACACACCCAGAGCAGTGGGCAGCCATTTATGCTGCGGCGCCCGGGGAGCAGTTGGGGGTTCGATGCCTTGCTCAAGGACACCTAAGTCGTGGTATTGAAGGTGGAGAGAGAACTGTACATGCACTCCCCCCACCTACAATTCCTGCCGGCCCAAGACTCGAACTCACAACCTTTCGATTGCGAGTCTGACTCTCTAACCATTAGGCCACGACTTCCCCTACTGACATAGCAGAATATTTTAATCCATACATTTAGAGACATATTCTTGAATGTGATGCACATAACCTATACGTTTGATGCTAATTTAATCACCTCCACATTTTATCATGTTATATTAACTGCTCCACTATCTATTTTCAATTTACTGTTGATCTACTGAAACTTCTTGGGCAACTGTACCTTTTCCATGTTCGTTTGACATGCACCTGGCACTGAGGTGAAGTTGGAGTGCAGGCCTGAAATGCCTCATGTGCTGTGGTCATAAAGTGGGTTCTACATCTAAACAAAGCAATTCTTGTGAAGAAAAAAAAAAGGAAAAAAGAGACAGAAACAATGATTGTGAGCCAAGCTTAGGTCAATGGTTTCAACGTCTCAAGAGTTCACAGTAAATGCAGCACACTCAATCTCTACATGTGTGAGTTTAACTTGCTTTTTGGATTGAAACAATCACAGCATTTCATAAACCAATAATCACAAACATTAGTTTTCCACCATGTGTGTGTTTACTACTCACTGCTGTGTGTGTGTGTTTACTTGGATGGGTTAAATGCAGAGCACAAATTCTGAGTTTGGGACTCCATGCTTGGCTACATGTCACAACACTTTCAATAATAATAATAGCAATAATGTGATTATTAGTAGTATTATTAGTCCAACTGAGAACTATCAAATCTGAGGAATCTCAGGGTACACAACAACAATGTACTAAAAACGGTCTTTTCATTTAATGGATGTTTCATTGGCATTCTCAGTTTTGTTACTTCTGTAGACATGGTTTCCTAGTATATATTTAAAAAATAATAATAATATTGAAGTTATCTGCAGTTGAATCCTCATGTCCTCTTTTCTGAGTTTGAGTCAAAAAATTGTCAACATTTTTCAAGGTAATGTATTGATGTTAGAAATGTTGGTATTATTATTCATTTTATAGCATTATATGGCATCATTTATAAATGTCAGTTAAGTTTTTTTTCTTAAGTACCAAAAACAGTCATAAATTCCACCCTTTCTCTGACCCTCAGAGTTAAACGGGCCACTTAAATGCCTTTAAGATCTCAAAGTAAATGACCTCTTTAAGAACTGCCTGTCTGGTCAAAGGGTCAAAGTTTGCAAAGCCTATATTACACTTTAAATTCACCCTTACCCACCCTCATGCATTCATACCCCCCTCAAAATATGGATATTGGTCAATAAGCTGCCAGTCTCTATTTGTTCTAGAGTACGGTCCCTCTGGATGTGTTTGAGCAATTTTTATGTTCCTGTTAATCTGTTTGCAGTGTTTTGAGGGCTTTCCAAAAGCACTTGTCTCCAAATTCTGCTGTTGGTGGCTGAGCACACATCTGTTTCTCAAGCAAACGCCATTCACGCTGAAACTACAGAATTACTGCAAGCACACCCCCAATACATAATGGACTTGTATGCTAACACAGCCATTTTTATGATACGTGAGCATGGTGCACTTGTGTTCTTTGAATTGTGTCTGTGCTATATTTGAGTTGACTGGATCAATGCTATTGGCATATCTATGCAATTAAGAGAACTTATGTAAGAAAGTCACTCAGTGGGATTCTATGGTGTCATTGACTGTAATAGGCCCTTTCACATGACTTCAACACAAGCTCTTGGCCTTCATATGAACAGCAATGCAGAGAGGCAGTTTTACAGGGTTGCTAGGTAGCAAGAATATAGGAAATTTAAAAAGCAAACCAGGGATTGGAAACTTTAAGTAATCATTAAGTAACAAGAGAGCAATGATATGCAAGTGCAATAAAAAGTCTCAGTTAGCTTAATGCAGAACACATACCAAGGTTTTTGTTGTTGTTTTCAATTATATAATAAATAAAAAAATATAGAACAGAAAAAGAATAGAGCAAGCTTTTTTAAAGAAAAGCAGTAAATGAAGAGTGCAAGTCTTATTATTTAATAAATGCTTCATCTATATTTAATTAACTCTACAATAAAAGTATAATAATAAAAATGTATCAATACTAGATTTTAATAAAAATGAAATATATTTATCTTAGTTCATTTAATATATATATATATATATATATATATATATATATATATATATATATATATATATATATATATATATATATATATATATATATATATATATATATATATATATATATATATATATATATATATATATATATTAAACATATAAAATCTTAAAAAATGTTATATTTATCTTTATAATAATTAAAGTGGAGGGGGGGGGTCTATTTTCATGCATTCTGACTTATTTACATTGTTAAAAAGCTGGATTCTCGTGCTAAACATGGCCGAAGTTTAAAAAAACTATTTGGACATATGGCAGAGTATTTATATGCCAAATACACTCTTTCAAGGTTTGAATAAGTTTCAGAAAGCTTCTTTTGAGCATGGCCCTTCATGACGTCATGGAATTCCTTATATGGGCACTTCTACAGGAAGAGTGCGTGCAAACAGCAAATAGAGCGAGGTTATGGAAGTCATTGGCAGCGCTGCGTAGGACTTTGAATGTCTTCAAAGAAGTGTGTTTTTGGATGTGAGGGAAAAATAACCTTGTTCAGCTTCTCAAAGATCCCAGCTTTACGTAAACAGTGAATGCAGTTTGTTCGTAAAACTGCATCAAATTTCTGTGTTTTGTTGGCAATCGACATGTAAGTGCTCACGACTCTTTAGCTCCACCCACTGCATGCCTCCAGGCGCTCGGCTGTATCTTTCTTTTATAAATCTGATCAAAATAAAGACTCTCCAGAGAGATGAAGGATGTTATACTACTGTATAGGTACTCATGAGATTGGCACTTATATTGTGTGTCATGTCCCCTTTAAAAATTTAATCAAATAAAAGACACCATCACCCCAAAAGCATTTCAAAAAACGATTGGGATTCTCAGACAAATAAACGGGTGGGGGGGGGGGGGGGGGGGGCTTGATCCCACAATCATTGAATGCTAAATCATTCTGCCAAAGTTTTGTTTGGTAATATTTGTTACTATATTTGTTTTAGAAATGAAGCTGAGGGCTGTTTGCTGTCATGAAGATGAATTCTCACATGGTCAGTCTGCAGTGAGGATTGCGGCTGATGAGTTCAGAGTCTCACAACAACTATCCTGGAATCCCCATTGTCTTCAATACACTTTTTTTTGGGCTAAGCACATTCTTTCTTTAGGGATGTGATTGAGTTCCGCTGGGGAAATCTCTTACTAGCACTCTACGGTTTGGGCGAGGTGCATTAAATGCCTGTTGTGTTCTCACCAGACTGAGCCATTTTACACCGCTCTCACACCCACAGGCAACAGATCTGTGTTTTTGTGTGTGTCTGTCTGTCTCACACGCACACAAACACAGAACAATCGCTCTCTTTCCCCCGTTAGTCCCTAGCCTCAACCGTCCACTTTTTCCCTCCATCACTTTATTGACGTTCAGCACTGGGCTGTAACTTTACAGAAAAAACAGAGGGCAAGTCGACAATGGAGGCAAGACAGACGTGAGAGAGATGAAGTGGGGTGGGAGGGTTTCTGTGAAGGAAGAGTTGCAGAGAACAAAAAGAACAAAAGAGGTGTGAAACAGTAAATGAGTAGCAGTGTTATGGATATATGTCCAACTACAATTTAGAAAAGGCTGTTACTTACACTATGAGATAAATCCTAATGTATAACGTTTATTTGTTCATCTCTCGATCATAAATGCATTATAGTTTTTGCCCCCCAACAACTAGTTTTTTTTTTTTTTCATAGAACTATTTAAATATCATCTTACTTATGATGACATATTATTGAGAGACATTGTGACAACTAATATGTATATGCATTTTATACAAGTATACAACTGAATTTTATCTTATTTTTTGGCCATAAATATCACACAACTGCACCAAATTGCTTATTTTTGATGCATTTAATGCTTGAGTATGAGTCACATTCTCACTATATAAATCATAAAAGTATCAAATATGATACAGAATATAAAACGCATGACAACTTTTTTGTCCTTTATATTTTGTCTAAAGGTTCAATAAACTGTTCCAATTAGACTTATTTCATACATCAGACTTTTTTCAAGGTTACAAAAGCTATCTAAATTAAAGCTATTTTTATTTAATTGCCATTTAAATTTTACTTATGGTTTAATTTACATTTATTAATTGTTTATTTGCTTTTTGCATTTGGAGCGTTATTTGTCTAACAGAAAAACAATGGCATTAATTAGGGCATTAAACATCATTTGAAGACATTGCTTTACACCAACAACCAAAAATAAAAGCTAGGAAACTAAAGGATACTCATATCTCACGGATTGTATTTTGTAAAGAAATGTATTACAGGCTGTTTTGTATATAAAAGAAAGACTTCTGTGCGTGCACTCAAACGAATCAATAAAACATTTTTTTAAACGATTTATTTAAATGAACCATCTGAACAAATCAATCCACTTGTTAAGTCATGATGTATCAAATACTGTTGGTTGAGTCTCTACTCTATTTTAACTGTGACTCTCTAACAACGTATGCTAGTTTTCAGACTCACATTTTCTTGAACACCAATATTTGGACCTGGAAACGATGATGTATGATGTCAGATATTCTAAATAAACCAAAATCAATGAGCCTTCCCAGTCCTCTATATGAGAGAGAAAGAGGACATGACAGGTGACCTTGTGTGATTATGTTGCATGCTGTCCCAATATACTGCTGCTCACTAAAAAAAAAAAAAAAAAAAACCTACAGTTTTTAAACCAACTCAGCTATTTTCACGCTACTGAAAATGTGGCTAAGTTAGTAGCATTGCTGCTTTCAGTTAGTTAATCCCCAGCACTAATGAAATGACTGTGTGCCAAAAACAGAAAAAAAGGTGTGTGTACACTCTGTGTGTGTGTAAGGAGTGTGATGTGAATGATTACCTGTCTGTCAGGAGGCGATTTTGCGAGTGTTGGTGCTTGAGGTGAAAGAGCAGTGAAGCAGATGAGATGGCCTACCTCTGATGAGAGACGGATTCCCTCAGAAAGAATGACAGAGCTTAATAATTCAGAGAGTGATGCAATGGAGGAGTGGAAACGAGAGATGGAGAGAGCCATACAAAGAGAGGAGGACAATAGGTGATGGCCTGGGTTGCAATAGTGTGAAATCACCAGTGTTTTGTTTTTAGGGCAATAAAAGTATTCCTCACAGACCGTCTACACTGCGGTTGAGCGGCACAACATGATGCAACTAAACTAGACTGCACCTATTATAATCAAGCTCATTGTTAATACTGGGATTAATCTAGATTTTTTGCATTTACCATAGTATTCTTATCATAGTTTTCCGATGAGCGGTTTTGTAGCCAAAAGTAGGCGGAGCGGCCCATCGCCATCTCAGGTAACTAGTCCAGCTCTCTAACCATTAGGCCACAGCTGCCCCAGCATTTTACTGGCATGTCTCTTTGACTAGTGCATCTTTGAGCCTGTATTTAATATATTGTAAGTAAAATACTTACTGTAAGTACTGTTAAAATCAGATACTCTAAGACTTTTACTCGAGTTGTTTTGGAATTGTTGACTTGTACCTAACTTGTAATGGAGTCATTTTCATCTGTAAGGTATTTGTACTTTTACTCAAGTGTGTGTTTTTTTCTTTATACCTCTTTCATGTTGCCAGAAATGGGAAATACTGGCACTGCAAATCGCTGTCCATGCGAATAGTCTTTTTACATAATCACACCCAAGCTGGCCCAGCTAACTAAAAGGAGATGCACAGCCTGCTCCAACATTTCTCTCGTTTTACTAGCCCCTCATTGTGTTTAAATAGCAAGGCTCTCCATATACCATAATACCCATAAGTCAAATTCCTTTCAAATAAATAGCAGCGTTGCCATTTTGACTTTAACAAGTTTTCTTTAAACTCATTAATTTCATGCATAGGGCCTAATTAGGAAGGTCTTGCCGAAGCATATACACTGCCAAAATGCAGCCAGTGAATTAGTAGCATAAAAAAATTCATGTTTGTTTGTCATATACCACTGAATAGCAACAGAGAGTTATTGCTCAACTTGTACACTGAAGTGTAATAAACAGAAGTTATTCCCTTGTGTTTGGAAGCACATCATGTTTTTTTCAGTCCAGTTGTTACAGGCTAATGCTGAGTGGATGGAGACACAGCAGCACCCAGTGGTAACTTTTGTTCTAACAACAGACCCTTTTATTGTCTTCTCATCTTTGTTGCAACTACAGGATTTTAATCAAATAAAATGTAAATAATAATAAAGTTTCTTACAACATTATAACAAATATATATACACACGTATAAGTTCTTTCAATCAAAACATTATCTAGCAGCATCAAAAACAGGATAGTCCAATACAATATGTCAAAGATATTGTAGGCCTACAGACTCCTATAATTAGTTGTGAACACATTTGCCCCATTCAGACTACAAAACTACTAAATTATTTAAATAAAAACCAACACATAACAGTTAGGGTGTCAAGTAGGCTACCATGATATGGACTGCAATGATATGTTGGGGTACCAAATGAACCTATTTATTTATTTATTTATTTAACTAGAAAGTCAATTTGGTACCACCATGGCAGCTGTAATGTTAAATACTTTCTAGATACTGTTTTGAAAACGTTTTCACCTGGAGCACTGAGTCTTTCATGTGCAGCTGCAGCAACTTCTTCAACGTTGACAGGATGCATTTGTATGGTCGATTTCAATGGATTGTACGAAAACATCCACTTCTTCCCGCGCTCTTTTTGTTTACTGCGTGCTCGATCCTGTACTGTTTGAAGGAGAGCAATCGATTCCAACGATTCACTGCGGGAATGAAATGATCTGTTAAAACTACACTGAATTGATCGCAAATCTATGACCCGTATGCCTGAACCGACTCAAAAGAATGAATCATTAACTGAACGGACATCGATTCGCTACTTCTCAGAAACAGTAAGAAAATACGGGACATTATATATTTAGTCCATTCTGTTTTATTTACAGCGATATCGTTGACTTTGATTGCAAATGATTGCACAGACACTAAACTGAACTGAGATGACATCACTGAATTCAATGATGAACTGCCTTTAACTGTCATTTTGCATTATTGACACACTGTTTTCCTAAATGAATGTTGTTCAGTTGCTTTGACGCAATGTATTTTGTTTAAAGCGCTATATAAATAAAAGTGACTTGACTTGATCAAATGCTTTAAAGAGAACTGTTATTTATCGTGCCATCAATCATTGGAATATTTGCCCATTGAATATAGGCTACGTAAAATGAATGGCAAAGACTCTTTTAGGTACCATCTGAGAATGCACTATTTAAATTTGTGAGTAAGGAAAGGACTTATTTTATGAATGCAATACTGTAATCATTTATTCAGACTAATTAATGATGATGTGTATTGAAGTAGGCTACTATATAATATTTGCTATACTGTTTTTATATTAACATTGTTATGTGATTTCTTTTTGTTGTATCCCCGCTCTTCACTTTGGTGACAGCTAATATCCTTTTTACAATAAACAATAAACTTGACTTGATTTAGCTCGGTTCTTCACAATTCTGTTCAGTCGCGGCATTCTTTGGTCAGATATTTCTTAATAGCCTATTTATAAAACTGAATGCTCTATACATAATGGCTCATTTAACAATGGACAAACGCAGCTAACGCCATTGCCTTCCCTGTTGTTGATTATAGTGAATAATTTTGAATGGCTTCAGTTTTAATATTATTTTACTGTTGTTGTGGTGTTTGTCCATTAGTCCGATTGTTTGTGTATGAGAGAAACAATCAGAACGTTTTGAATCTCCGAGTCAACTACTTCGCGAATGATTCACTCATTCGAAGCACTCGGAACTATGCACGCGGGCAACTCCTGCTGGTCAATATGTAAATGCAACGAGAGCACAGCACAAACATGTAAAATGACAATTAATTTACAAACACATTGCAAATTATTTATTAAAGACTGGGTATGGCATGAAGCTTTGCTGAAATCACCTTGGCCACTCTTCCAGTAAAAGATTTGTAAAGTTCAAAAAAGCATTTATTTTCTTGGTGGAAACTTAAAGCTAATATAAAGATCAGATTAAGTCATTTGTATACAACTTGTTTTTAATTTAATAATTTAAATTAAATTTAATATAAGTTTTTATCTAAATTTAATAAAAAGTCAAATCAGTAATATGTTGTCATTTCATATAATTGTGTTCTTTTTATCTTTCTTTCTTTCTTTCTTTCTTATTTATCATGTATGAGTATACTTGTACAAGTATACTTATACAAGTATACTTTGTACAAACAAGTATACTTGTTTGTTTGGTGAACAGTACATAAAGTGGGATAACAGTCAGCCATAAAATAAAACCCGAAAGGGTGACCACGCTGTTGAAAAAAAACAGCATATGCTGGTTAGGTATGTTTTGAAGCTGGTTTGAACTGGTTTAAGCTGGTCATGAGCTGGTGTAAGCTGGTCATATGCTGGTCCTAAGCTTAGGACCATCACATAACCAGCTCATGACCAGCTAAGGACCATCTTAAACCAGCAGCCATGTTTCAAAACATGCCAGCATATGCTGATTTTTTTTCTCAACAGGGCATGACCCCAAGAGCCAGCTGTATCATTTGCATTGGTTTAAAGATTGTTCAGCATAACACATTGAACATTGAATGTTTAATTTAATTAAAAACAAACCTGCAAATGCATCCAGCATTGAAGGTCTTTAAATTGCCACTACTCTGTATACTGCAGGTAAAGTCAAACTACTAGCAAAACATGTGCACAACATTATTAGGGCTTAACATTTCATGTACTTGAACATATACCACCCAGGTATCGCCATGTGTTCATATCGATCACTGTCACTGACTTAAACTGGTGCCTAATACTTTAAAATAATTTCTATTACTGGCAGGCAGAAATATTTCTTACCAAATGAGGTATTTAAGGACTGAATTGAAATCCTGTTCCATGCACAAGTTGAATTTTCTAGTAGTAAGACATGGCTCGGCTCGGACATCGGCTCGGAATGCATTTTCAATGTGCACATTGAATTTTGCTACATTCATTGCGGGACATTGAATGAAAATGCAATCGTAAGTGTCTTGACTGTGAGTTTTAATGCATTTAAGAAAAATAGCATTTAAATGATAATTTGGCCACAGTTTTTGCTTGAACATGTTATACATAGCTAATCATTTCTGTAATACATTTTCATTTTAATTTTGCAACTTATGAAGCGTTAAAATTAGTATTCATTTTACATATTAAAACTGGTGTATGAAATGGCAAATTAAAATTATGTAATTTAATTTTCATTTTCATTTTGCACCAAACGTTGCACAAATGTATTGGAAAATGTAAATGTAAATACAGAAATGCATTGCCATTTTACATATTGCATTGTCATTTTGCATTTTACATTCCAAATTGAATATTGCTATATGCTTCCATAATTTGTATTGTAAAAAGCGCTATACAAATAAACTTGAATTGAATTGAATTGAATTAAAGACATTTTCTAAACATCTACTTGACATCTGATAGGAAACATTCTATAGACCAAATTTACAGATAAGCAAACACAAACAAAAAGGTTTTTCTGCAGATGTAAATGTAGATGTCTCTGTGATATAGGTGTGTTATCAGGATATATAGTGTTAAAACAAGATGTGGTAAAGAGTATTCAAAAATGCATTTAAATTCTGCTCCCTGTGCAAAATATGACTTGCCGAGTAAAAAAAAAAAAATACAGTATACAGTATTTATATTTCTCATACTTTCAAAAACAGCTAATTCATTTAAAAAGCTTAATAAATCAGTATTAGTAAAAGATACTGATGGGTTAAGGAAAGTTTTAGGACCATATAGCTCTTAGTCCCTCACTAGTGAGCACTTGTCGCCTGATGTAATCACAGCTGTATAAATGTGCTCAGCAGGGAATGAACTGATTTTCACTTCAAAATGTCGCCGCAAGTTGAAGTACAGGCTGTACAGCTCCTCATGTCTGCTCAAAAGGAGATACTTCGCTAGAGCTCTCACAGAGGGGAAGTCATTGACGTAGATAAGTGCATCTCAGGGATGAAACGCTCATACTGTATTTCTGTTCTGGATGAGCCCAGTACCACTGGCATCGCACCAAGCTGTAGAGCATTGCAGAGTTTCTTGGTAATGTTCTCTTTGTGCTCTGAACTTTCAAAAGAAAGATAAAATCTACAGCTAGCTACAATTTCCTGATAACTCCCTTCAGATAAAAAGTTGAAGCAGCTGCCAAAAATGCATATCCAGGTATCTCTGGCACTCAAGTAGTAGTATGCATTATATATAATCTTACAGTCTTTTATATATATATATATATATATATATATATATATATATATATATATATATATATATATATATATATATATATATATATATATACACTCACCTAAAGGATTATTAGGAACACCTGGTCAATTTCTCATTAATGCAATTATCTAATCAACCAATCACATGGCAGTTGCTTCAATGCATTTAGGGGTGTGGTCCTGGTCAAGACAATCTCCTGAACTCCAAACTGAATGTCAGAATGGGAAAGAAAGGTGATTTAAGCAATTTTGAGTGTGGCATGGTTGTTGGTGCCAGACGGGCCGGTCTGAGTATTTCACAATCTGCTCAGTTACTGGGATTTTCACGCACAACCATTTCTAGGGTTTACAAAGAATGGTGTGAAAAGGGAAAAACATCCAGTATGTGGTAGTCCTGTGGGTGAAAATGCCTTGTTGATGCTAGAGGTCAGAGGAGAATGGGCCGACTGATTCAAGCTGATAGAAGAGCAAATAACCACTCGTTACAACCGAGGTATACAGCAAAGCATTTGTGAAGCCAGAACACGCACAACCTTGAGGCGGATGGGCTACAACAGAAGACCCCACCGGGTACCACTCATCTCCACTACAACATGGAAAAAGAGGCTACAATTTGAACAAGCTCACCAAAAATGGACAGTTAAAGACTGGAAAAATGTTGCCTGGTCTGATGAGTCTTGATTTCTGTTGAGACATTCAGATGGTAGAGTCAGAATTTGGCGTAAACCGAATGAGAACATGGATCCATCATGCCTATACCACTGTGCAGGCTGCTGGTGGTGGTGTAATGGTGTGGGGGATGTTTTCTTGGCACACTTTAGGCCCCTTAGTGCCAATTGGACATAGTTTAAATGCCACGGCCTACCTGAGCATTGTTTCTGACCATGTCCATCCCTTTATGGCCACCATGTACCCATCTTCTGATGGATACTTCCAGCAGGATAATGCACCATGTCACAAAGCTCGAATCATTTCAAATCGGTTTCTTGAAAGTGACAATGAGTTCACTGTACTAAAATGGCCCCCACAGTCACCAGATCTCAATTGAATCAATGCCACGTAGAATTAAGGCAGTTCATATATATATATATATATATATATATATATATATATATATATATATATATATATATGAAGAGTTCAAATGCAGAAGTCTCTAAGTGCCATCTGAAATTTTCTTCTAAAATGAGCATTATTCTCAGTAATTTCATTGTAATGACAATGAATAGGTTCTTTTCTACTGATTTTAAAGTGAAATAACTTATATAAATATAGCTTTGCCATCGCAGAAATAAAAATAAAATTTATTCAAATAAATGCAACCTTGGTGAACATAAGACTCTTCTTTCAAAAACATTTTCTATTTTTTTCAACCATTTAATGTACCCGTATTGACTCAACACTGCCTTGAGTCATATTACCATACTCAATTTGTTCTTTTTACATCTCCCTCCGTTTCCTTTCTACTTGAGCATTGGCCTCTTTCACAACACAACTGTAGCAAACCCATTGCTCTATATAGAGAGTCTGTCAGCATGAAGTCTTACTTATGTTCTCAACAGGGAGCAGGAAGCATGTAATTGTGTTCTTCCCTTGGTAATGACACTGCAGTCGTCTACTTTAATGCATACATTATTGTCATAATCCCAATCAAGATCAAATCAAGCTTAGGAGGTTTAATTAATGTCTTTACCACTGCTCTTTAATTAATTGGTTCTTAAACAGTGGTTCTTGTAACACCAAGGCTCCAGGTCCTCTTTGAAGTTGCATTTCTGCTGCAAATATGACAAATGTGCTTGATTTCAAACTTCAACAATATGGGGCTGTCATTGGATCAAACCAGTTCAGAAATGCAATGGGTTTCTAGAACTCTCGGAAGCCTCTTCTTCTTCTTCTTTACTGCATCATCCATTGTTGTACCTGTAAGTATATGTAAAGCACATGGTTGCTTCATGTTTGGATGGTGTGCATAAGCTAATCGCGGGGTATATTTTACACAATTATGTATATGCTTTAAACATTTCTACATATTTTGCCTTTTTATTAATGAGGGTCTGGTGTTTATTATGGTGAATCATATTAAGAAAAGGAAAAAAATACAGCCAAGTCACCAACTTGAACTTCACTATGTAAACTGCCAAAAGAATGACTATATATGGATTACTTGCGAAGAAATGAGTGCTTTGAACAGTGAGATGGCTGAAATAAAGCAAAGGGCTTGCAACTGGTAATTATGCCACGTTTTGTGCATTTTTGGGGGTGCTCCGTTCTTATAGCTTTGAATTAAAACCGTGCACCTCCACCAAAAGATGGCGTCCTCACCTCACCAATGGCCAATATTTTCAGAGTAATAAAATTAAAAGAAATTATTGGGTTTGTCCTAAAACCGAATTTTGCATGCATTTAATTACTCATTTGCGTTGATCATTATTAGATTGTTAAAAATATGTGAAATTATGAAGATCTCCGACAACTCTAAACACTTGTCAACATTTTTCTTCAACAGTATGAGAACACAAGATAATGAATATAATATTTTAAATAATATTTTAATTATAATATTTTGTTTATTGATTTCAGATGGTTAGTGTGTGTGTGTGTGTGTGTGTGTGTGTGTGTGTGTGTGTGTGTTATGGTGAGACACTTCTGTAATTGAATTATATGTAAAACTTGTATATCTATTAAGGAGTATGTACAGTATGACAAGAGCAAGAGTGCTGTTGTTCTAAATATGAACACCATTTTTATTGGCCTGGGGCTGAACCATAGCCACGATTGCGAGTGTTTATATTACTTTTGTAAACAGTCCAAACAAACTAAATTTAAAATAATTACATTTTAGATTTTGACAGTTATTTCTGATGTTTATTTTATTTTAGCTCAGCCAAAGAAAATAGTACCAAATGAAACCAACATGGAATTCTGCCTGACATTTAAACCTCAAAACCTAGTTTACAATGTATTACAGTAAAACAGTGCTCACTTTGACCGAGCTGGGACAGATCCCATCACCTGCCCTCAGGTGGTTAAAGCTGTACTGTACTGTGATCAGGCCTTCATTGGATTTAAAAAATAAAAATTAAAAATTAAAACATTTCTTACATGTGTATCTGTGTAAGAAAGATGACCCCCTTAAGAGCAATGTGAATTTACATTTAAATTGTAACATATTGTGACATTTAGATATATTACAGGAAATAAATAGAAAAGGTTGCTAATTTAGCTAGTTGTTATAGCACAAAATGTGAAATATTACACTTTTACAGAATGTAGCCTATAATTTTAAGTATTTATATTTTAGAGTGTCATTCCTGTTCAATACTAAATGAATACTCTATTTAAAATCTGATTTTCACAATTTAGTAGAATAATTGAATACAAAGCAGAATCCCAGAAAAAGATATTCACATTATTCTATGACTATACTGAATTGTATGACTATAATGCTATGATATGACTATAATGCATAGACAGAAAGGAAAACGGGAACATCAGTCCTAGGATACACAGATTCGTGAGCAACAAGAACCGTACGTGCACGAGCACAACTATTCCTCGTACTCATCCAGTGCGTAAACATGGACTTTTATTTTGGCATGTTGTTGAGCAACAGTAATCCAGGAAAACATTTGATCCAGATTTAGAATAGGACACACAGGACATAATAAACAATGCAATTAACGTCCAAGCATCCGACAGGATGATATAACAGAGCAGCTTTAATTAAAGGATTGATTGAATTAAATGTATACGGATGTATTTTCTTTATTTTCTTTAATTGAGTTCACAGTAGATGGCGGTAGTGCGCGAAATTGGTGTGATCCGCAAAAATAAAGGGAAGAAAAGAAGAAGAAGCAACAGTAATCCTGTTTTGTTGTTGTTTTGTGTTGTTATCCTGTGTTTGTTATACGAGCGCATGTTAGCATCCGGGGATATTTCTCAACACTTATAAGTAAGTAGAATATAGTAATATGAACACGTTTTGCAGAAATGCTTTGTTTTATATTGATTTTATGGTTGTATGCTATGCGCATGGTACAGTGAGATGGAGGCGTTGCTGAAGAGAGAGCTGGGCACATCTCTTCTGAAGAGCACTGGTCATTCAGGAGGAGGATGCATCAGTGAAGGCCAGAGCTTTGACACTGACACTGGCAGAGTGTTCGTCAAGATCAACCACAAGAATGAGGTGATCACATGAACACGAACTCAATGCAGTGACTTTGCATTGCACACTTGCAGTGCTGTTTGGAATAATAATATAGTGTGCTATAATAAAGCACATACAATCCAATGTCTGGAATAATTCAGGTTTTTGAAAATCTCTTATATCTCTTATTTATCTGATCAAAAATACCGCAAAACAGTAATATTGTGAAATATCATTACAATTATAAATAACCGGTTTCTATTTAAGTATAGTTAAACATTTTTACTTATTCCTGTTATATAAAACAGAATTTTCAGTCAGAATGCTCCTTTTAGTGTCACATGATCATTCAGAAATCAATCTAATGTGTGGATTTGTTGCTCAAGAAACATAACTTATTGTTGAAAACATTTAATATTTGTGTGGAAATGTTTTTTTTTTTTTTCTCAGGACTCTTTGATCATTAGAAAGAACAGATTAGATTTTTTGTAAAATTATAAACGTCTTTAAGTCACTTTTGATCAACTTAATGCATTCTTGATAAATAAAAGTATCAATTTATTTTAAAAATACACCAAATGCAGAAAAACCTTAGGTTGACTAGATTCGACATTTCCTAGTTCAGAGATCAAAATTCCATTGAAATTTCACATATTATTTGTTTTACATTAGTTTTACAGTTTTATACTGTTATTTTATCAGTTTGTCTGTTTGAAACTACAATGCATTATGCAGTGTCATTTTATATACATTATTTCAAAGTACACCAATTCAAGATTTGTTGATCATTGTGCCATGTAACTGTATACGCTTCCATTACAAAGTATCAATAGATTATGTAAAGTGTCAGTCTGTAACTATCAGAAAGTACAAATCATTTACTGTTTTTTTGTTTTTTTTGTTTTTTTTCTGATCTTTCACTGTAGGCTAGAAGGATGTTTGATGGAGAGTTGGCGAGCTTGGAAGCGATCCTGGCTACAAACACAGTGAAAGTGCCCAGGCCTGTGAAGGTGGTGGACCTTGAGAGAAGTGGAGCTGTTCTCATAATGGAACATGTGGAGATGAGGACCTTGAATAAGTATGATGCAAAATCATGTGAACCCACTGTAATAGGAATGAGAATTGGGTCAGTAATACACTTTTTAAAATGCTTAATGTTTATGTAGATACTCATCAAAGCTGGGAGAACAACTAGCTGACCTGCATCTTGACAACAAGAGACAGATAGAGAAACAAAACAAGGAACAGCAGACTGTTGGTAAATTTTTATTTATTTATTTATTTTTTCCCCAATATTGCATTGGTGTTTTAATTTAATTAATATAATTTTGATTACATTTAGTATTTATTTGAGTTTCTCTGTTTACAAAGGAAAAGGATCAGGAACATCTGAAATTCAAATAGCCAACAAGTTTGGCTTTCACGTGGCTACCTGCTGTGGTTATATCCCTCAGGTCAGCATCACCAGGGTGTTTAATCAGAAACACAAATGGGGTGATTCATATTTAAACGATTTGCAATTAGAGGTTGTATCTCTTCTTTGGTTTTCAGGTAAATGATTGGCAGGATGATTGGGTGTCCTTTTTTGCCCAGCAAAGGCTGCAGTACCAGCTCAGCCTGGTGGAACAGTCATATGGAGACAGAGAGGCCAGGGAATTGTGGGCCAAACTCCAGGTAAACCAAACTGCTCAGATTTTTACTTAAGCATCATAACAGCCAAAAATACAAAAAGATACTGTCTCTAGTTTTCAAACGGAATTAACATGAGTAAAGCCATATATTATTTTAAAGATACCTTATTCCTTTTATTTAATGACAAGCTAATGATTCAGTCTCTAAACCTGTATACAGTGCTGCATTTGTATTTAAGTCAAATGGTTTCTCTTTGTTTAGCTGAAGGTCCATCAGCTGTTTACAGACATAGAGGTGGTTCCAGCTCTGCTGCATGGAGATCTTTGGGGAGGAAATGTGGCCGAATGTTCTGACGGTCCCATCATCTTTGACCCAGCATCGTTTTATGGCCATTCAGAGTTTGAGCTGGCTATTTCTAGCATGTTTGGTGGTTTTGGGAGCTCGTTTTACAAAGCTTACCATGAGAAGATCCCCAAGGCCACTGGCTTTGAAAAGAGGCAACAGCTTTACCAGCTGTTCCACTATCTGAACCACTGGAATCATTTTGGTGGTGGCTACAGAGGTTCTTCTCTACGGATTATGAAGGATCTAACAAAGTAGATGCACCCTGATTCTTTAAAGGGTTAGTTCAGCCAAATGACTCACCCTGGAGCCATCCTAAGTATATATGACTTTCTTCTTTCAGATGAATTCAGTTGGAGTTATTAAAAAATTGTCTTTGATCTTTCAAGCCGTTTGATGCAACTTAGCGGGTGTTGTACTCCATCGGTCCTTCAGAAGTTTAATAAAAAGCTCATCCATTAAAAAAAAGGGTCTAACACTGCTCCGGGGGGTGGACAAAGGCCTCCTGTAGCGAATCCGCATGTGGAAATGCAGCGGAGAGATCAAAACAAAACAATGATCACTAATTAGAAGTACAAAACAAGGATTTGTAAAGAAGAATATTGGAGGATTTCAATATAGGCCAAGAGGAGACTGGTTTTATTTTGCTAAAGTAAGGAAACTTTGCTTCCTTTGCTCCTGTTAAAAAACACTAGTTTTCACGAGACTCACCAGCGCATGTGCAGTGCTGACCTCATACGTCATTCCCGCGGAACTGCTTCTGTTTTATAACAGTGAGGGCAAGCTAGATTAAAGTGATTATTATGTTTTGAATATGGATATTTTTCTTACAAAAATTAGATTCGCTGCAGGAGGCTTTTGTTCACTCCTCATGGACAGATGGAGTGCAACACCTGCTAAGTTGCATCAAATGGCTTGAAAGATCAAAGACAATTTTTTAAATAACTCCAACTGAATTCATCTGAAAGAAGAAAGTCATATACACCTAGGATGACTTCAGGATGAGTAATTTATGGGTTAATTTTTATTTTATGACTGAACTAACCCCTTAAGTCGTCATTAATAAAGGTAGATGCATTGTCAAGATGAAAAAGTCTTAATATAATTTCAACAGATAATATATATATATATTAATACTTCCAAACATTGACCAAAAAATAAGTTGTGTAGAATACATAATTCCTTTTTTTTTTCTTTTTTTTGCGAATTGCACTTCAACTTGACTACATGATAATGCTCTTGAAGAGAGCTTCATTTACAAGACTCCTTGATTTATAATGTGTGCACTATGTAGCATCATATGATAAGTTACATTTCACTACAGTATTACTAAATGTTAATCTACTGATGATTTAAAACAATCTTAGTGAGCTTGTTGTTCTGTAAACTTGCAGCTTGCTGGAGTCTCATCAGAAACATAAAGGATGCTTGGACAGTCAAATAAAATCTTAAAAACAACTTTGTGTTGATGTGTTTTTGATTGTATTGAAAACCTCTGATAGATACTTCTGTGTGTTTTCTTTGGCAGGAAGCTACAAGTAAACTTTTACGACTGAAAATATGTCTATCGAAACGTCTGTCACCAAATTGTGTCTAAGAAATGGCTAGCTTAATAATATTGACTATTATAACAATAAACAGTAATAATCATCATCATTATTTTATAAATTAATTTTAAATTACGCGATACCAAGTTTTGCTTTGGAAAATGGGCGGATGGATAGTGTAAATAAAATTCGTCAGATTGTTGACTGTAGTAGCTAACAAGCTACGCTAAGTTTTAAATTCCGATATGCCAGTTCAGTTATTGTTCTTTTTAGTATTCTAACTACGACATTGTAGTAAAAACAAAATTTTATGACAGGGAATATAAGATTTAAAAATGTCCTTCATGTTTGCAAATTTAAAGTAAAAACGCGTTTCTTTATTTCTTTTGATCCTCTCTACTTGCCGTTGCCGCGCGCGACAGCAGCAGCGCGAGCATCATAATAGCACGCCGGATGCACCATACTTCTTTCACTACGCACTTTTGAGATTATGTCAGTTTAAGACGACTTGGCAATCTTCTGACTGAGACAGCGAGTAGCTTTTAATGTATGTTTTGCAGTGTATTAGAGAAACGGAGAAGTGACTGGAGCTGGAGTTTGAATAGAAATCAGTTTGTCATTGTGAGCGGAGGCGACTTCAGCTTGAATCTGTCTTGTCATTTTAACGCACGTTTAGCGCATCTGTAATCTGATCAACCAGAAAGAGCCCTGCCATCACAGTGATAGATAATGTCGGTGATGGAGACTGTGTGTGATGGAGAGGAGCCAGAGGTGCTCACTCAGGCCTGTTTGCTGTCTGAGTTCAGTGAGAGAGGAGAGGCTCGAGCTCTCATCAGCAGTCTGCCGGACATTCATGACAACACGGTCAGCAGAGAGGCCACCATCGAGAAATTTGTCGGTGAGACAGTTTATCATGTATATGATTTTATCTATCTATCTGTCTGTCTGTATCAATCTATCTATCAGTTAGTCTAACTATATATCTGTTTGTCTATCTATCTATCTGTCTCAATCTGTCTGTTTCTATCTGTCTCTATTTATCTGTCTGTATAAATATGGTTACTTGGCTATTGTTTATTGAAATACAGAAGAGTATGTTGATGTGTTTGTATGATTTTATTTTTATTCATTTTGTTGTGCACAATATATAAGATGATATAAGACAATATAAGAAGACGTGTTTAAAATGTCAAGCTGTGCTTTTGGTAACTTTTGCAGTTCTCATGGATCGCTACCAAGAACAGCCACATCTTCTGGATCCCCACTTAGGTAAGTTAAAGCGATGAATGTGCTCTGTGATTGAACACTGTCAGTAACGCTGTATTTGCTGTTGTGCAGAGTGGTTGCTGAACATGCTCTTGGAGATGATCCGCAATGAGAAGTCGCCACCTCTAATGGTCCATCTCTGTTTCAAATTTCTCTACATCATCTCAAAGGCAAGATGGTGTACAGCTCTCTAAATCGGACTGATAACCCCTCTGAAATCACAGAAAGAGGGATTTGTGGGTTTGTATCTGATTTTGTGATTCCTCGTTTCCCCTGCAGGTCAGAGGCTACAAGATCTTCATGCAGCTGTTCCCTCATGAGGTGTCAGATGTTCAGCCGGTTCTGGACCTTTTATGCAGACAAGACCCAAAAGACACTGAGGTGAGTAAGTCCCTCAGTTACTTATCATAAGTTATCTAATAATGCTGTACAGTTAATCTGAGTCGTGCATTAATTTGAGTGCTGACTCCTAATGGGAGTGGCTTGATGGAGCGCAGGAGATGCAGATAACTTGATCTTGACCTTTAAGAAACTTTAATTAATGCTGTCAGATAACAAATCTGCTTTGAAGATAAAAAATTACATGAATTGGTAATTACAACATTGAACTAAAAATATATAACACCTGTGCACATACTAGAAATCGTGAATATAAATAATCTGGAATCATGTTAAAGAATATATAAATTAAATAAAAGCGGTGCACATTTCATTTATCTATTATAACATTTCTGTAGTTTTGTTCACTTGGCTGTTTCCTTTCAAAGGTCTAGAAATTTGCCGAATTCCGTCAGGTGTGTTTTTTTAATTATATGATGTCATTATGTCGCTGTCTTGACGCAGGCCAGACGCAGGCCATCTACCTTTTGAGTATCGATAAATTTGCCCCTTACAGGGAACATCAGAGTTCCTGTGGCTCAGTGGTAGAGTACAGCGTAAGCAAAAGGTTGTGGGTTCAATTCCCAGGGAACACACATACTGGTAAAAAAAAATGTATAGCCTGAATGCACTGTTGCTTTGGATAAAAGCATCTGCTAAAAAGCATAAATGTAAACTTGGAAGTCCTTCCTAGAAATCCTCAGTGAATAGTTTCAGGCAAGTAGTTGCAGCAGGTCACCATTTATCACGTTTGGAAAAATAGCATCCATGTGTGTCATTTGTAATCTAACTTTCCAAAAGCACAAAATCATCTAATTAGTGACTATGTTTCTGTATTAGACCTGGGAAACACGCTACATACTTCTCCTCTGGCTCTCCATGACATGTCTCATTCCCTTTGACTTGTCCCGTCTGGACGGCCACCTGTCCACTGACCCTGGGCAGAACAGAGAGTCCATCATGGATAGGATTCTGGCTGTTGCCAAGGTAACGCCCACAATCACAGACCACTCATAGACTTGTCAACATTTACATTATATGTCAATGAGTCCAAATTAGTAAGCATTATTTTGGTTTTATTAATTTATTCTCAGTTTTGCTAATCATATATTTTTTTTACTTATACTTATCATTACCTCTGTGTCATTAATGATTTTTGCTGCAGTCCTATCTCGGAGTGAGTGACAAATCTCGAGATGCTGCATCAATGCTGGTTTCTAAGTAAGTTACATGTTATGTGTTCTTTCCCCTATATGTGGGTTTATTATCTGGGTAACACTGGGCAATATGTCAAATAATTAAATCTTTTGGCTGGCCAAATTATATAAAATTAAGCAACAGTGTAAACCTAACATTTTTTTTTTGCTTTAATTTTCTGAAGATTTGTCTCATTAGACAGTATTCACCATGTTTCTGTGTCAGAATGAGAGGCTTAAGACTGAAATTATTTAAAAATGCCTCTTGTTAAACTCAAGTAGACAATACAGCCTTTTTGCTTTTATGAATCATTTCAAACTGGTAATATTTTCCAAACAATGATTTGCGTCATCAGTCATAAGGCTTCATATAATGAAATGTTTTAGTAAGATGTATAAGCAGATACATTTTGTTGTTTAGGCATTTAGTCTACTAATGTACATTATATTGGTGCATATAAATAAAAATGAAAAAGTATTGTTCTTCCTTGGATTCGTTTGAGTTTTACATTTGACATATTGACAGCTTTACTCCCTGACCAATAGAGAGCACTGTTTAAACACGTTTAGATTATTTCTTTGCTTGAAGGATTATTATCTGCACAGGTTTGTGACTCGTCCAGATGTGAAGCTGAAGCGTCTGGGGGATTTTCTGGACTGGTGTCTGACCACCATCTCTCAGACCAGTGAGATTACCATGGAGGGAACTGTGACCCTTGATGGAGCTTTGCAATCCCTGGTGAGCCTCCAGTCACATGTAGGACTGTTTATGTTCTCCACTTCCTCTGTTTTTCTTTTCAGGAGAATTAAAATATTGAACATTCAGATTCTTGGCATTAATAAACAGATTATATAAACAGAATGTCATTGTCATATGCAGTAGATGTTAACATAGTTATCTTTAAAGTCATTGTTCTAGGTGTGAATGGGCCTCCTTTAGACCTATGATTCCTGCACTTGTTTAGTATCTGCACATTTTGCCTGTAGAGGCAGTGTTTTTATTTTCCCTCCTACCTGTATTTTTTTTACTTCCGTTTTAAAATGCTGATAATCGCTCATTGCAGTGACTGATCTTTATCAGAATTAGTTTCTTTGCAATGAAACCTCATGCATGGTTTAAAGTCCAGAGAGCTGTGAAAATGATCCTGCTGTTGTTATTCTTTTGTAAAGCTCGTCTCTATCACCCGAGGCGCTCAAAACTGGCTCTGTGTGTTGAGAATGCCTGCGGTGCTAAAACTGCCATCAGTGATTTGCATGTATGCTTTAAGTGCCACAAGGCTGTGAGCAGGAACAAACTTGATAATTACATGAAACTGCTACTGGCACAGATTAATGGGATTCACACAAGTTGAAAATTGGTTTAATAAATTTGGCTTAATATCAACTTGATGATTTATAGATAAAGTAGCGCTCAGAAGATTTCAAGTGGGTAGTTAGGGTAGTTAATTATTTCCCAACCCGGGGTAGTGTACCGCAGGGTTGCATAGATTTTAATAAAATGTTTAAAATAATTTAAATGAATCTCATAAATATTTAGATTTTTTAATAATTTATTTCCCACCAGGCCCAGCTTTTCAAGCATGGGAAACGTGATGATTTCCTGCAGTATGGTGTGTATATATCTTTTTTTTGTCTTTCTTTGGTCTCTATAAAACCAGAACACAGATGAATGCTTACTAATCTTTACCTGACTGTTTGAAGCCCCAACAGTGCTTCAGTGCCTGAATCAGAAGAGAATATTGGAGAGTAACCAGGCCACATTGCGTAAGCTGGGTGTGAAAGTTGTCCAGAGACTTGGCTTGACCTTTCTAAAACCACGTTTGGCCAAATGGAGGTAATTGAGGAGTGATGTATTGACAAAATATGATGAAGTGAAACAAAGGATGCTTAAAAGTATTAGCTAGTTTGTAAGCATTTTGTATTACTACATCTAGATACCAGAGAGGAAGTCGGTCACTTGCAGTGAACCTGGCCCAGTCTTCTGTCACTGGAAGTGTAGAGGCAACAAAAACCGATCTAGAGTCTGTCAGTCAGGAGGAAGACTATGACATTCCTGAGGAGGTAGAAAATATCATTGGTAAGTATTCATGCACATTTTCATATGTTTGTTTTGTTTGCTAAATTATTAAATGCCCTCATGTACTGCTAATTTGTTTATTCATCGTTGCAGAACAACTGTTGGTGGGACTGAAAGACAAAGAGACAATAGTTAGATGGTCTTCTGCCAAGGGGTGAGAACAGTTATCTGGTCTAGGTGTGATAGTGTAAATTCTCTGCAATAATCCCTAGAGTTCTAAAACTTTTCAATAAAATAAAAGCAAAAATGATTCTTTGCTTAACTGGTCTTTCTCTTTTTAACCACCTACAGGATTGGAAGGGTAACTGGTAGACTACCTAAACAGCTTGCAGATGATGTGGTTGAGTCTGTTTTAGAGTGTTTCAGGTGCGGCATGATATAAAAGGAGGCCGAGATGTTATGATGTGTTTTCAAATACTTAGTGGGGTATTTTTCAGTGACATTTGTCTTCACATTTTATAGTTTTCAGGAAACGGATAATGCCTGGCATGGAGGCTGCCTGGCTCTTGCAGAGCTTGGCCGAAGAGGACTGCTGCTTCCTTGCCGTCTCTCAGATGGTTGGCTTGTTTTGTTTTTTTTGTTTTTTTTTTACTTTTGTATTCAGTTTGAAAGCTATTGGATTTTCTTTTCCACTGACATAAATCGTATCATATATATAATATCATAGCTATAATCATTGTATATTATCATACCTCCCTTACACCATACTCAGGTTTCAAAAACATTTATAAACAAACATAATTGACTCTATGCAAACACTTATTTCAGATACTTCAAGTTTAACAAGATCCTTTATTTAAAAAAATGCCACCACCCTACTCCCTTTAATGATCTGTTACATGTTTTCTCAAAGCACACAATATTCTCAGTGTAAAATCTGGGCTGCCCTTTTTCTTCCAATCAGTGCTTAATGTTATACACTAAGAATATTTTGGAATTATCAACATTTACATTTATGCATTAAGCAAATGCTTTTGTCCCTTGGAATTGATCCCATGACCTTTAAACAAGCAGTTTTACAGACATAAATAGAATAATAATTGAAGGCTTTCATGTAGACTTTGGCCGTCTTCCTGTAAAGTCTCTTGAGTATTTATATTTTCACTGAAGCTCCATTCTGTCTCTGAATCAGCAGTTTTGTGACCTCTTTCTTTGAGTTCGAGCAGGTTCTTTGACCTTAGCTCTTTTGGTAATGTGCCTCAGAGGTCTATTGTTTACCCGTTTTTTTCCCAGTGGCCGTGTGCTCTGTTTTGGTGTGTCTGGAGTGTCTTTGACTGGGCTCTTGTCTGGGGGAGTAAGACTTTGACTGTTCTGGCCTTCAGTCGTTTCTTGTTGGCCAAAAGAGGAGTCATTGAAAATGTCATTTGAGCTAGCTAGCTGGCACAGAGCAAAGGCAGCAGAGTGCCTCTGGTCACATGGGTCTATTTCTTGTTCTTTGGGTGGAGCAATTGTGCATACCTCAGCATTTATAATGGTTTGTCTTTCTGGAGTTTCAGAGCCTGTGGTGTCGAGCAAGGCTAGGTTGTTGGATTGAACCCTGAGGCAGAGGTTGAGCGGTGCTTCTTCTTCACTACTTTCTGAATCATAATGGAGCTTGCAGTCAGGGTAGTGGGGTGTCATATTGCTGCTGGATACGGCCTGGTCTCTCTTTGAAAGGTTAAGAGGAGCTGGCTCTTCCTCGGTATCTTCATCTTCCTTCTCTGATGAAATCTCACTGCTTCTTGCAGAAGCTGTGGTTTGTGGTTCATTCCTTAAAAGATAAGTAAAGATGTGTTAAGAATAGAGTAATTGTTAACATGCAAGTGGGCAACCTAACAAGACATTATTTTATATGATTGTGATGTAAAGTGTCATTACATAGTTACAATGAGATTACCTACCTCTCTTTATTTTGTAATAAGCTCTCTTGAGTTTGTCCAAATGATTTCTTGGGTAAGTTTTCAGTGACTGTAGTTGCCACTGATTCAGTATGCTGCGATTGAATAACTGGGAATATCTCCCCATGAGAAGCATGCCTGAGTGTAACAGGGATTCGCTGGGTGACATCTGCGGTACTAGGCCTGTCTGGAGATCCAGAGGCGGCGCACCCTTCTAAAGGACTCTGGCGAGTACCTTTGTCCACTGTTTTGTGCTCCTGGAAAGCCCTGTCCTCAGGAAGTCTGCTGTAAGATTCAGGATGAGGTAGGGGTACTAAATGCCCTCCATACTCTCGAGGATAAAATCTGTTGCTGTACACATCCAGAGGAAGGTACCTGGTTCTCTGTAAAGACATGGAAAATTCAGGGTGTTGGTAGAGGCTGTAGGGTAGAGGTGGACCAGAGATAATAGAATGGGTGTATCTATAGTGGTAGGGATGGAGAAGGGAAGTACTAGGTGGGACCAAAGGTGATGGAACAAGAGGTCTTTGGGTCTCTCGAGGTATAAGTTGGTAGGCTGGGGTGTTTGCTTGGTTGTGTGAGAAGGGTGTGTAGAGAGAATGCAAGGGCCTCTCAGATACCATGTATGACGGATATTCTGGTATTAGAGGAAGAAGCGGTGCTGTGGAAGCAGGTGGGGCCCAGGGTGCCATTTGGTGGTAAAACTGAGGAATGGCTGAAGTAGATGACTGATCATCTTTGTGTGGAGACTGAGCTAGAGCTTCGCTTTCACATGTTCGTGCAACTGGTGAGAAAGCTGAAGATATTTTGTTCTGTTCAATGTCTATGTCTCCATTTTTGTCCCTGGTCTTACAGATTTGCTCAGTCACATCGTTAGTGACCCCTTCGATGGGACTTTCAGGCTTTTCTCTTGTTCCTTTACCCATCTTCTCTTGTTCAACCTTGTCGTTGACCCTTTCTATAGGTTTGCTAACTTCAGCTTCCAGGGGTGGCTCTTTGCTCTTTTGGTTGAAGGGGAAATTATGCTGGGAAGGTCTCTGCGTTTTCCCTGTCTGTTCTATGCGCTGGGACACCAAAGAGATGGAGTTCTTGCACAGGTTATACTTCATGTGGTTGAAGAGATGAGACTTGATGTTGCAGGTGAATGGACATTGGAAACACTGATATTTGAAAGGTTTGCCAGGAGGGCGGGGAATGTAATGGGGTTTCTTCGGTTTTCTTCCCTGGAGAGTGTCCATACTGGTGCAGTTGTCCAAATCCAGTACTGCGTGGTTTGACAGCCTTAAAAAAAAAAAAGACAAAAAAATTACTGTTTTGCCACACCCTGAAGCAGAGTCTTCTCTTTGATGGGCCAGGAAGGTAGTGACCCAATAAAATGAGAGTTTGCTAGTTCTTTTCCCCTTAACTTTTCAACTAGACTGTAGCTGTTCTGTATTGTTTTTTGGCCTGCGTGTTAGCATGACATGCTGTGGCTTCAATGCTGAAGCCAAGGTAGGCCTGTAGAAACATGCTCCCTTTATTCAAAACCTGATGGCGTGGGAAACCACATACACCTGTTTCCCATGACCCTACCTGCAGGATACAAACTCTAGACATTTAAAAATTGATTTCACTTACACTGTAAATGTAGAGAAGCTACCAGAGCTATTAGAATGAAATTGAATCTGTTATAATAACATCTGGAACCCATTGGACTGCTTCATTGCTTGAAGGAGATTACTTCTTCGATTCTGCACAACAACCAGGATACATAATGGTCCGGTAAGTTTGCAAAGATTTTGGGGCCTGAAGGTTTGTATTGGGAAGCAGAAGATTGATGAACGAGATTGACAGATAAGTTATGCAGAAAATGACTCCGCCTTAAGGAACCTGTTTGTCACAGGCTGTCGCAAGAAGTGGTGGCTCAGGTTTTGGCTCCCATGTTTCATATGAAGCCGCTCCCTCCTCAAGGCACAAATTAAAGAATTTTGTATTTCATTTTGCTGTTGTATGTCTCGTTTCCTTGTTTCTTGGTAATATTAGTCATTCTTCTCTGGGCACAACGATGTCTTGTGATTTCAGCATCATACAAGACTTTACATTTCGAAATTTTATTTTTTGGTTATTAAGATATAGACTGAATATTACATGTACAACCACATGGCAAATACATTAGAATATTTTCTACACCTAACAGGTGCATCTGTTGTCAGCAATTTAGAGCTACCCCTGAAACACCTGCTACAAAGAACATCAGCAATTCAGCCTTTACAAACACTAAAAGTACATGTTGACAGCAATAAGAACAGCAGCCACTGGAAATCTTAGTGTCTTTGATGCAGCCTTACCTGTATTAAGACTCGTTGTTTGAGATGTTGGATGTATCGTCGATGGATGTATGTCCACAGTGGACCTCCTGAAATGTATGATGGTCCCACAGTGGAACAGTTTAGATGACTTGGTTGTCCTTGTGAGCGGGTGTCTGTTCGTTTAGGAGTTCTGTCTAGTTTCTGATGAGTCTCTCACATCCTCTCTGAGGTGTTGACTCTGTGGGGTGGAGTCTATGCCCAAGCAGTAGAGCCCTGAGGCAGCATCAATGTGCCTGATATTTGGCAAGCCCCAAGCCACTATACATTGCTAGTTTGCCTCCTGTTTCACCTGCTAGCAAGAATCTACATGGACAAGAAGCCAGACAAGACTGTTTGTAGCTTTTGTTTGCCTGAATGGTTGAATTAGCCCAGGAGTGGTAGTGTTAGGTGTGAAGCAGGTTGGAGGATGTAGTCAGAGGGGTGTGGAAATATTGAGGACAACCAGTGAGATTTGCATGAATCCAAATGTGTGCGCTACTCCTGATGTGAAGTGTCTTTCAGAATGGTTATGGAAATGCAGCTGTTTTTCCACCAGATCTGGATCTTAGTTTAATTTAGCTAAGTTTAATGGTAGATTTTAGTGTTGTTTTGAAAAATTGATTCACGATTATTTGCATATACAGCATGAATCATGAGCTCAATTTCAGCTCCACCTAAGATTTTAGAAGACAGTTCCTTGTAATGGGGTTCTTCCAAAAGTGAACTATCAATACTCCCTACCTTTTGTGTGTCTATTTATGCACCACTCACATTTTATTATATAAACGTCTTGAATCAGTAAGATGTTCCCATGGCTCAGTGGTAGAGCATTGTGTTAGCAGCGCAAACACGGATACTGAAAAAATAAAAATGTATTGCCTGAATTTTTCAGTTTTCACAGTTTTAACAAAACATTAAGTAGCACAACTTCCAATATTGACAATAATAAGAGGGAATTTTTCTTGAGCAGCAAATCAGCATATTAGAATGATTTCTGAAGGATCATGTGACACTGAAGACTTGAGTAATGATGCTGAAAATTCAGCTCTGGCAACACAAAAAATTACATTAAAAAATAATTGTAGGTATGTATATATATATATATAAGTTATTATAAATTGTTATAATATTGAACCGTGTTACTGTTTTTTAACAGTATTTTTGATCAAATGAATGCATATATAAATATTTTGAAATTTTTTTGTTGACCGAAGTAATTATTTTAGTATACTAATATATTGCCTGTATTCTACAGTGGTGCCTGTGATTATAAAAGCTCTGACATATGATGAGAAAAGGGGCGCATGCAGTTTGGGATCAAATGTACGTGATGCAGCCTGCTATGTGTGCTGGGCTTTCGCCCGTGCCTATGAGGCAAGTGCACTGGAGCCTTATGTCAACCAGATTTCCAGGTACAAACCCACCACCACCACCTCAACCACTGTGCCTTACTGTGACATTATTCATGTTATTTATGCCATATATCAAATTTACTAATCAATGCACCAACCTTTGGTAAATAGCTTGTCTCATTCCATTTATGCTGCAGACAGCTCGCCTTCTAAAATGATTAAATATATTACTATTGGCTCTTAATTCACATAGTTAACTTTACAATGTTATTCATTATTTCTAGTATCCCAACTCATTAGATTACCTGTGTGGCTCACGTCTAGATTTTTTATTTATATATATATATATATATATATATATATATATATATATATATATATATATATAAATTTTCCTTCTCCCAAAACCCTTGATGGAAACTGACTCCTGTACACCCACTGTTTTATACATGCGTTTTGGTGTGACCTTTCTTAGATATTTGTGAAGGTGTTTTTTTTGGATGTTCTCCAGAATGAAAGCTCTTTCCACCAGAGCCAACTGTGGTAAGAGCTGATCCGATTTCAGTGGCGGGTGAAATTGACAGCTTAACCAGGGTGGCTCTGTTGACCTTATGGTTACACTTTCTCTCCAATAAAAATAGCTTTTTTTGTAAGTGAGGTTAGACTGTGGAATGATTAGTGAGGCTGGCAGCAAATCTGCAACCCAAATACTGAGAGCTCTTTGTTTTTTAGTCAGCAAGCCGCACAGTATGTAGTAAGAGCAACTGACCATTTTCACCACATTACCTGGTAATTATTTTAAGAAAACCAAATTATATTGAAAAGAAACTGCTGTTTGACATAATTCCATCTCAAGAATTTAGTGTTCTTTTTTCACTCTGTGAACATCTAGGGAGATGTTTTTTAACTTCCAGGAGAGAGGTTATGGCTTGTATTATAAATGTCCAAAAAAAAAAAAGCTCAACAGCCCCTTCTCATACCTGTTCGCCTGGCTGTAGTTATTCACCGCCTTAAAACCAGTTTCTACACCTCTCACAGCTCAGAACCTCTCCCTTCTGTGGATATACAGTGTAGTCTGTTGGTCTGTGCGTCTGTTAGAACATTACAAATTAAAAGTAGAGAACAAGAAGATACTGCTTTGCCGAACCTGACAAAAGATAATAAACATAAATGAATATTTCACCCCAAAGTCATCTTCTGTCTGTGAACAGAAAGAGAAATTTGAAGAATTTTCACGTAGCTCTTTTTCCACTTTAAGCTTAAAAAAATGACTAAATAATTCAGAAAAAGCTTAATTCTTTGGTTCGTATTATTTGTGTGCTTTTTATATCAACTCTTATTGCTGTGTGCGACAGTGAAACTTTATCTCTGCCAAGGATCTAAAATGAACTACACACAAGTTCCAGTACTGCTTTGATTCATGTGACAGATGCGATTTCACATTTTCTGTGCTGATTTTGGGAGAAAATCTGCGGAATGGATTTAAAGATAATAAAGTGCACAGATTTGATGTGGTTGGCGGTTATAGTTGAACAAAAATGTGTTGGTCTCGTTCTTTTATCTTTCACTGTAGCATTAACTGTCACCAGTCAAGATGAAATGTTAGGATTTTTGGATCGAGTCCAGATTTCTCTGGTACAAGACAGCGAGCATTATTTTAATGGATCTTTTTTCAGATAGCAAACGTATTTTCCCATGAGGAAGTTGCCTATTTGCTTTAATTGTGGTGCTTGCTAGTATTATTACTACCTAGACTTATGGTTAGGGCTTTTGCTGTTTTTTAACTTTGCTGCGTAACAGTATTGTGTAATTCTTCTTCAAAATCTGCCGTGCTCTGTTTGCGTGGTGAATCAGCTCAGCGAAACGGTTTCCTCAGCAGAAAGCATTTTTCCCTCCCAGGTTCAACAGTAAGCCTTTCAGTCACCATAAAAACATAATGATATTACGAGAATGACAGCTCAAAGATGCTCCGCCGCCCCCCCCCTTTTGGAACAAGTATAGGCCTGTGTGTAACTGACTGTGCACTTTGCATTACTCCTTCAATTTGTTGGCCCTCCCCGTAACTTCCCTCCTCCCTATCCCCACGGTGCTGCCAGGTTTCGTCTGTTGTCGTGGGTTTCGGTCGCCATTTGGCACCCAGGCTGAAGGCCTGTCGAGTCCTGTTCTAATTTCATCAGCAGTCAAAGGTTGTTTCTATGAGCTCATTGACGCTATCAGAAACTGTGTCATTGCATGAAACTTCTTTTTAGTTTTTTCCTTGATTTTGGAGACATGCATATATACACACACTATGCGTTTTTTTTTTTTTTTAAAGAAATTAATTTATAAATGCATTAAATTCATCGTGTTGGTAAAGATTTTTACATTTTTACAAAAATGTATATTTCAAGTAAATGCTGTTCTTTTGAACTTTCTATTCATCAAAGATTCCTGAAAAATAAAAAAATATTTAGCAGCACAACTGTTTTTAACATTGATAATAATAATAAATGTTTTTTGAGCAGCAAATAATCAGCATATTAGAATGATTTCTGAACGATCATGTGACACTGAAGACTGGTGAAATTATGCAGAAAATTCACAATTAATTGCATTCCATTTATTACTAAAAATATTTAAATCAAGTTCTAATACTAATTCACGCTATTACAGCTTTTACTGTATTTTGATTGAATAGATGCAGGCTTCTTTCATAAATCTCACAGACTCTAAACTTTTTCAAATGTAGTGTATATGAAAATATTTACAAAATAAAAAACATAATAAATCATCTTTTGTCCCCTCTGACTTTGTTTTTTGCCACAGTTCCCCCAGGAATGTTCCTTTGAAAATGATAATTCTGTCATTATTTGCTCTAATTTGTTTCAAATCTGTACCACTCTTTCTTCAGGGAAACAGAGAAGTAGAAATTTGGACTGATCGATTTTTTTATTTTTATTGCAGTTACAGTGAATTGAGACTAAAGCTTCACATAGGATGCAAAATCAACTTAAAATTAGTTGGTATTACTCATGCATCATATTACATTCATCCTAGGTGCATTCATGTGAAATTAAAAGTATCAGTTTCTCGAATTATGAGTGAACTGAATCTTTCCAGTGAGGTGGTTGATGCAGTTTACAAAACAGGTCTGGATTCATTCACGAGCATGACTCTTCTTAACTCAATGATCTAGTAGCACTGGATAACAGTCAGTGTAGTGAATGTTTTTAGTGGATAACAACTATTGGTGTTTTCGTCAAGTAAAGTTATTCTATGACTTTAAAAGCCTGTGAATATAGCTTACAAGACTTGTAAGCCACCTACATGATTATGCTGCTTTTTCAAATAAAAATAAAAACTTCAGTGGTCATTCATTGTAATTGCATTTTTAATGTTAGACCAGTACTTAAAAAAAATAAATAAATTTCCTTTTGTGTTCGATAGAAGAAAGCATGTAAAAGGAAGAACTATCCGTTTAAGTCATTTACAGTTTACAGGCAACAGGTTTCGATAGTTTCCCAATTGATTGTGTAATATACAGAAGAATGCAAGACATTATTATAAAACAATAACAGTGACATGTCTAGCTCTGTATGCATGTTCAGTCTCTGTCCATTTTATGCTGCTCCAGGCCACTATCAGTTGTTCATCGAAACCAGCATGGTCGTGTTAAGCCCGTAGGGTTTAGCGTGTGTATGTTTGTGTACTTCATTCTCCCAGGCTGTGAGTGACGGTGGGAATACCTCGCGGGCACGTTCACACAGCTCGACTCAGGAGGAGGAGGAGAGGTGGAATAAAGGGAAAAGTGTGCAACAGGCTTATGGGGGCACTGAAATGATAGATAAGCTATGAGAAGAGAAATACACACTTGTTTTTAATAATATGCCTCATCCCTGGGAGTGAAAGATCTGAAGGTTTAGAGAAGTACATGTTTGTGTGAAAGCATTGAATGCGTGTCAACTCAGGCTGTCAAACGAATGAAATAAAAAAAAATTTCATAATTTCTCTGGGGGAAAAAAACATCATACTTGGCTGAAATGTATTGATGCATGGTATAAAGATGAACACTTTATATATGCCAGAATATCTCTTATTCTCATTTGCATGTATCTTCACAGCGCACTGGTCATCGCAACTGTATTTGACAGGAACATCACCTGCAGGAAGGCCGCCTCTGTGAGTTTATCCTGAAAACCTTTTTTAAAAACTGTATAAAATTTGTGAACTGGTTACAAACTGTCAGCACAAATGCTCCTTCTGTTGTATTAGTCAGAAAAGAAGGTAGTCCAACCCTAAACTGCCTGCATCTGTTGAGTCAGTGTTACACCAGTTTCACAGCACAAGTGCACCGCAAATAAAAGAGTGTTCACATTGGAAGTGTGAGCTGCGTCCTGTTTCTGATGTGAACACTCTGGGTGCCGGATAAAGATGTGATTCAGATGCATTTCTTTATAGTTGTCTTAGCGTACTAAGCTGGGATAGGAGAAGAGGCTGTGCTACAGATATTACATTTTCTGTCATTTCAATTGACTGGGTTGTACATGTTCTGCCATGCTCTGATTTTATTAATTTGTAGAATATTTGAATATTCTTTTTAATGTGATATGGATACCACAAGAAGCATTTTGAAACATTTTTATTGGTTGGAGTGTCTGTTGACACTACGTGCAAATAGCCTTGTGCAAATCTTGTTGGCAGTAACTCTGTTGCTTGCCAATGGACTGATATATCACACATTTTATATTGTTACCACTCTATTACTGTAACAGAGTGTAAAGTTGTCCTTGAAGGTCCAGGAAGAGAGTGACGTAACTTTACTGATCGGCAGGTTCAAAATGATGAAGGGTTCCCTATAAGATAGAATTCATTTATGATTTTAATAATTTAATTAACCTTACATTTAATTAAATGAAAACATTGCTTTTGCACTTTTTTTGACTTCAGATACACATTTCTTTACTATGGAAAGGATTCTAGAGTAAGGAAAATCTTTAGCATTTGGAAGTAATATCTTTCAAATTTGGTTGATGAAAACGTTTGTGCAATGGAGCCTCTAGATAGGAGAGAGTATTTTAACAGACAAAAATGACATTCTTCAGCTTTATTTTTAAGTAATGTTGCTGCATACATGAGAAATTACAGGAAAAGTAATTTTTGCTTCCTTTTCTCTGTCTCTAGGCTGCTTTCCAAGAGAATGTGGGCAGACAGGTATGACAAAAGGCAATACGCTTACATAAACACCATTCAGATCCATTACAAACACCTGCACTGATCTGTAGTGCAACAGGATGTGTTCTGTAAAGCCTGCTGAGTGCGTGTATCTCTAATCTGATCCTCCGAGATATCCTGTCTCCACAGGGCACCTTCCCCCATGGCATAGACATTCTGACAGCGGCGGACTACTTCACGGTCGGTAACCTGAATAACTGCTACTTAACTATCAGGTAAGGAGTAAGAAGGTGACAGTGTGCGACTAAGAACTGAATTGGCACATTTAATTGAACCCCATTGTTCTTCATAGTACACGCTGCAAACATTACAGCAGCAGGCAGATCGGTCATACACCCCATTCCTCAGAGCACTTCAGGTCAAAGCACAGTCACGCTATGTTTTGAATGCATCGAGGAGTAAAGGAGCGGTTACGCTGTTATGCCGTTCTTCTCATTTTCTTATGTCCCACCCTCCAGAAAAATGTCACCATTTGACTGTGGCACATTAATCTAGAGCAATGTGACAAATGCTAGCCTTAGGGAGCGAAGAGCCATGCTCAAGGCTTCCTGCGCAGCCTGCTGTTACAATGCAAGAAAATGTTGCTTTAGCTTGTTAAAGGATTGGTCCACCCAACAATGAAAATTTCTTGAAAATTATTCACCCTCAGGAGTTTGTTTCTGCATCAGAACAGATTTGGAGAAATTTAGCATTACATCACTTGTGAATGCACCAATGAAGGCAGTGAATTTTGTCCAAACAGTTGATAAAAATCATAAGTAATCAACACGACTCCAGGCAATCAGTTAAGGTCTTGTGAAGCAAAAAGCTCTGTGTCTGTAAGCAACAAATTCATCTTTAGGACATTTTCAAGTGGCTGAGACTACCTCATTCAGGCGATCTTGGACTGATTGTTTGGTGTATATCTGAGCATGTCTGGCATGTTCATATATGCCTAAACTAACAAAACTAAGGGGAAAAAATGTGCCGGGTTAGAAGCAAACTCTCTAAGCGAGCCTCCAATTGCCATCCACATACATGCATACACGCATATGAACATCCCATAACAGTTGTCACTGACATGTGACATGTGTGTCCTAAAGTACAGTAGCAAAATCAGCCTGTTGAATTCTAACAAAGATGGTGGAAAATGGTTGTGTGAGACTTTTTTTTTTTTTCAGTGTCTACATAGCTGGTTTTGATGAATACACCAAACCCTTAATTGACCACTTGGTGGCTATGAAAGTCAATCACTGGGATGGGTAAGTGTGTATACTGTTTCATGTGGATTCTTTGGTTTTGTAATTTTAGCTGAGGCTGTATTTGCTTTTTATCAGGGTGATCAGAGAGCTGGCCACAAAAGCCCTGCACAATCTAACTGTCCAGGCCCCTGAATACATGGCCAACACTGGTGAGAACAGCTCCATATGTCTGTTAATATATGCACATCTCACAACTTGTGTAGCATCTTGTCTGTATTTATGGTTTCAGTTTTACCTCAGCTGCTGCCCATGGCCACAGGGTTGGATTTACACAGGCGTCACGGCGCTATCCTGGCCTGCGCTGAGATCACTCATGCTCTCTATGAGCTTGCCACCCAGAATAATAGGTTACACCTGCTTTTCTATTGAAATTTCGCCTAACCATAATTTTATTTTATTTAATGCGTTTGTTTCCTTGTAGTTTGGTGACTGACCTTCTGTCCTCTGACACCATTGATGGCCTTAAGAACATTCATCAAAAGGTCAGCAGAATTAGTGTCTTGTTTTTTGTTTTTGTTTTTTTTTGTGAAATATAAAACAAAAGCAGTTTATTATAACTGATCCTTCCTTATGTGACTTCATTTCAGCTCTCTGACAAAAAGCAGTACAGGTAAGCACTAGCTTCGTGTCCTGGTTGTAATTGACATCATAGCTTTTAAGAGGCACTTATTTGTCTATAGGTTGTAACTGAGGTTTTTTTAATTCTTTATTTTTCCCTAGGGGATTTGGTGGAGAGCTAATGAGACCAGCTGGTAAGAAAACAAAAAAACACGATCATTTACAGTTATTCTATAGAATTGATTTGCTTCTTGTGTTGAAATGATAAACTACTATTTAAGGGTTGTGTGTTTGTGACATAAGGCAAGCTTCAATACTGTTAGAACTCATTCTATGGTAAGAGATTTGAACAAACTTAAAATGTAGCTTTCTGCTATAGACATGAATAAAACCCCAAACTGTGCGACTTGACGAGGAGAGGCTTCTACCAATTCTATTATAATTTTAGCCTACCAGACCATAAAAAGGGTGCAGAAAATCACTTAGTCCACAGTGAAGGACCAAAGCCACTCAGGGCTCAGTTTTTCGAAGATCCTCCTAAGAAGGCAGGTAGACAGCCTATCATTATGTTCACTCCAAATAATCTGATCGATCGAACATTTGATGGCCCTATGGCTTCCACACGATATAAATACATATAAATCCATTTAGGCCATTTAACTTAATGATTGCTGTCAGGATGTGAAGAGACTTTTAACCAGCATAAAAATTGGACCAAATCACCTACTCTGCCTGCCTTTAAGTGTCAAATGGCACTGGCTTTTTCAGCCCTTGGTCTTCTTCTAGTGGATGAAGAAACGGATAGAAAGACTAGTGTCTGCATGTTCCCTCATTACTCCGTCATTAATTTGTGTTTGTCAGTTCTTTTTTTTTTATTGTGTTCTCATTCACTAAGTTGAATAGCCAATCGGAGTTCTCTTTCTCGCTGAAAAGCTCTTCACAGAATTTTGAATTCAGCAAAGAGTCACGAAATGACTTTTGTCAAAAAAAAAAATTATGTCAAAATGCCCGTCTTGGTAAGTATCCTACAGCAGACATAGCCGGCTGAACGCAGGCCACTGTATCAGTGCATTCTCTTAAAGTGACAGTCTTTATAATAATCGAATAGCAGCAACAAAGAAATCACTCACTGCTCTTGATTAAAAAGCTTTTATAACTTTAATAAAGAATAATCTTTAATTTATATAGTCCAATATGCAATGCTGTTTTACATTTGATTACTTTATTACATTTCTGTACCTAAAAACTTATGCTAGACCTGCCAAAAAAAACTAAAAATCACTGTATATTGTTTGTATCTTTACTCTATTGTATTATGGGTGCTGTTGCTTGTAGTTGGATAGAATATTCTTCTTCTTCTTTTTTTATTAAAAAGTATAGTTTTTCCATAAGCACATACCGAACTGTACCGAAAACCATGACTCTAAAACCGTGAAACAAACTGAACCGTGGAAAAAGTTGAACCGTGCCACCCCTAGTGTGTGTGTGTGTGTGTGTGTGTGTGTGTATATACCGTAATTCCTCAAATAAAAGCCGGGCCCTTTATTTACCTGAACTGCAGAAGGTAACAGGCTTTTATTTGAAGCAGGCTTTTATTAGAGGCTGGCCTTTTATTTCTAATTCCATCTGTTTGATAAGTAATTGTTTTAAATAACCCATTTTAAATTAAGAGCGATAGTGTTCCAGTGGACCGAGATCATAACATTAGCACAGAATCAGTTCAGAATCAATCACCTAAAGAATCAGTTCGGTTCCGATGCTCTGTGTGTCAGTCGCCTTCACGCTGAATCACACATGCACAGTATCATCAGCTCCTCGGTTCTTGAATCGGACGCGTCCGACAGAAACGGTTCTCATTCAGTGTACTGGTGATCCGAAAACTGATGCAACCGATTCACTATAAGAGGCCCGACGTTTATTTTACTACCAGTTTTTATTTGAGGAATTACGGTATATATACATACATGCATGCATATCTAGAGTTATGTTATAATGTTTAATATTTGAAACAACCCAATAAGTTCATTAAGCTTCTTACCTTTGGGGATTTAAGAAATTTGGAGGTTGTTTCTGGTAATTCTTAAGAACATTTTATGGAATTAAAATTCTTAAGTTTTGTCTTTAGAACAATCTTAAGATAGGAAGATTCTTCTTGGTGGAGTAGTGGAGTAGTATTCATGAGATTACAGGTGTCTGAATTATTCACGGTACAAAGCAACAGAACAGAGGCTCAGTTTTTGTCTTTTTACACCCTGATCTGGTTTTCCCTTGTCTTTTTTTTTTTCTCAGTGTGTGGCCTCATTGAAAAGCTCTCTCTCTCCAAGATGCCTTTTAAAGATGATCCAGTTATCAGTGAGTCAACCAAATCTCTTTACATTTGCATGATTTAGGCGAGTTTTACTACAAATGTCTCACCAGAAAATATTTTTTTTACAATTTTTATCACATTAATTAAAAAAAAAAAAACTCTGGTTTTTCTTTTGTGTTTATGTTACTCTTATATTATTGCATTCTAGTTTATTCCATGAAGATAGCATTAGATGCTGACATGGCAATAAAAAGAAATGACTACTACTACTAATAGTAGCACAAATGTCTCATGGTGGAGTGATTGTTTGATGGATTTGTGATGCCTGCAGCTGGTTGGCAATGGCTGATAGACGACAGCTTGAAGAACCTTCACCTGTTCTCCAGCGGGGCCAGGAGGGCTATACAGGTACAGTCCATGCCTCAGCACCCAGAATGTTTTTTGTACCATCAATAGTTGCTATGAAAGTATAATGCATGTTTTCTGAAGGATGCCACACTCTCAGCACTGGCAGCGTTGTGTCAGCAGTATTATCAGGTTGAACCTGGGGTAGCCGATGTGGAAATGCAAGGTACAGGAAACTAATACACTTAAAACAAATGCTGAACAAGCACATATGGGTGTGTTTTTGGGTGTACATGTACTTTTGGCCATTTATTGTTTGTTTACATCCATTTGTTGCCATACAGATCAGCTGGTTAGTCAATACCTGTCGGGCCTGATGAGTCCCGAGGTTCTGACACGCTGTGGCTGTGCTCTCGCCCTGGGCTCACTGCCTCCGTTTATGATCCGTGGCAAACTCCAGGAGGTTAGACCTCATAACGTCTTGTCTGCTCAAGTCTGTGTCTGAACTGTTAGGTTGAGTTTGCATTCTCTTACTTGTCCCCTAGATCTTGCCTGGGCTCCAGGCAGCCTGTAAGTTTGTGCAGAAAGCGGAGAGTAAAACAGAAGCCAGAAGGGATGCGGCCACAGCCATTTCTCAGTGAGTATCAACTTCTTATGTCTCGTTTGCGCTTGAAGAACCAGTCTGCCAACGCCTGCTCCTTCCTGCAGGACCTGAAATTCATGTCTCCATTCACTGCTTTGTCCCATCTTGCACTACATGTCCATGTGTCCTGTGCTCTCTTGTCCTTCTCAGGGTGTGTATAGCTGTAGGAGTGTGTGCACAAGGCAGCCCAGACCGTGTCCTGTGTGAGGGCAACATAAGGCCTGTGTATGAAGCCTTGCTGGGCTGTATGAACGACTACAGTACGGACAGCAGAGGGGACGTCGGAGCCTGGTATGTTCACATCCCTTCTTAGACGTGCATACTTGTGTTGCACAATATGCAAAAGTGTCAAGTCACCTCTATTTATAAAGTGCTTTATACAATACAGATTGCTTCAAAGCAGCTTTGCTATGTTAAACAGGGAAATAGTGTGTCGATAATGCAAGAGGACAATAGAAAACAGTATTTTATTTTTCATTTAAAGTCGGTTTAGTCATGTCATAGTCTAGCTCAGTTCAGTTCTCTTCTAACAGTGTCTGTGCAGTCAAGTCAACAGGATTGTCAGAAATTAAGTGTCTCCAACTAAGCAAGACAAAGGTGAGAGTGGCAAGGAATCCAAACTCCATTGGTGACAGAAATGAAGAAAAAAACCTTTGGAGAAACCAGGCTCAGTTGGGGGCCAGTTCTCCTCCAGATTTACTGTTGTTCTGTAAAATAATAATAATAATTAATTATTATTTTAATATAATATTGTTTAAACAATACAAAAACACATGTATTTTTGTTTCATTAAATAGTTTAATAATAATAAAAACTATTATTGTTTGTTGTTGTTAATTTTTTTACTCCGTGTAAAGTAATAATAAAAATTAATAATAATAACTCATTATTATTACTTTATTATTTGTATTTTTTACAATACAATAGTATTACTATAGTAATACATTTCTTTGTTGAATTTTTATTATGATTTTGATGATAATAATTATTATTATTGATTAAATACAATTTTACAATACAATAGTCTTACTATGTATTTTTTGTACTTTTTAAAAATTTAATATGAAAAATATTTTTGTAATGTTATTTTTATTAAAAGAAGTGATACTACTACTTTTTTTATTTTACTTTTATTTTACAGTACTGTAGTATTAGCATTTTTAATTGGTTTGTTTAATTTTATGACTTAATAAAATAAAAATATTGTATTATTGATGTTAGAATTATTATTGTATAGTAATAACTGAATGGGTTCCATAAAAACAGCTCTTGGTTCTTGGGTGAGCTTTTCTCTGTGTCCTCATTATGTAATGATAAGTTGAATCAGTTTATAGTAACCATTTAATGTGATTATTGATCAGATAATCCAATACAATTTAGGCAATAAATAAAGAAAATAGGTAAAGATAGTTGAATTGTTTAATTTAAGAATTTAATGTATGTAATTGTTTTTAAACTGTTACTCAGTTTGAACAGAACTTTTCTTTTAGATGTATTCCTAAACATAAGAATTGTTTGCCACTGCCCTCCGGCCTGTCACTAGCTGCCCCAAGAGTGACACATTCCTCACATTCCCCACAGGTGCCTCCAGGCACAACAAACCTTCAGCATGATGCTGGAAATAATGCCTTCATGACTATCAAAACCTCATCAAATATTTGAAGCATCTTCTGTGTGGTTGTGGTTCTCTGAAAGCATGACTTTCGTTCTGTTTCAGGGTGAGGGCGGCAGCAATGAGCAGCCTTATGGACGTGACCCTGCTGGTGGTGGCGTCTGCTCCAGAGCTCCTCTCCCCTGACCTGTGAGACTCTGTCAATCTCGCTTAAATTGAGAGTTTACCTAGAAATGAAAAAGATGTCCTCATTTTCTCACCATAAGTTGTTTTAAACCTATACGAGTTCTTTCTTCTGTTGAACACTAAAGAAGATGTTTTGAAGAACCAAACAGTTTTGTAGTCCCCATCGACTTTCATAGTATTTTATAGTTTTTTTTTTCATGCTATGGAAGTCAGTTGCTACCGTAATCTGTATGGTTACACACATTCTTCAAAATATCTTCTTTTTTTGTGTTCAACAGCTGAAATAACTTCATACAGGTTTGGAACATCTTGATGGTGAGTAAATGATGACTATTTTCATTTTTGGTTGAACTATCCCTTTAACTTTAGTTGTTGTAAATGGTATGCACCATTTAAGACTGCTCTTATCTTCTGTAGTGTTCAGCGTATGATGTGTTGCCTGGCCCAGCAGGCTGCGGAGAAGATCGACCGCTACCGAGCTCACGCCGGCACCGTTTTCCTGCGTCTGCTTCACAGCACAGACCCCGCAGTACCTCACATCCCCCACCGGGAGGAGCTACTGAGCATCTTCCCTCCGTGAGTGCCACAGGGGTGTAATCACACTCAGGAGTGTGTTAATACAGTCTACTTTTACTAACACCTCTACTGCTCACTTCAAATCACTGTATTTAGGATTTGTAAAATGTGTGCGGCTGTGTATGTGCGGCTTTTTCTGCGCCAGAGAATCAGTTGCTTGTTATAGTTCAATGTATAGAATAATATTTATTTTTAATAATTAAAAATTTAAATTCTGTAATATATTTTTAAAAAATTTAAATTCTGTAATATATTTTTAAAATATAACAGTAAAGATTGCCCACCATTGCCCTCCGGAGTGCCCCTAGCATTCAAAACATTTTGAATGTGATTATGATTTTTCTGAAGAACAGCAGGCAGTTAGTTTTGGATAACATGGGACTCGTGAACAAATATCACAAAAAAAAGTGAAAAATGTAACATTTTGACCACTACTGTACCAGTGGCTTACATTATGTCATTCAATTTGGAAGGTGCACTTTTGCATTGAAGTTTCTGAAAAGTACATATTTTTATTTTCACTGCTTACAGCTTTAGATGTAGTTATGCTTATCTCTGACCCCTGGTGTTTTTTTGTTTTTTTTACGTGGGCGTAGAGAGACAGGAATCTCCCTGAACTGGAACGCGGCGTCACAGGCCTTCCCTCACATCACGCAGCTGCTGCGGCTGCATCAGTACCAGTACCACACGCTCCTGGGCCTCACTGTGTCTGTGGGTGGCCTCACCGAATCTACAGTAGGTTGCATCACATCAGTTGCAACTCGGTTGAAAATCTTGATTAAAAGTAAACATGTAATATAACCAGACCATAGCAATCAGAGTAAGCATACAAGGCAAACAGTGAGGTCACAGAAATGAATCAGTTAGAATAAATTGCATGGTGAGAAAAAAAACACAACAGTGACCTACAGAGGGAGCCTTCGACACTGTTCTCCAGAGAGTCTGTCTATGGTGACCGCGGTCAGGAGTGTGAATAGTTTCAGGGAAAATGAGACTATCAGACCATGTAGCTTTACTTTGCATTGCTTCATTTCAGATTTGCAAGAATTGCAACACAAAAGTGGTGCGTTATTTTGGGTTTTCAAAAATAAGCTGGTGTTGAAACGCTTGGGTGTTTTAAGAAAATTCCTGACATGTGTTTGAATAAACTGACATTTTGCCACAAATGCAAATCTGTGCCCATCCTGGCCTCAAAGTGCACAGGGTGTAAATGGCTTAGAGGCAACACCACAACGCCTCCAGCAGGCCAGGATTCATTTAAAACAATTTTATCTGGAACCGAGCAGGCGGGATTGGCACCATTTCTCTTCACGTTTGCGCTCATTCTTTAAGTGGTGACTGACATTTAAAATGTCTGTTTTCAATTTAAATGTATTTTAAAATAGAATTAGTGCCTTGATGCGAAGCAGAATTCATATGATGCTAAAAAGAATCAATTATTTTGAGCAGTCATTACTCCAGTCTTCACTGTCACATGATCCTTCAGATAGCATTCTTATACTGCACAAAAAAAAAAAAAAAAGTGAAGTGACATTCAGCCAAGTATGGTGACCCATACTCAGAATTTTTGCTCTGCATTTAACCCATCCGAAATGCACACACACAGAGCAGTGAACACACACACACACACTGTGAGCACACACCCGGAGCAGTGGGCAGCCATTTATGCTGCGGCGCCCATAAATGGGGGGTTAGGGGGTTGGGGTTACATGCACTCCCCCCACCCACAATTCCTGCCGGCCCGGGACTCGAACTCACAACCTTTCGATTGGGAGTTCGACTCTCTAACCATTAGGCCACGACTTCCCCAAAGAACAACAAGAAACATTTCTCAGTATTATCAATGTTGAAAAAGGTTGTGCTACTTAATATTTTTGCATAAACAACAACAATAAAAAAGAACAAACAACAAACTTTCAAATGGTAGTGTATGTTTTTATTATTGCTCATTTTAGGATTGGAGATTTGATTAAAAAAGGGGTTATTGAATAAATATCAGCTAATTTGTCCTTTTTATAAAATGACAGGGTTAGTTGATGTTGTAAAATCTTATTTGTATAAATAAAGTGTGGTAGATATAGATTTTCTAGATAGTGTTTTAGGCTCAGTGCCTCTGCTCCAGTGGCTGTTGGGACATCATCTTTGAGCATGATTCTAAGTCCTTTTGTTATTTATAGAGTGGAAGTCGTGGCCTAATGGTTAGAGAGTCGGACTCCCAATCGAAAGGTTGTGAGTTCGAGTCCCGGGCCGGCAGGAATTGTGGGTGGGGGGAGTGCATGTACAGTTCTCTCTCCACCCTCAATACCACGACTTAGGTGCCCTTGAGCAAGGCATTGAACCCCCAACTGCTCCCCGGGCGCCGCAGTGTGTGTGTTCACTGCTCTGTGTGTGTGCATTTCGGATGGGTTAAATGCAGAGCTAAAAATATGTAAATATTTCACACTATCTTGAAAAAAAAATATTTGCAAGTTAAGTTGTGAGGTACAATTTATATACATTTATCATTTTCATACACAGTCACATACAACTAGATGCTTTTGAAGAAGCACTGTTGACAGTCTCGACTCATTTGGTGCTTAAAAACACTTTTTACAATTTAGAAGTTCTATATGTAAATGCAAGACCAAGTAGTTAAGTATTTTAGTTTTTAGTATTTTGTAATTATAATTAATTTATATTAAAAATGCATTTATGTTGTTAATGGAATCTATGAAGAAATTAAAATGAAAGTCACAATTCACTATTAACTATGACTTTTGCCTCAAAATCCTTATTTGCTGCCTATAAATAGTTAGTTAGGTAGTTGTTAAATTTAGGTATTGGGTAGGATTAAGGGATCTAAAATATGGTCATGCAGAATAACGCATTTAAATTACTAATAAACAGCCAATATGCTAGTAATATGCATGCTAATAAGCAACAAGTTATTAGTGAGAGTTGGTGCCTAAACTAAAGTGTTACCAATTATAAGTAATATAATTTTAACCATTACTGTGGCAGTCTGTCACTAGTGAAAATCTGCTTGTGTGTGTGTCTGCAGGTGCGTTATTCCTCTCAGTCTTTATTTGAGTACCTGAAGGGCATTCAGCAGGATGCCACAGTGCTTCAGCAGTTTGGAGACACATTGTTATGCATCTTCAGGGATAACCTGCGCAATGACAGGTATAACATCAATGCAGAACACAACATAGCCCCGAAACAGCTGAATGTGTCATACAAATACAGGGTGGAAGAAGTGGGCTGCTTCTGTCTCAGTATGGGTCATTTTACATCTTGGTAATGGGTTATATGCTTGGAAATCCATAAAAATGCTTTATTTATTAATTAACAATATTGTAATGTCTATTTTTGACTTTTTTGGAACTTAAACCAAATCATAAGATTATATTTTGTATTTATATTGTGTGTTTTTATTCGCCTACAGAGTCTCTGTACCTTTGCTGAAGATGGTGGACCAAATCCTTGCTAACGGCTGCTTTGAGCTCTTCGCCAGCGAGGAGAGGTGAGCGTGGGAAAGCCCAGTGTACATTACTGCCTCCCTTGGCTCAGATACACAAACCATCCCAAGCTCGGCAGGAGAGATTATATCATGACAGAAATCCACAGAAAGGACTCACACAGGGAACCTTTGAGAGAACTTAAGATGAGCCCGGCCAAGTCATGTGTTGAAACGGGGCGGCCGAGGGTGGATATGTGCATTGGTTTGTTTTATTCTGATGTAATTTCTCTGTTTTCAGCCATCCGTTCTGCGTCGAGCTGCTGGCGCTCTGTAAAGAGGAAATCAAGAAATCCAAAGATGTCCAGAAGTTGTTGTCGTGTGTAGCTGTGTAAGTTGCATTTCCTGCACACTGCAGATGTATTGGTCTGTAACAAGTTGGGTGTGCACCTTAGAAATAATCACCATTTTTATATTGAGCCCATGAGATGTAAAAATCTGACATGAATCTTAGCATGTAATAAAATATGATATGTGTATTGTTACTTCTGTAAAACCATATTAAGGCAAGGCACTACAGGCAAAAACATTTTGCTATTTTTGGCTACTTTGGGCTATTTGGTCCTTCTTTAACATGATTCAGATTAGTGTAAAGTAAACATCAAAATACTTCTAAGTGCATTTTATCTATTTTTGTCTGTCAATTTCAATTATCAGGCATAGCTTTAAATCTTTTTTCTCAGAATGAGTTATTTCTCCTGAAACGGAGGCAGAAATCTCCCCTTCAGTAGCACTTGTGTACAACAGACCTTAAAGTTGTATTCCTATCTGTATTCAGAAGGATTTTTCAGAGGAATTTGTGTGTATCATTTGCCTGATTTCATATATTTTATTCCAAAAACAACCTGTTTTTCTGATTCATGCAGTAGTAAAAAATATCCAAAAACTCAAAAAAAAAAAAAAAAAAGGAATTTTGAACCTGGCTTTATTCGGTGTTCAGATATATTTTCTGGAAATGTTTGCAAATTAGTGAGCTACAAGTACGGTTATTTCTACAAGATACTCCACTCCAATTAGTTATTTCTATAAAAAAAATTTTTTTACCCTATTCACCTGGGTTGTCTTGCCTTAAATTATTAATTTTATTATTAATTATAAGTATTCCTTCAAGCAGTGCTTTCAGAATCTTTTTAAGTACAGAATTTTTTTAAGTAAAAACATTGAGTGTATTGGCTTTTAATATTATGTGAAACTTACAAAAAAAAAAAGAAAAATTATCCTTACCACCGCATACATTTCTAAAATAAATAAACTAAACAAATCATGATTTATTTTCAAATTTCTTCATCAATGTTTAATAAATCTCTTTTTCTGCTATCCCCGTTTAACCTTAATCTTTGTTTTCAGACATTTTTGAAAACAAATTTTCAAAGATGTGATTTTAAATGTGTCTTCTGCTTTTAGTGTGATCTCTGTTGTGATTGGGCATTATGTCTGAGCTCTCTCTGATTGGCTCTCTGACCGTAGGTTCTGTGGAATGGTGCAGTTCAAGGGGGATGTGAGGGAGAAGGTCTTAGTGCAGCTGTTGATGTTGCTCTGTCACCCCTTCCCTGTGGTGAGTCCATTAGCAGGCCACTTCAGTCCAGACTTATGTTGTGTCCCAGATTTAATTCTGACTCCGTTGTCTCTCTTGGGTCTGAAGATCAGGAAGACGACTGCCAGCCAGGTATACGAGATGCTCTTGACCTATGACGATGTCATTGACGATGATCAGGTGCTGGCTGATGTCATGGCCTCACTTAGTGACACTAATTGGTGAGTGTTGACATGGGGCTTTATGAATGATTATGATGAGGATTCAGAACAGCTACCGTTTTAATGGTCGTTTCTTGTTTCCTGTATCAGGGAAAGTGACATGGCCACAGTGCGGACCCACAGGAATCAGCTCTGTGATTGGTTGGGAGTGCCCAGGCCAGTTCTGGTAACCAAGGTAACACATTTAGACGACTAAAGGTTTTATGGGAGAACATTTTGTATTGTGGCGGCTGTTGATTCATACCATATCTGACATCCAGATGCTGCTTCCAGCGTTACTCATCCACTGGTGGGTGAACAAGGGGTTTTTTGAGCATTAGTGGGTGTTCAGTTCTCCTAAACGGGCACAGAAACCATTAGGTTTTGGTTACGGGAAAATGTGTTAATAATCTGTGATTTAATATGACTTTCTCAGAAGATATGAAGACTGGCTGTCTCAAGATCTGTTTGTTCACATGCTTGAATGCACAATGCAGTCCATTGCAACTGTGAAATAGATGAGCTGTCATAATGATAATAGTGGTCCACTGTGAAAAATAATATAATAATACATATGTACAAATAATGGGTTTGTAGACTACAATTCAAAGGTTTAGGATCAGTAAGATGTATTTATTTTAAGAAATTAATACTTTTATTCAGCAAGGATGAGTTAAATTGATAATCCTGGAGGAAAAAAGAAAAATCGCTGTTTCCACAAAATATTAAGCAGCACAACTGGTTTAAACAATGATAATACTAAGAAATGATTCTTGAGCAGCAAATCAGCATATTAAAATGTTTTCTGAAGGAACCTTATCAACATCTATTAGAAAACGAATATACTCAGAATATAATATCTTCACATCAATCACCTAAACCTAAAAAAAAAATATATATATATATATATATATATATATATATATATATATATATATATATATATATCATGTTTAATATCATTTAAAAGTGGTGCTTTTTTGCATTCATCTTCTCTTTTTTTCCAGACTTCACCCGCATAAATCTGTTCCTACCAGACGGCCGCTTTGCACTGCATTCTGTGCGGACGTCAGAGACAGTGTCCATATGTCCTGTGCTGTCAGATACTGTTGTCCATCTAACAGTATCAGACCTGTCATCATTCAATTCTTAAATAAAGTGTCTTGAAACTCAGTTAAGCTTAGTTTACAGCACTGTAGATGCAGTTGTGTAGTGATGCTCTCTGTTTTAGTGCACTTGTGGAAATATTGCAAACTATTGATGTCATGATTATAAATGATTTTTCGTGTACAGATCATAGCATGTCTTTCGGAGTCATAATTTACTCACCGTCAGTCAGAGTTGAACTGGAAAATGTATCAGTCTTTTGAGGCTGTGCTTTTCAATAAACATGTTGAGACTGGTCCCCAATCTTATTCCAATTTACTGACTCGGGTCATTATACTTTTAAGGTGGATTTTTGATACCTTAAAAAGCTTTCTGATACTTTAACTGTATTTTTGTCCTATTTGGAACTTAATAGTGAGCAAGCTGCATCAGGATTATTTGAAATACTTTTGCTCCAAAGAAAAAAATCGTGGGAGGGGAAAGACATTAGGGTGAGCAGATAATGACACATTTTTGTAGGCCGATTATTTTCTTCTCTCACACCCTCGAACAATTAGTCCCCCTCCCCCACTTCCATCACAGCCAACACAACAGCTTTCCAGGCGTGCAATTTAGCAATGAAACTCAATCTAATCCACCTCATTATACTCCAGGGAAAGCTGTAACATTTATAGCAGAGGAAGCCCTGGCAGTGGACAGATGCAGCTTGGCGACGTGTAGCCGAGTGGTTGATGCCGGACGAGGAAGCCTGGCGCTCTCTCACACTCAGACCAACCCACCTCGCCTCTCACTTCGGGCACAGGCTTTACTGGAGCTTAGAGAAGAACCCACATGGTCTCAAAATACACAACAGCACTCCTGGCTAAAACAAAGGTCTGATTGTTGAGTTGAAGCCTTTGGTGGATGGGGTCTCATTCTTTTAGAGAGGCACAGTAGATGAAGTAGTTCAGTTTAGATTACTGTCCTCACATTCCCCCTGAACGTTCAGTAGTGTTTGTCTTTTCTTGTATTAAAAATAATAAGATTTTGACATCATTTAGTTACCTGCATGTCGTTCTGTATTATTTTCTTACATCAAAAAACACAAAGTGATGGTGATTTATACTGAAAAAGAAATCCATTTGCACATTATTCTGTCTCTTGTGCTTTCCTGTATGATAGCTTGATCTGATGGGCAGACCAAACTTATTCACTGATTTTCCCCTCAAATCAAATTCACAATTGAGTTCTCGCCTTTCAGATGTATCACGTCATGTATGAAGGCAAATACAATCGAGGTTATATGCAACCCACATCTGTATTCTGTAAAAAAAGGTCACATCACTTCCAGTTCAGATCTTATCTACATGCAGCATTGAATAAGCAGCTGTTTTACTCAAGATGCTTTGAAAGGAGATCGCAAAGATGAGCATAACTGGTGTCCGGTACATATACAGATTGTTATTTCTTCTCACTAACATTCAGATATTATAAAATTAAGTAAAACGCCAACAAAAACAAGTAGCTAGGTTAGCTGGTACCTTAAAAGATTTCCCTTTGGAAGACATTTTTAAATGTTATTATTGTTTGCCTTACTACAGAGTGTTCATCATCAATATGCTTGAGTTTTTTATGAGCTGAAAGAATATCAGTAAGTGTGTGTGTGTGTAGCTGAGTGTGAAATCATCATAGGTTCTAAAAGAGAATAGCTACGTGCCTTACAAGGACATATATCTTAAGTATGCATTTCCTTTTGTCACAATCTGCAGCTCAAATCTATATGGCTGTCGACCTTTTTCTTGCAAGAAAATAAATCTTTAAAAGACTTGTGTCTTATACCTTTATTGAAATAAAATTTCCATAACAATCACCATCAGTTTAAATAGCTTTTAACACTTTCTCAGACGAGTGGATGCGAAGATACCTGTTTTCTGATTCGGTCAGGTGACTTGAAACATATCCTCCATTGGTTCTCACATGTGTGCAATTCTAATACTACAGGTTTGAAAAACAGCACATTTTGGTTTCTCAAATAAGGCTAATGTATGACTTTAGAAGACTTGAAGTGTAACGAACATGCCGAATGGACTAATTAAGATACTTTTATGATGTTTTTGAATTTTGTATAAATCATCATCCATTTTCCTTGTATGTATAACAGAAGTTCGTACATTCTTTTGTGTTTCATGGAAGATAATGAAAATATTAAAGGGTCCACCCATAAATGAACATTCTATCATCATTTACTCACCTCATGTATTTCCGAACTTGTATGACTCACTTTTTTTAGGAATTCTAGTATCCAAGTAATTTAGGTGATTTCCAATGTATGTACAAAAACACTCTCACTTTCTCGAAATATCTAATGTTGTGTTTGGCAGAAGGAAATAAGCCATATGGGGTAGGAATTTTACAGTATGATGGTGAATAAATGCTAACAAATTTTTAGGGTGAACCATCCCTTCAGATTTTACTAATAAGCTGGTTAGATCATCGTGACTATTTTTTGTTGTTTAAAAGTTGGTAATAATTGCTGGCATTTTAATGGAAAAGCAGATTCAGAAATTAAAAGATTATTAAGGTTACAGAGTATGTTCTGGGGTAATAATAGGTCTTGGAAAAACCACTGGGGGTTTTTCATTTAAAAAGGCAAGATTGGGTTTTCATAAAAATATATAATATCTAAAGATATTTTCGGTATACCATTATAAATAGCACCAGTTAAGCAAGCCAATTATGTTTATTATTATTATTCCCTTTTCACAAGGCGTCTCCATCATAGTCTCCACAGAATCAAAGGGCCTTTGTTACTAAACCAGCCTAAAATAAAGAAGAACTGAGCTTAAATTGTCTTAGTGGAGACCAGGGACACAGTTGCATGATGTCCTTGATGAGTGTCTCCATCTAAATTACATCGATTACATATATGATATAGAGACAATATAATGAAAATGACTCATACCCTCCAGACAAGATGCAATGAAATTTTCCAGTGACAAGTAATTTGTCTCTCCAGAGTGAAAACAACATTGTTATTCAATGCAGCACGATCCCAGCAAAACAACATTTGATTAAAATGTTAGGGGATATTAGACTATTAGATTAGACTAATGAAGTTGCAAAATGTGTAGAACATATGAACTTTGAACTATGAAATATGATTATTTTTTGTAGGAATACTAAATTTTTTGTAGTATGATTGTGATTCAAGTGACCAGATAAACCTATGGCAATGTTCTTTTTCATTTGTAAATTCTCACTGGAACTTACGCTACGCCTACGTCCTACGTCATCCACTGAAACGCCACTCTCTCATGAATTCACATACAACAGTTAGCGGAAGCTAGAGATTATGGTTTATAAAGTTTTAAATATGGATATTTTTCTTACACAAATGCTTCGCTTCAGAAGGCCTTTATTAACCCCTCGGAGCCATGTGGAGCACTTTTTATTATGGACAGATGCGCTTTTTTGGGCTTCAAAATCTCGACCCATTCACCAGGACCATTTTTAATATAACTCAGACTGGATTCGTATGAATGAATAAAATCATATATGGCTTGAGGATGAGCAAATGAGGTCATTTTCATTTTTGGGTGAGTTATCTCCTGTGTTTTACCATAGAAAACCATAGCGCATTGCATTCATATTCTGTGCTCATCAGCTTGCCTGTATAGAGTATGCATGATCAACAAGGTGTTTACTAAATTAGATTTTTTAATATCACTGTTTAAATACATTAAGGCACTAAAGTGGTTTTCACATTATACGTTTTAAAATTTCCAGCTGTTTTTAGAAATTGAAATATTGCGGCGAGTGGTTTATATGGATTGCAAATGACCAAAAATGTTTTGTTCTTGTATCTTTGCATTTATTTATTTATTTATTTATTTATTTATTTATTTATTTATTATACTTTTTTTTTGAGAGGTGATCTAAATATTTTCTTGGAAACATGGAAAAATGATTCCATGTCCCTGTCCCAAATGGCACACTTCATGTGCACTTGTGGTCTTGCAATGGCTGCCGTGTGTACTTGTGTATGTCCATTAAGTCCATGGCACTGTAGGTTTTAGTTTTTGTGAGCACCCTCTTTGCAGCAGCTATGCACACTTCTTCCGAGCCCGCACTGACTTTCAAACCAAACAGTCAAAGCGTCATTACTTCACGCAAGTGTGGACTTCAAGTGTGGGTTTAGTGTTTAGTGTTTAGAATGTTTTGCCCTGACTGAAAACTGTGTATTATATATGTTTTTTCTCTCAATAACACAAGGAACACACAATAAAAATGACAGATGTGAGAAAAGAGCAGTTAAGAAAGCATATAGATCCTAAAGATTATTTAAATATGTTTGCACCAGATCTGCTATTTGGCACTCCAGTCAGTTACAGTTTTGTCATTTATAAATGTTGTGACATCTGTCTCTGCTTAAACTGGTTTAGACAAAAGCTTAAATTTGCATTGAAGAGGAAGCTTTTATCACTTCTTCCTATCAAATTGCATACGTTTGGGACTGACTCAGATTTTTATTAAACGCTGTCATTATAGAAAGTTTCTTCCATCACTTCTGTGCAAAGGCAGTCTCCATACACCTTACACAAACCCTGGGTGTTTAGTTAGTATGAGGTTTTTCACCTCCTCCAATTCAACCTTTTCTAATTCGAATTTAATTAATTTTGAGGGGAGCGAGATGGAAAGTTCTGTTAGTAATTCTGAGACGTGAGTGTTTTTCTGTGGCTGGTTTTCTGGAATAGCGAGGGGCTCTGCTACAGTGCCGAGAGTCAGGAAGAATGCTAATAATTCTGAAAGGCTTACAGTTGGCCGACAGTAGCCATGGCGATGGCTCCCGTACAATGGAGGCCTTTTAAAGAGGCTGATGGGAAGGGGGGCTGTTTTCATCCTCAGTGATATTGCGACAGGACATTTTTCCACTTTCCCTTGAGCTGTTTGTTATAGGATTAGCTGCCGCCCAAAGTGATCTGCACTTTTCTGAGGTTAAAATCTCTCTTTTAATAGTGTTTTAATAAAGTTCAAGCTGCTCTCTTTACAAGAAGGGAGCATTAATTGCTTAGATTCATGTTGACTACATGGCCAAAATGTGTAGATACCTGTATGTGCTTGTTGAATATAAGCAGATGGTTGTCCAAAACCAGTTCAACTCTTCCGGGGAAAGGTTTTTTTTTTGCTCTCTTCATATGAATAAGTGCATCCCATATTGCACTGCATAACTGCACCTCTGAGAGTTACACACACATATGAATGAATAACAGCTTTCATCTCTGCACCACACAGACGATTCAGTTCTCACATCACACAAAGGCCATGCCAAGTACTACCAGAAAGATAGCACACATACTGTACATATCAGAGACGTCTATTTGATGTGTTTACATTTGGAAGAGATGGTTTTTTAGAGTGTTTGCTCATCTGCAGTACGTCTATAGGACATTTCCTATCAGATATCAAATAGACATTTAGAAAATGTCTTTAAGGTGTTTATGATTTATAAAATATGTCAAATTGACATCTTAAAGATGTCTTTCAGATGCTTTCCAGATGAAGCGATATTTAACAGACATCTTGCAGACGTACCTGTGCTATCTGTGTGTAGCCGAAACATATTTCTTCTCCACTCTGCTCCTCCAGACCTTGTGAATTAGATTATAATCTACTTTCCTTTATTTGTGTTCTTGAAAAAAAGAACAATGTGCGCTCTTGTAGGGAGCAGCATTTGCAGCATGTACCTCAGAAAGGATGGAAAGTACATCTGAAGGTATGAGTAATTTGATATCATGCAAATAATTTCACAATATAGTTCAGTTCAAACAAACATATATATATATATATATATATATAGTTTAACCATTCTCTTTTTTTGAGAAGTATAAGACTGATTAAAAAACAGCAGAGCATTAAAACTGCTTCAGAAACCATTAAAGTATGTTGATAAAATAATAAGAAATGTCTCTTGAGCATCAACTCATATCGTATGATCTTATGATCATCTTTGCATCATAGGAATAAATTACATTTTAACATATATGCAAATAGAAAGCAGTTATTTGAAATTGTATTATTATTATTTCACAATATTGAAATTTTTTCTGTATTTTTGGTGAGCATAAGAAACATTAAGAAATCTTAATTTATATATATATATATATATATATATATATATATATATATACTTGTAGCTTAATGTCACTCTTGACAAGTTTGGATTTCTTGAAATCATATCATGCACATTTTAATTTGTGAAATAGTCATATTGGCTTCACAGACTCACTGATGGTTGTGATATTTTTAAAGTTGATTGAAATATTCTTTATCCTTGTTCTTGTTGGATAATCAATCGAATGAACATGTTTTATGTTTCCAGCACAAATTGAGACAAACTGAATTTGAAATGGATAACTATACTAAAAAATAAGGACACAAAATATTTTTTCACGAAGCATGAGCAGATGTTCCACTTTTGTGGTGTATTGTGTGTGTAATGATATTCTTGTACTTATCCCAAATGATGATTTCCACATGGATATTCATTTTTTATTTGCTATGTTTATTTCAGCAGTTTCTAATAGGAACCATCTCTTCTGTATTTCATTAAATAGAAGGATCGGACAGTGAGTCATAAATTCAGCCCTGTTGGACACAGCCAAGGTAACTGCACATGTGGGGCTCTGTATAAAATCTTTCTAAATAGTGGGATGTTTAATTACACCCAGAGGTAACTACAACACATGAGTCCTGAAGATCCCAACACTCAGTGAGAGAGAAATTACACCCTGTGCTGATAAAGACCGGTTGGTGAGTCCTTTGTAATAATTAGATATATAAGAAAATATCACATCCCAAATTTTGGGGGCATTTTAGAAAACTGTTTACAGAAAGAAAGTTTTGCCTGAGCTCATTGTTTTAATACAACATGGCAGCTGCCTGTGTTAATAAATTTCAAAGGCTAGTAAAAGAGGAAAATAACATTTTATCATCATACAGAGTTAAGACTTTATTAAAGAGATAATTTTCCAAAAACATGAAAAACTAACTGAGCGAACTGTGAGAGAATCATGATTTCATAACACTGCTGTTATAATACCAATGAGCCATTGTTTGTTTTAAGATAAGGATTTCTGTTTCAAAAAGATCATGTTTTCAGATCTCATGCCCCGTGTGTGATGCAATAGGAATCTACAGGAAATGTTTTTAGGAAATAGATATGAAAGTCTCGCCCGTTCATCATCATGTTACCATCTATCAGAGCTAGCAGACTCCGTGACTCAAACAAGAGGACCCAGTGCCAAAAACGCGGATCTCTTCTAGATAAAAAAAAATCTATGGACATCCACAGATGCTTCATTTTCGAAAATATAGAGGCCCAAGAAAAGGTATCTTACTGTGACGATGGCCAAATAATGTAATTATATGATTGAAATACCAGTTATGTTGTAATTATATGATTACAGTCGAAATAGCAGAGATGCTATAATTATGATTATGACAGCTGATGCGGTCATTCTCCAGAAAACCACAGTCCTTATATCTTTCCAAAAGCCTTAATGAACAGTTTGAGAGGCATGCACTCCCTGCCTTAGAAATTGCCACGTTGTTTTAGGAATTATAGTAATTTTGGGACAGAGGCTGCTGGATCGCATCGGGAATGTGGGCTAATTGCTAAGTCGTATGCTTTTATAGACCACAGGTTAATGGGCAGGCCGTTTTTTTATAGTGCATGTGGAGGGACGCCTATAGATTATCTTGCTAATTGACTTGAGAGGTCAGGTTCAGTTGCTGACATGCAGCTGATGTCGAATCTAGACTAGCTAATGAGGTCATACATTACTTTAATTGACATGTTTTAGCTATATTGATTTTTCAGGTTAGCAATGTGTTGTTCTCACACCTTTTTTATACTTCTTTTTTATGCACATCTAAAATAAAATGTGAACAGAAGATTCACTCAGAATTTCCTCACCTTGTTCCAAACCTGTTTGACTTTCTTCTGTGGAGAGAGAAAAAAAGGGGGGAATTCTGAAGACTGCACTGGTTACTTATTTCCATATAGTATTTCATCTTTTAAAATGTAAAAGCACCATGAAAGTGTAATAAAGGTACTCCAGTAGAGTACTGTAGTTGCATGAACAAGAGTGCAATCTGTAGCACTTTACAATATGGTTGCATTTGTAAACATTAGTTAAATATTTTTATATTTAACTATTAGTAAAAATATTTTTAAATCATTCATTAATTAATGCTAATTTTAATATTGACTAATACTTTATTAAAATCAAAAGTTGCATGTGTCCATGAATGACAGAGCTTTTAGTTTTGGGTGAACTGTCCCTTTAAAATCAATGTCATTATGCCTTGTGTCATAACACCCATGCTGTTGGTGTTTGAATGAGTTCTTCTCATATGTTTATCTTATCATGTTAAAAAAGATTAGTTACTGAATCCTGTGCTGGTAAATGAATACTGCGGCTTCCTGTGTCTTTGTCCTCTTTGAATCTCTGGTCTTGGCTTCTGATAAAGTAGACTGCCCCCAATTAGCTTCTCATTTCGTTGTCACTCTCTGTCTGAAGTTACCAAATTCCTGTGTGTGTGTGTGTGTGTGTGTGTGTGTGTATGTATATGTGTGTGTGTGCATGTCAGATATTCCAGGAAGAGTAAGGCCAGAAACATACTTTATGCAATTATATAAATGTACATAAAAGTCCCACGTACTGTTTTCTTGTGTTACTGTTGCAGAAACAATCATCAATACACTCGAGGCACCCATAAAGTTGATTTCAAATATGTTTGTTATCAGTTTTTTAAATTGTGGCATACTGAATATTGTTGCAGGGTCACAATAAGAACTGAGTTTCTTTTTCCAAATATTTCGAAGTAATAACACAATGGAATGTGAAATCAAGCTTGAATTAGCTAAGAGGCTTCTGCGAAATATGCTTTGGCTGTTCTGCTCTTTCACCACATCCTAAAGATGCCCTGTTGGATTCAGGTGGGGTGATTGTGGAGTCCATTGGGTACACGGAACTGGGCTCATTGTCTTGTACTAATGTTTGGTTTCAACACCTCTTAAGCTTCTTGATCTGCATGCATTTGTTTATTGAGTTGCTTTTGAGATTGAGAAGCTTATTGAGATCTGACTTGCTGATGATGTTCTAGTTGCGTATTTGCAGTTGCATGTGTACCTACTAAATTGCTCGCTGAGGGTAATACTATACTAATGCTGTTCTTTCATAGAGCTTGCATGCAACCTGAAAATAGCAGGCTTCTCTTGGCATTCCCTTGAATCCTTTGGCAGAAGTCTACAGAGCCAAAAATGCTCAGATTGACCTCCCTCATCCCGTTCCAACCTGCCATGACCTCACCCTATGACTGACATTTAGTCTTTTTGTATCTTCTCAGGACTTTATCTTCAAGTACTGTTTGTTCTTTTCCTAAGAGAGCTTTAGTCATTGGTGGAACATGACTGGGGCTTCTGTCAAGATTCAACCCTTTTTGTGACTGCATTTGGCTCAGCAGCGTTTCAGTGTGTTTTAGTGGTGACCTCATAAGGACGGCTCAGGCTTCAGGGCCTGTCTGGCTCTTGTCCAGAATGAGCTCATCACCGAAACAACAGCCAGCTGGTGATGGGGCCGTTGATCCCCTGACCCTTGTCTGTGCTTTGCATCCTCTAGTGTTTTTTGAGCCTTATTGGGAGCGTGGTGTCAGCCTTCAAGCTCTTCCCACTCCCTTCTACAGTATGTTTCTTGCTGAGCCAAAGGCTGCCGGATGGTCCCTCGGCGCCTGGCTGAGCAGCAGTAGAGCCAGTCCTCTGCGATGAGTCCCTCAGAGGGAGGACAAATAGTTTGGTCTGGCCTAACTCCAGCACTGAGCACAGGGTCAGTTTGTCTTTTGGGGTGGTCCAATGAGGAGTCACTGAGAGTGTGTTGTCCTCAGATGCAAATAATAGGAGGATGTTCTACTTTGCTTTTGTGGTGTTTTCCTAAGTTGCAGTGAAGTGCCTTTCATGGTAAGTCCACTCTATCTGTCTAGACTTTCCTTGCCTCTTGGGAGTAGGAACACAGATGGAATGTCATGCATCATAATCATGATTCCCTCTCACATCCAATGAAGATGAATGAGGCTGGTCTGGTATTATGTTGTATGCGGATTTGACAGTGTGCTGTGGTATTTCTGCTGCGGAGTGATATTGAATTACTACTATTAGAACTCAACCAGCAATGGCCACCTAAGGTCAAAATTTTGGCTTTGTATACGACTGTGTTCGCATGAAGCCAATCAGTGTGAGTTCAAAGGTTGCTGCACTCCAGATTCTTGCACTACATCATGAAGGAATGGTCTCTAGTGGTGTCAGTGGATAACACAGTGTGATGCCATTAGTCAGAATATTATTCAGGATTTTTGTTCCAGCTCACAGTAACCTACTCAACCTGGAGCCAATCTACAGGAGGTGTACATGTGTGGGGCCAGCCAGAGGTCAGCACTAGCCACAGAATCGTATCTGCTTTCTCCCTTGTACCCTCTTCTGCCTGCAGGCTGCTTTTGGATCTCATTATTCAATTCCTTCAGAATTCTCCAATAATTAAAAAGACATACTTCTGTAGATTAACGGCTATTCCCTGGGATCTCTTTGAGCCAATCCAAACACGTACAGGGATGCCAGGAGGGGTCAGTGGAAGGGCTCCTCACACTCTGAGCCTGTTTGCCAGCCCTGGACACCTCTGGTTCTTAGGTACAGCTGGATCCAGAGACTTGGTTACTCTAGGGTCCAACACAAACCCTGATTAAATGTTGAATGCAAGCCACTGACTCTTACACAACTTGTCTGATTCATTTAGCAGCACTCCATAAAATCTCCTTTGACATGGCTTACATTTTACTATACTTTATATGGCTAAAGTCTTTGTTTACGTACATTTCTGTTAAATTTAGTTAGAATCGCTTTAGTAGTCTTCCATTGGAAAGAGCGAAATTATATATGAAAATGAAGGACAACACATTTTGCAGCTGTCATTATTCAGTTTAATAGTTTCACCCATAAATCATTGAACAAAAGCTCCAGGTGGTAAAGATTTTGCTTCAAGGAAAATACATTTAGGAACTGTTTTCCTGCCCATAAACCCTTTGCATTTGCAGGGTGTAGTTAGCATTGTTTTGTTAAAGATATACAATGTTGCCTGCTGTTTTTCTCTGAAAGAAACTACCAGGATCTAAAGTGAGAGAACCTGCACCACAGGGCAACATAGCCAGAAATTGTCTTGTATAGAAAATTATGATTACGATCTGTGCTGCTAAAGCATGTGATGAAGCTGTGACTGCCAAATAGGTGCAAACAAAGGACACAACTTTAAATTGGGGTCTGAGTCTTAGGTCTTGAACTTGTGATCAAAAACAAATGGAAAGGCGTACCCTTGAGGGCCTCAGGACTGAGAGAGGGATTCAAACGCACGTCACAGGACACCCAAATTAGCTTATCTCTCTTGTGTTTGAAATTTGTTTCTGTGTTTATGCTTTACAACATTTGGTTATCATTTTCTATCATATGATGCAGGGGGAGGGTTTGGGGTTATTTAATTCAATGCCTGTGCATTTCCTGCTCACATGAGCTCTTGTGATGTGCATGCTGTGCTTAAATAATACAAGGATGCTGTCACGCTGTCACTTTGTTTCAAAAATCTTTAACATACACCTGATTATTATTGTTGCTAGGAGGACAATATGTCTGTTTATCATTGGAACCACACAAATTAGGCCTCGTTCGTAAGGTACAAGCCATTCCAGTTTAGTTTTGTTTAAGGGGAAAGGCAGCCACACTGAACTTAATTGAAAGCTGAGAAGGTTGCTATTCTTAACCTGACCCTGCTTTCAGAATTAGGGATTGTTTTGAGCTCTCTGCTGAATCACTTTGATTGTCTGTGTTCCTGTTGGGTATTTCGTCTTGCCTGGTTAACCTCATGGATAGAGCTGAATGTGTGTCAAAGACACTAATTATTACCTGACCTGACTCTGGTTTGAGTTAGCTCCCTGTGCTGCTGCTCTATATAAAATGTTTCTTGTTTTCTTTAACAGGAGCCCAAATTACAGACTATGCACATTTATTTTCAGGTAGTGGAACCAGGCTCAATGGTCACAATCTGTCATTTTGTAGGGACTACTGCTGCTAGTCTCATGTTCAGATGACAAGGTGCTTACCATGTGTTCTTGTAGTTTGCAATACAATTCTTGATGTTCAGAATGTCTAGTCAATTGATTATAGTCAATGTTGGTATTTATGCCCTTAGTAGCAAGCAAACCAAATATTCTTGAGCTTAAATATATTTCACTACTGTGAAACAATCTATATTTATAACTTTTGAAATAAATACATAAATTATGTCCAAAGCTTAACACATTTTCCATTAAGTGCTTTGGTGTTATCTACACTGAAAGAAGAAATCTAGATTTATTTATTTATTTATTTATTTAAATATGTTATGCCATGTTGCTTATCATCTAAATGTATCTCCTTTTAAGGTTTTTTAGGTATTTTAAATGGAAAACAAGACAAAAAGGTCAAATTAGAATTGTAGTAGTAATTTGTTATAGTATATAACAACCAGGTCTAATGAGAAACTTATTTACAAAGTGGTGATTGTGCATGAAACTGTATGATGTGATTCATATAGAAACAAAAGCATGTCCACCCATCAGTAAATCATAAGAATGAGATTGCACAAATTTATTTGAATTACTTACCGATTTGCCAAAATATAATTGCCATGAGAATTGTATACAGTCATTTTCAGAGAGCTTTCTCATTCTTTCACATAGACCACAGTATCAAACATGTCTGAAGGGTCACTTTACTAGCTTTGCCAAAATAAACTTTGAAGTGGACCAGACTTTATGACGATTTCCACAGCCTGGCTACACGTCTGCTGTTTATGCTTCCTTACATTCCTTATACACATATACGATATACATATAGGAAAGATGGCACTCTTTTTGTCCATATTTTCCATGAGTTGGTTCACAGTTGTTGGTGTTAAGGATTACGTCTATTTGAAAAATCCTTGCAGGTCTCTTTATTTGAGCTGGATGGCATGTCCATATCGCTTCCCCAGGGGGTGGGCATGCCGCCATCCTCGTGTGGTCCCAGCCTCCACATCAGAGCACAGGAACTCCCACATCCGCTCTACCCGTCGCCCTCTCCATCAAGCTATTTTAAGAACCAAGACCGAGCGGAGTTGAATTACAACCATACGTCTATAATCACTTCCATCAGCCATGCTGTTTAAAGGATAGTCTCCATCTTTGAAGCATTCCCTGGTTACTACACAACACTTTCCACAGTTTAATGGCACGACCAGCTGAGCTGAGTCAGAGTGACTGTCATGAGTTGATGCCATTGCAGAAGTGTTGTAGCTGATTTCTAAATGCTGCTAGTGTTCTGTCTTCAGCCAGGCTGCAAGACGGTCCTGTTGTTGAGTGTGAGTGGCTGAACCGAGCAGGCTGTCAGCAAAAACTGATGTTGAGCATGAGAACAGGGTTGTGGATGTGGTTTCTGTGGACATCCATACTAGGTTATTGTTGTGGAAAGTAACAATCCCTCCTCAGAAGAGAACGACTGCAGGATCTCCATCCCAACCACTTTTCCCGCTTGTCATAAGTGGTTTTTATGAATTTGTCTCTGCTTATTGCCATTTTTCTCTTGAACTTGTTAAGTTAGGTTCAGTTTTGCTTAGTTGGATCTTTGCATGCTAGTGCAATGTTGAGAACAACAAATGTAATGTTTTGTATAAATTGACTGCATTTCTTTTTCTGAAAATATGTGTCACAACAGATAAGCTACTCTTTAACAAGCCTGCCAGTGTGTCTCAGGATCTATTCCTTATGCCCGCCACAACATGTTTTTGTGGTTTAGACAAAGGAAGGAAAGACAGGGTGAAAAGGGCTCAAATCAGAGACTGTGTACGTTTAGAGAGTTGCTGTGTAGTGTAAAGGGAAGCCTCTGTGTGTGATGTGGTTAGCCGCTTGCACATGGATCCCATCTTTTGTCCGCTGGCTGATGAGATCAGAGCAGCACTAGCCGGAAACGGGCCTGTCCCGCTTTGCCTGCCACAAAGGGGCTTTGAAATCCGCGGTTATCTGCTCCAGTGGGCCTGCTGTGAGTCTGTCAAACAGCTCCATTATGAGCCTGCAGTCTCTGCTCTACTGCAAACTATTCCCATTAGCTTTGATAGAGTGCTGCTATCTGCATTAGCATAATTAGTGAGGGAATAGTTACTTAATAAATTACAATACAATAAATTACTCAAATTGGAATCAGATTGGCTCAGCTAGCAGTGGAAAGTTTGTAAATATAATCAGCAAAGCTCAGGAAATCTATCTGATGCATTTAAGGCTTATAAATCTTCAAGAGATTATTAAACCTTTTTTTTCTAACCTGCAAACAAGACTTTGTTAGTCTTGACACACTTTGGTTTTCTACTTCAAAATTATGTGAAAAACAGGTGAATTCTTTGATTTATTCTTTGTAACTCATTGCATTCAGTTATGAATCCTGTTTGCTTTAGTTCAATTATTTAACTGATGCACAACCCCAGTCCACACTGCAAGCTCTTATACAGAAGATTAATGCATGTATAGCTGCAGTTTATTTATTTAATGTAATCTAAAATAGGTAATGAATTACAAGAATTTGAGATGTAACATGTCTACTTACTATGTTACTATAATCAGTAACAAATGTATAACTGAAATCTGATATAATTTTGACTTCCTATCCCTGTTGGGGAGAAACTAGCTGTACTTATATAAGAGGGCGATAATTTGAAAGTTATATAATTGTCAGATTATATGATTAAGTTCAAAACATCAGAACTTATGGTACTAAATGATCAAGGATTTCAATTAGGGAGACAGTATAAATTACAATACATTCATTTAATACATTTACTCTAATAAAACAACATCCAATTTATTCTGAGATATGAAACATAATACCATTAAAAATGCCAAACAGGGAGTTTCAGGGAATCAAAAGAGCAATGATTTAAATGCACTCATTGAGTGAGAGAGACATTCTGGTAGAGCTTGTTTGATTATTGTCTCAGCTGCTTTGTTCCAATGATTAGTCTGGAATGTATTGTGACATTAAAAAAGCAATGCAGCAATGCTTTATCACACATTGGTAATTGTTGGAAAAGTATCTTGCTACTGTAAAACTAACAAGCTGAACTACTGTCATGCTACTTAAAATTTAGTAAAATTAGTAGCTAATTAAAAACTTTTTGTTAGCTTATAGTTTTACTACATTTTCTAAAGCATAAAATATGTAAATCATTTTCTTTAAAGGCTCACCCAAAAATGAAAATTCTGTCATCATTCATTCACTCACTCTCAAGTTGTTCCAAACCTGTATATGTTTCTTTCTTCTGCTGAACACAAAAGAAAATATTATGAAAAATGTTGGTAACCAAACAGTGGACAGTAGCCATTGACTTATATACTATGTATTTTTTTTCTATACTATACTATGACTTTTAATTTTTGGGCAAACTTTCCCATTAAATGTACAGTTTAAACAGTTTATTTAAACCCAGTTAATTAAAACAATTCAGCGGTTCTACATCATCACATGATCTTCGTCATCCCCTAATGTATTAGTCATACATATTAGTCAGAGTTCTGACAAATATTAGTCAGAGTTCTGTGCTGGACACATCCTTAAAAAAATGTATATTGCATGCTCTAAATATTAAAATAAAGCAATATTTAAGCAGAGTTTGCAGTTTATTGCATTAATTAATGAGGTGTTTATTGCAATTTACTTCGATGTAATTCAACTTCAACTGTGATTCAGCTCATAACAAGTCATTTAAAACCTCAATATATTTTACTCTTGCATTAAATAATATGAAAAAATTATTCAAATTTATTCGCAAAAAAAAAGAAAAGTTTTTACCATTTTAATTCCATTTTTTGCCTGAACTGCTGTTTCAGGACCAGGATGTGTGTCTTTCCCTGCCAGCTCCACGTGCGTGTGTGGCCCTCAGGGGTCAGCGTGGTCCCACTGTGCGCTTTGGAAACAGGATGTGTACCTAGAGCTTACATCTCTACCCAAGTACAAAAGAGGCAAAAACACTCACCGACTCTTAGCGCAGATGCACGTTCATACACGTACCCCGTAGTAACAGTTAGCGGCGCAGCAGGTGTGGGGGTGATGCTCTGTCAGCCACGAGGTGAATAGAGGTCATTGTGTTTTTAATGGCAGACGCCTTGGCTGAAACCCTGCCTTATCTGCACCATATTTTCCCAAGATTTGAGCCTGTTGACAGGTCACATCACTTCCCAGCAGAGATAAACTGTGAGCATGGCTACTCAAAGCTAGCATAGACAAAACACAATCCTATGTTATCTATGTCACCCAATAAATACAAAGCCACACTTGTTTACATTCTGTCAAGGACTTGGTTAAAATTGTAACAATGTGTCGCTAAAAGTGTTTTTATTTTTATCTGAAATGGATAAATGTAAAACCGCTAGCATTTTTAAAGTTGGTTTTTGTATGTATCGAAGCAGTTCAGAAATGAAATGTCCGCTGTGTGCTGCTAAATGTTAATGCTCCATCACATTTGAAAATAACCACCTACACTAAACCTAACCAACAGTGTTAACAAAACAAATTTGAGATAAAACACATTTGCTGAAGCAACCAAGCTATTTTAGCTTGTTTCTACAAATCTTTGAGTTCCTTTTTGGTGATTTGTGTTTCATGGAACTTTCAGAATCGCGTTTTCAATGCTGTACCAGGTGAGCTACCAAGCAAGTTTAATACATTAGGAAATCCTTACATGTGGAGCTGGTTATGTGATGCAAACGTCAAAATGTATTCTTATATTATAGTAGAAGTTTTAGAAGTGACTTTATTTATTTGTTTGTTTTAGGGCTCTTTAAGTGTAAAACAGAAGGTGGACTTACAGTTTTCCTCTCTGATGCTTTTGACTCACTCGGGATAGTTGCTAGTGAAGGGTTTGGGACTGTGTGTATTCTTGTTGTGTTATCAGCCAATCTGTGTTGTGATGACAGCAAAGAAGGTCCTGTAGAGGCCCTGCGCCCAGCTAAGCAACTGCCATTCAAATGAATCCTAATAGATAGCTTTCTCCATATAACCTTCCTTGTGTTTAGCTACCAGAGTCAGCTGAGAACAAATCATGATATTCTGGCCAATAGTTAGCAAGAAACAATCACTGCTCAGTGGAACAGTAGTTATGTTATGACTGGCAGCATATGCGGTGTTAACAATGAGTGTCAACCAGGCTCTCTCGCTCAAGTCATTTATTTATTAAACACTTCAGCACCTGTCTCTGGGGACGGACAGTATAGCTACTCATTTCCTTAGTTGCCTCCTCAGCCCCCAGGTAACACCCACCCCCCACCCCCCGATGACATAAAGCTGGCGCAAACAGCAGTATTGCAGTCAGAGGTCAATCAGACTTGGCCTGTTCTCAGTCTCTGTCGGCAATACCTCACTGGAGTAGTTTGATATCACCATTATTTAAGTCACAGTTTCAATCTAAGTCCCATCTGAAAAGTTTTTGGTATCTGAGCTAAGCACAAATACCAAAATAGTGCTGCATTTTATCTTATTTTCCCATTTCTTTTGACGGCTCAAGTCAGAATTCCCATTTAAGCCACAGCTGGACCAGGAATGTCCCTTTCTTCTCACCCAGCTTTATTTGCACTTCAGTTCACTCCTCTGCCTCACACACTTTTCCCTTTTTGCTGCTGCTTTTTCTTTAAATCAATTGCTTTCTTACCCTGTTTTTCTAGCATCAATCTTTCTCCCCAAATCATCAAATCTCTCGCCCTGACTTTTTGTCATCTGATACTCCCAGAACTCCTTATAGTCTCTGCATTTTTTTTTTTTCCCCTCTTCTCTCTGTTTTAAAAAGTCATCTTATGGGAGTGGAAAAATTGAAGTTTTATCAAGGGTAGGAATCAGCGAGTGCCAAAGCCCACAGTCTTATTCCACAGCACACAAAGAGTTGCTGTGGAGATTGGATTACAGCATCACATACAGCTAAAATTAAGTTTGCTCTCCCACCTCTTTTCCCTCTGAGTGCCTCTCCTCCCTCTGTCTGCATGAATTTTTGCCCCCAGATTTGTTTTTATACTCCCACAGAAATACAGATTTGCTAGTAGGTATTTTATTGTCTTTTTCTTATGGTTAGTTGTCAAGTAACCAGTGTGGCAATGGTCTGTTGTGTTTGCTGAAATCATTTGTCCACAGACAGCCTAAAAGCTGACCTCAGATAATAATCAGTAGACCACTGTGAAATAGTAGCTATAGGAAGATCAACATAGAATCTGTACAGCGAAACGATCAGCATATTTCAAAACGTTCACAGTTTCACACATGAATTATTAAATATTTTGGCTAATTTGATTACTTGTAGGTATGAATTCAAGTGCAGTATAACGTTTGAACACATTATGCAGATTTTTATCTGTAAGTGAAGGTTTTCAGTTGTTCAAATGCACAATCCTCCACAGTCACAACTCCTTCCAATGACAATAAATTGATAGTACATACAATCAGCCTCAGATTGATTCAGTCTGATAAATTGCACACAATAATGACAGAAGCTTTCCAAAAACAATAGTTTAAATGTTTTTCAAGGTGAGCCAGATGACTTCTGTACCACAGTGTGTTCTTCTGAGGAAGAACAGGACACTGGATTTAACAAAGTGTAATAAGGTTTTTTGTTGATGTTGTTGCTGTTGTTTGTTTTTTTTTTTTTTAAAATCTGGCATTCACTAGAAAGTAAATTATAATCTTGTGCAAATCATTTGCTTTGGCTTATGTATTATGTCCATGAAATGATTGGTAACATATTACTTTTGAATTGAAGAAAATTCTGACCACAGTCATTTTCCACTGATTTTGTTTTGCTGGTAGCACTGCTTGTGGATACTGCTGTGCAGTTAATTGAATTAACTATTACTTTATTGCATGTTGATCTGTGTAGTGAGTTCGTGTGAGGAAAGGAAGAGGACAAGGGTCGGCTGGACTGCTGACGAGTTTATTATGATTTAAAAATAATTATTCTTTGCAAACACCAATGGTGGCTTTTACTTTGACAAAAATATACTCTAACGCATAGCACTTCTGGGTTACTTCTTCCGGTTCTCAGGTCACGTCAGCAGTCCGTCTCTCTCTCTCAACTGCTCCCGTTTCTTCTTGCGTTTTATACTCTCTCCATGTCAATTACTGCAACAAGGAACAGGTGTTGATTGTTTCCGTCCAACCCACTCATTCACCGCTCGTCTCCTGATTCTCTCTCCCGCTGCAGACTTCGCTAAACCACGCCCCCCCTGCCACATACCCCCACTGTCCGACTCAGGCCGGGGAGCCATCCGGCCTGCAGCCCCCACCCCTTCATTTCTGGAGAGGAAGTCGGCCACAGCCATCTGAACACCCGGCCTGTGGATCACCTTGAATTTAAAAGGCTGTAGAGCCAGATACCAACGGGTGATCCGCGCGTTGGTATCCTTCATGCGGTGGAGCCACTGCAGCAGAGCATGGTCCGAACAGAGGGTGAACTCCCGTCCCAGGAGATAATAGCGGAGGGTGAGGACGGCCCATCTGATGGCAAGACACTCTTTCTTGATGGTGCTGTACTTAGCCTCTCTCTTCGAGAGCTTCCGGCTAATGTACAGCACCGGCCGTTCCTCCCCCTCTATCTCCTGTGACAGGACTGTACCCAGCCCCCTGTCTGACGTGTCAGTCTGCAACAGAAAAGGGAGAGAGAAATCAGGAGAGAGTAATAACAGCCCACCACACAGGGTAGCCTTTACCAGCCTGCTGACACGACTCCGTCCACTGGACCGTATCTGGTGCCTCCTTTTTAGTAAGGTCAGTCAAGGGGCTGGTTAGGTCCGAATAATTAGGAACAAACCGTCTATAATATCCCGCCAGCCCCAAGAACTGCCTTACCTCCTTTTTGGTCTTGGGGCGTGGGCCGGTCGCAACAGCGGCTGTCTTGTCAATCTGGGGATGTACCTGTCCATGCCCCAAGTGGAAGCCCAGATACCTTACTTCCACACGCCCAATCGCACACTTCTCTGGGTTGGCCGTGAGTCCAGCGCCCCTCAGCGACCTCAGGACGGCCCTCAGATGCTGCATATGCCGCTGCCAATCATTACTAAATATAATGATATCATCTAAGTAGGCAGCAGCATATGCCGCATGGGGCCGCAGAATCTTATCCATGAGGCGCTGAAAAGTAGCCGGTGCCCCAAACAAAGGGGTAACAAACTGGTGTAATCCAAACGGCATTGTGAAAGCTGTCTTTTCTTTGGATAATGGAGACAAGGGGATCTGCCAATATCCCTTCGTTAAGTCCAATGTCGAATAAAAACGAGCCGTGCCTAGCCAATCAAGCAACTCATCCACCCACGGCATTGGATACGCCTCGAATTTCGACACAGCATTCACCTTGCGATAATCCACACAGAAGCGGACTGAGCGGTCCGTTTTCAGAACTAAAACTATCGGGCTTGCCCAGTTACTATTGGATTCTTCTATTACTCCCATTTCCAGCATTGCACCTAATTCAGCCTGAACTACCTTTTTCTTGTGCTCAGGTAAGCGATACGGCCGGCTGCGAACTACCACGCCCGGCTCCGTCTCGATATGGTGCTAAATGAGGTTGGTACGGCCCGGTGGGGGCGAGAACACGTCGGAAAATTCTGCCTGTAATTTTGTTAGATCAGTGAGTTGGGACGGCGAGAGGTGATCTCCTCCTGGGGCCAGGGTGAGGGATTGTGGTTTGACATTCACTTCAGGCCCGTGATCATCCTCTCCGCTAATCCCCATTGCCAACATCACTGATTCCGCCTCATTCCATTTTTTTAGGAGGTTGAGGTGGTAGATCTGACGTGCCCCATTCCTATCGGACCGTATTACCTCATAATCGAGATCTCCGACTTGTCGTGAGACCTCAAACGGTCCCTGCCACTTAGCCATTAACTTAGAGCTCGACGTTGGGAGTAATACAAGTACTTTCTCTCCCGGTGTAAATTTGCATAATCTAGTTCCCCGGTTATAAAGCTGGCTCTGGCGGTCCTGGGCTTGTAACAAATTCTCCATTGATAGCCGCCCCAAAGTGTGGAGTTTTGTTCTCAAGTCCAGCACATACTGAATTTAGTTTTTGCCTTGAGATGGCCCCTCTTGCCAAATTTCTCTCAGGACATCCAGCACCCCTCGGGGCTGGCGACCGTAGAGAAGTTCGAGAATAACAAGGGCTCTAGCCACTTATCCCAATTCTTGGCGTCTTATCCCAATTCTTGGCGTCTTCTTGGACGAATTTACGGATCATGGATTTAAGCGTGCGATTAAATCGTTCGACCAGGCCGTCGGTCTGTGGGTGATAGACGCTAGTTTGAATCGATTTAATGCCTAATAATCCATATAGTTCGCGTAGCGTACGTGACATAAACGGCATGCCCTGGTCGGTGAGGATTTCTCTCGGAACCCCCACCCGGGAGATTAGACAAAACAGGGCGTCCGCAACACTCTTAGCGGAAATGTTGCGGAGAACCACTGCTTCAGGATATCAGGTTGCATAGTCAACTATGACTAATGCAAAGCGATGTCCCCGTGCAGATCGCTCTAATGGCCCGATGAAGTCCATACCAATTCTCTCAAAGGGGACCTGCATTAAGGGAATGGGGCGCAATGGCACTTTTGGTGGTGGTCGGTGGATTCACCAACTGACATTCCGGACAAGACGCACACCACCTGCGCACGTTGTCATGAATGCCCGGCCAAAAAAAAACGGGTCATGAGGCGATTCAGTGTTGCTGCCTGTCCCAAATGGCCCACCATAGGATTAGAATGAGCCGCATGGAAAAGCATTTCCCTGTGGGTCTTCGGAATCAACAACTGGGTTGTATTTATTTTTGTCTGAGCGTCTTGGGTCACTCGATACAACCGATCTCTTAGAATGGCAAAATACAGATAGGTGAGCGGGTGGCCAGGATGGAGAGGCTGACCATCGATAGAGCGGGCCTGTTGGAAAGCATGTTTTAATGTCTCATCCTGAGACTGCTCCAGAGGAAAGTCCTAATGCTCCGAGAGAACCAGTCTCCAGATTTCGCTCGGTTACCCTGAAGCAGAACCCAGTGGTCCTGGCTCAGTCTCTCCCGCCTGCACACGCACATCCCCCTTCTGTGCCTTATTTCCCCAAGAGGCATCCACACATAATGACCCCAATAAAACAGTAAACACGGGCCAATTCGTTCCCTGAATTATAGGATGCGGGAGGTGGGGACTAACCGCCACCTCCACACTATGCTTTTGACCCCTGAATTGAATGATGATCGAGACCACAGGGTACTCCACCACATCCCCAGGAGTTCCGGAGCTGCTGGGCCATCGCGAAGGGCCGACCGGATTCCCCCAGGTCTAGGGAGCGGAACCACTGACAATGTTACTCTGGGGACCGGCCGACCTGCTGAAGGATGGCCCTCTTCAGGTCGTCAAAGACGGAAGGGGAAGGGGTAGGTGAGCGGGAAGTGCGGGCGGTCCCGTGGCCTCGGTACGAAACTCCCGGTCGATCCAGCTCTGTAACCTCTCGTGGTCCTCCTGCTGGGCTTGAAGGATGGCATGGAACCGTCGCTCCTGATCCGTTCTCAAGTCCAGCAGGGCCTGATGTTGTTCTTGATGTAGGGCCGCGAGGGATGAGATGATGTCCGCAAGTGGCGTGGAGGATGGGCTCTGCATGGCGGCGGTACTCCTTCTTCCTTTCCTGGGTTTTGGCACCAGTGTAGTGAGTTTGTGTGAGGAAAGGAAGAGGACAAGGGTCGGCTGGACTGCTGACGAGTTTATTATGATTTAAAAATAAATATTCTTTGCAAACACCAATGGTGGATTTTACTTTGACAACAATATACTCTAACGCATAGCACTTCCGGGTTACTTCTTCCGGTTCTCAGGTCACGTCAGCAATCTGTCTCTCTCTCAAACCACGCCGCCCCTGCCACAATCTGTTATTGTGTTATTGTTATTGTGGTACAAACAGTTTTTGAAAGTGGATTGTTTACATTACATGTTGATCAGACTGGTCTTTCTTTTCTAAGTAGGATTTTCTTGGCGAAATAAGGTGCCATTTGCAACAATCTGTTTGTGTTCAGGAACAATCAAACCTACCTTGCTGTTTAGAGTCAGGCTTGTATTTACACATTGATATAAAAGTGCTTGTATTTTATTGCATATAATCGGTACTGCTGTAAAATTCTTGAGTTTTACATAGAGGCAGGTTTAGATTTATTTGTGGACCATATTGAGCAATGAGTTGAAATAGAAACTTGATTTAATCTAGGAAGCAGCCCAGCTACTGTCCACCCAGCATAGTCCTTGGCTTCCCAAAATCATAGCGCTTCGGGGACTGATATTCCATAATCCCAAGTTATAATAAAGTGCACCCATAACTGTGACCCATCTGCTGGGAGTGATTTACAGCAAAGAACAGTATTACTGGCATGTTTTCTTCTGTATTACCAGTGGAACAAAGAAATCATTGTTCAATTCAGGGAAATCTTACAGAGTGTGTGTTTTATTAGAGGGGGACTGGTCTGCTTATGGGACACCCTTAAAGGTACAGAGGTGAACCTCAATGTTTTGCATGCCTTTGGAGGGGCTCCTTCTATATTGACACGGAGTATGTGCAGTCCTGGCATTCAGTAAGGGTTTGGCATCTCTTTACACTTTTTACTGCCTGGAATTGTAGATATACACTTTGGCTTTGACAGTCTTAACCGAGTGTGACTATAAACACAATATGCATTCCTTTACTGTTTTTCCTTTGCTCTGTTCCTCTCTCTCCCTCTATCCATCCCAATTGCTGCCAGATATGCACAGCTTTTAAAAACCGTTTTCTTCCAGCAGTACCTCCACCTCATCTCGCAATTGCCATGATGGCCTCATATCATGATCGGTCACTCTGCACTTTGCATTTTGTAGCTAAAAATGGCACCCAAAAGTTCCAGCTGCAATTATTATTATTATTATTTTATTTACTTTTTTGTGAAATGACATACAGCCAAGTATGGTGACCCATACTCAGAATTCATGCTCTGAATTTAACCCACCTACAGTGCACACACACAGCAGTGAACACACACACACACACTGTGAACACATGCTGTGGCACCTGTGGAGCAGTTGGGGGTTCGTTGCCTTGATCAAGGGCACCTCAGTCATGGTATTGAGGGTGGAGAGAGGACTGTACATTCACTCCCCCCACCTACAATTCCTGCCAGGCCATGACTCGAATTTGCAACCTTTGGACTACTATCTGACTCTCCAACCCTTAGGCCACAACTTCCCCTTATGTAGAAAACATTCAAGAAAATTAATCAACAGTTCCTCTTTTATTGCAAGCTTGGATCACAAACCACAACTCCATATGGAGGATCACTTGAGTGTATGAAAGGGAGACGAGCTGATGAGGTCCAACAAAGTGGAGTTGGACATTCTTATTCCCTTTGGTTCTTCCTGTGAATATGGATGGCTCTTTCAAGCATAACACAGTAAAGTTATTGATAAATAAAACATAAGCCATAAAACCTCAAGAAAAAGTTGAGCGTATTCAATGTATCCATCCATTGCAACACAGCCCTCCGCACACACAAAGTTAATACGCTGTGTGTGTGCATGCTTTTGGAGGTGAAAGCTTCTTGGGATGCTGGAGCTAAAGTGAACCAGATGTGGTGAATGGGACATGCTGAGTTTTTGCATGCTGAGGTAATTCTCTGGTTTATTGCAGGATGATATATCCACGCTTGTGTTCATTCACATATGCAAAGAGGCGATCAGGCAATCATGTGTCACAGAGCAGCCCCGAAGCAAAACATCATAGTTTAACAGTAGTCCAACACTACTACAACCCTGCTGCTAAAGACCGCTATCATTTCCATATGCAAAGCTCGCTCAAGGCTCCACATCTAAACGGCCTTTGGTTAAACAGATGTAACTGCTGCTTGGTAAGAGTTGCCCGGTTTTAGGAACGGAACGATTCATGTGTAGAAATCCAGCACTTCATCCTGAACAAACTCTGTGTCACCGCCCTGCCAGGACTCATTCACCAGATACAAATAACTTATTTTTTAAATGATATGTTATACCTTGAGCCACGCTGACTCAAATTGCCTTGAGACACAATAATTGGGTAATGGAGATGAAGTGCTTGTTAAGGAAACATTTTGGCAGATCTTAGAAGGTCTTGATATCTGCTGGTCTCAGAGAATGATTGAAGGCCAAATGAATAGACCCTGATTAGAACTACCCATCCTGCTTTCCTTCCCCCTCTTCTTCTTTCCGTCATTTTCTTCTCCAAGTCCTTCCGCAGCCGTGTACCAGTTGGCAGGATGGTGCTATATCAGCTTCTCCAAGTTTAGTCCCGAAAATATTCAGAGACTTGACAGCGGGCTTGTTTTGGCTGCAGAACTGAGCCGAATGGTCTCGGGAACTGATCAGCAAAAAAGCTGCGTTTTCCACACCTCTATTTTCTTAATTTGTGTGGGTCTGATGGTGCTGGGATAAAAGCGTTTGGAGGATAAACCCTTTGTGTCCACTGGACTGTGTGTGATGGGTGGAGGGGTGAATAAAGAAACAAAGTAATCCTCTAGGTGCTGGAGGATAGTCGGCATTACGTGCAGGCTGTGTCATCTAGAGTGCATGGTTTCATTCAACGCTCTCAAAACAAACACACAGCGAAGCCAGCCAAGGACCTTAGGGGCGAACTGTTGGAACTTGTCTTGTTTCCTCACGCGGACATATTAACACCATGAACACATTCCAGCGCCGTCAGACTACAAAGAGTCTTCTGCCCGCAACCTTGCAGCCTCTAACCACATGCAAATCACGAGGGTGGCCGTTTTGCAAAGAGAGAAAGGTCAGATATTGGGGAAATGGCAGAATGCATGTCTTTCAGGCCTGACACCATTCGATTTAGATGTGTTACCCAGACATTCTTTTGTTTTGTAGAGTTAAACACATTCACTGTCATTGTGTCAGGCTGATTAATGGCCATTATGGTTGGATTATTGGAATAAATGTTGATGCTGAGGGCAATTATCAACATTACACCCTTCTCTTGCTCTTTGCCCCTCTCTCTTTTTGACATTTGGACTTTCACTGAGCTTTAGCTAAACAGACCTTAACTGTAGGTCAGTGATATGTGGTATGAATGGGCCTTTCAATCGCCCATCCCGTCCTACTTCATGCCAACCACATTCCGGCTCTTCCCAATGTTCCATCACCAACAAGTAGTGCCTGTGTTCAGGAGGAAATTGTAAAACCACAATTTTTATAGGCCCACAGCATCATGCAAATGTTTTAGACCTTAGTAAGTAGACAACACTGACACAAATTTGACAAAAACAAGACTGAGAAAGAAGTACAGTCCATATACTTAGCTCTTTTTGGAACTGGTTTACATTGAACAAATTAAACTATGTTTTTATCCAAATGTACAGTGGTTGAAACCACTCTGAAGGTTGTAAAAATGATATGTTACTTGTCACATCTTTGTTCATCAGGTTAAATGTTTTATTTTTGGTTAAAGTTTATGCAAGGCGCAAAAACTTCATGCACATTTTTGTTAATTGTTTTGTTGAATTCATTTATTCATTCATTTTAAATTTTTTTATTTACAAATTGTAGACCCAAAGGGGCATTTCTGGGTCACGTGGGACTGTAGTATGTGATTATAAATAATATAATAATAACAAACAGAATTGCAGTTGACCTTGATATCCAGTGATCTTTTATTATTTTGACTTTCAAAATAAATTTAAAGCTAATTCTCTGCAAAAGGTGCGATTCAAATGCAGACATTTGAATGAGTGATTTCTGTGTTAGAACAACAAAGTTGCTTTCAAAAATAGGAGCTTTCTGTTTGAATGTGACACATATGGCATAACCCAAGGTTTCTTTGGAATAAAGAACATATTAACTGACATGTTTACTCTTGCTACTGACTCAAAATGGTAACAGACCTGAACGAACATGGACACATCTTGTTCACACTGTTTGGGTCTACTACTCAGATTTTACTATCTGGATCTAAACGGTATGTTTACATCATTATTGTGAGTACCAGCAGCAGTTGTTTTTCCATTGTACCTATATAACGCCTTCCATTGGATTCACCACCAATACTTTACATGTACACAGTGTCTGTCTACCATGTATGCATTGCAGGAAAGGTAAAGAATGCAAGCTGCTTGCTGAAGGATATTTATTCAGTGCAGTCTAAAGCAGTTCACTTCCACAACTTGGAACATATTGCTGTGTCGGGTGTGAAGGAGAAGCTCTAGCGTGAAAGCTAGAAAATTGAAAGAGGAATTGTCTTTTTTCCAATCATATGTCAGCATAAGTGGGTCTGCTGGAGCGTCAGCCGCGGATCAGCCTGCTTTTGTTGGGTGAGCCCAGGTTCACAGCACCCATGGACTTCAAAGTGGGGGGTGTCAGCCCACATTAGGGAGATGAGAGACCGTGGGCACAGAGAATAGCAGATTTTATACAGTGGAGCACAGGAGAAAGGGCTGTTGTCTTAGCTGGCAAGTCAGTCATGCAGCACTAAGGCAACAGTTATGTGTGTTGGATGGAGCTATAGTATAGTGAGAAAGGAGAAGAGAGGAAAAGTGGGGACGCGGTTTGGCTGCGATAGAGAGGATGGACTGGGTCAGAAGATGATTCGCACAGGAAACTCAACATCCTCCCAATAATTCCCAAATATCACGTCCAAACTAATGCCTGATGAAGAAACTGTGTTTGATTGGTCACTTTAATGCTTCCATTCTGTTTACACATTGTGAAATATCAGTTTTTTGATGTAGTTTTGGGATGCATTTCCTTAAAGCATCATAAAAAGTGGATCATAGAAACCATTGGCACTGGTAATCTGATATTCTTGAAGATATAGGTTCTCAACAATGCCATTGAAGAACCATTACCTCCTTTTGCTTCTGAGTGTAAAGAACATTTTAATAATCTAAAGAACTTTTTCTACAACCCGAATTCCTTAAAAGTTGGGACGTTTTTTAAGTTTTAATAAAATGAAAACTAAAGGAATTTCAAATCACATGAGCCAATATTTTATTCACAATAGAACATAGATAACGTAGCAAATGTTTAAACTGAGAAATTTTACACTTTTATCCACTTAATTAGCTCATTTAAAATTTAATGCCTGCTACAGGTCTCAAAAAAGTTGGCACGGGGGCAACAAATGGCTAAAAAAGCAAGCAGTTTTGAAAAGATTCAGCTGGGAGAACATCTAGTGATTAATTAAGTTAATTGATATCAGGTCTGTAACATGATTAGCTATAAAAGCTTTGTCTTAGAGAAGCAGAGTCTCTCAGAAGTAAAGATGGGCAGAGGCTCTCCAATCTGTGAAAGACTGCGTAAAAAAATTGCAGAAAACTTTAAAAACAATGTTCCTCAACGTCAAATTGCAAAGGCTTTGCAAATCTCATTATCTACAGTGCATTACATCATCAAAAGATTCAGAGAAACTGGAGAAATCTCTGTGTGTAAGGGACAAGGCCGGAGACCTTTATTGGATGCCCGTGGTCTTCGGGCTCTCAGACGACACTGCATCACTCATCGGCATGATTGTGTCAATGACATTACTAAATGGGCCCAGGAATACCTTCAGAAACCACTGTCGGTAAACACAATCCGCCGTGCCATCAGCAGATGCCAACTAAAGCTCTATCATGCAAAAAGGAAGCCATATGTGTACAGGGTCCAGAAGCGCCGTCGTGTCCTGTGGGCCAAGGCTCATTTAAAATGGACTATTTCAAAGTGGAATAGTGTTTTATGGTCAGACGAGTCCAAATTTGACATTCTTGTTGGGAATCACGGACGCCGTGCCCTCCGGGCTAAAGAGGAGGGAGACCTTCCAGCATGTTATCAGCATTCAGTTCAAAAGCCAGCATCTCTGATGGTATGGGGGTGCATAAGTGCATATTGTATGGGCAGCTTGCATGTTTTGGAAGGCTCTGTGAATGCTGAAAGGTATATAAAGGTTTTAGAGCAACATATGCTTCCCTCCAAACAACGTCTATTTCAGGGAAGGCCTTGTTTATTTCAGCAGGACAATGCAAAACCACATACTTCAGCTATAACAACAGCATGGCTTCGTCGTAGAAGAGTCCGGGTGCTAACCTGGCCTGCCTGCAGTCCAGATCTTTCACCTATAGAGAACATTTGGCGCATCATTAAACGAAAAATACATCAAAGACGACCACGAACTCTTCAGCAGCTGGAAATCTATATAAGGCAAGAATGGGACCAAATTCCAACAGCAAAACTCCAGCAACTCATAGCCTCAATGCCCAGACGTCTTCAAACTGTTTTGAAAAGAAAAGGAGATGCTACACCATGGTAAACATGCCCCGTCCCAACTATTTTGAGACCTGTAGCAGAAATCAAAATTGAAATGAGCTCATTTTGTGCATAAAATTGTAAACTTTCTCCGTTTAAACATTTGCTATGTTATCTATGTTCTATTGTGAATAAAATATTGGCTCATGTGATTTGAAAGTCTTTTAGTTTTCATTTTATTAAAATTTAAAAAACGTCCCAACTTTTCCGGAATTCGGGTTGTACTATATACAATCTTTTTGTGAAATGGAAAGATTCCATGAACGTAAAGGTTATTTATGGAACCATAGATGCCAATCAAGAATCTTTATTTTTACGAGTGTATGAGCTAACAATGCTTATGGGAAACAAAGCCCTGTGAAATAAGTTTATGAATAGCTATGGGTTCAACTGCAATACCAAACACAGAATCACTATAGATTATCATACAAGTAAGCCAAAATGTCCTTTAAATCAAGCAGTGTAATGTTTTAATATGATGTTTTTAGGGTGAGTGCATCACGCAACCTATTGACCTGTACAATCTGATAACTTCCTCCAAGCTGATGGACTACCTTTGACCTGTTGACTTCTGACTTTTTCGCCACTTTGTTTTGCTGACTCCTAACTATACAAACTGCATATGGTTAGCTGCACTTTATTATTTTATTATTTATTATCCAAGGGTTTTAAGAGCAGCTCAAAGAAAAACAGATGTTGTTTTGACTTTTTTTCAGTCCATTTTTGTCAGTTTCAATAAGGTACATCCATGTGGGAGAATTGTCTATTCAGACAGTTGAGTTATCAGCAGGTGTGACCTTTGACCCCATCCCACTAACCTCTGTCAACGCACTGTGTGGTTATTCTTCACTCGGACACGAGGATGAATGCTACAACTCTTCTTTGTCTCCTTCACCTGCTGGTGGACAGATAGACCGTGTTCCTCTTCAAAAACAACACAACCCTTGTCTCTGCATCTCCAGTGCTCTGCATAAGTTTATCTGTCTGCGGTGACAGACGAAGAGTGATGAATGATCCAAAAGAATTCAATAAGTGTTCCCTAGCCGAAACAAACCAAGGTATTTTCAACCTGGAAGGACATTAAACATGCTAGGTTAAACATTACTTGGTCTGTGATCATTTTCATCACTTATTAATCATCAATCTGACAGTAAAATGTAAAAAATAAAAGGTTACAAAATGACGATACAAGTACTATTTTAAGCTCCTCAAAGATCGTCTTGCTGAACCTATTTTTTCGTTATGTGAAGAACATTATAACAATCTAAAGATCCTTTTTTCACTATAAAGAACCTTTAGATTCCATGTTTGTTAGAGGTTCTTCGTGAAACCACAGATGTTTGTGTAGTTTTCACTCACATTACACACAGAAATGCCCACCTAGAAACAAGGTTTTACAAGGTTTGTACTAATATACTAAGACAGTAGCTATATTTTCATCCAAAGTTGCAAATTTAATTTAACTTATAAAAAAATGAATATTGCATAAAACATTTGCAAATAAAGCACTGTTTTCATCCAGTCTGTTGTCACTTTCTGTATCAATAGTTAAAATTAAAGTTGCTGTAACCAGGGAAGCATGTGGCTCTTTTTTTCTAAATAATAAATGGACAAAAAGCAATAACAAACACTGTCATGTTTTCTTGCATTTGGATGCCCGATGTTTGGGAATGCAATCATGTGAGATAATTATTCATGTCTTCTTATCAGAAAGAAAAACAAACAAACATACAAACAAACAAAAAAAATGTGCCTCAACTGAGCAGGTTTTTAATGTGCATTTTAAGATACGTGCATTACATGTGCATATTATATGTGTATTTATATAATTATGCATCATGCTGTTTCCATGTTTTTTTTTAATGACCCAAAAATTTGGGTGAAAACATAGCTACTGATAATAAAAGACAAAAATTCTGTATAAACATTACTGATTCTACATACATACAGTACATGCAAGCAGAATATGAGTGCAATGCACAAATTTTCATGTTTCCCATAAAAATTAAATAAAGTGCAATTATGTGTTGTTGCAGAATATAATTAATATCTGCTTGCCTGTACTATATATAGTAGTATATAGTATGCATCGATATCAATAAGGTGCACTTAAAGGCAGGGTAGGTAAAAAATGTATAAAAAACTTTTATTCCAAATTTGTTTAAACTTTATTTATATATCAATACATAATTAAAATGTAAGTACTCTGAAAAAGAAAGTATAAAAATCGAGTGTCTGTAGACCTCTCACGACTGTTTTAAAGACAGCTCATTATTTCCATTCACTCCACCCCCTCCCTTCTGGGCTCCTTCCAAAGCCTCTACTACGTAGTAAGTAATGTTATGTTAGCTATATTACGCAGCTACGTGTGCTAATGACACATGCTTCATAAAAAAATAAACAAAAAAATATGTATGATCAAAATACAAAAAGAAAGATTTACCTGTCCAGCAGAAATAAAGCCATCAAGGAGTCACTTTTCAGCCCCTTGAGTTCCCTCAGTTCTCGCCATCGCTGGAAAGCCACGCCGATATTAACTCACGTTTTATTTCTTTGTTTATCCAAAGACGTTTTGTTCATTGCCTTTTCTTGTACTGTTACTGTCTTCCTTTTTTGCCTGGTTTGCCTTCACTAACTGCATAGGCTGGTACTGTGAATTTTGCTTGCTGTTTCTCTGCCATTGTTTTGGTATTCCTAGGATCCGTGCCTCTTGAATTCCTCAAATCAAACGTGCACGCGCAAGTGGGCAGGTCATGTGTGGCAAAAGGGTGGTTGCCATGGTTGCGAGAGAGTGACAGTCGCCTAAGCCAATCCTATGTTTCGTCCCGAATGGAAATAATGAGCTGTGTTTAATACAGATTAAACGGTCTAGAGTCTCTCGATTTTTATACTATTTTTATCAGAGTACTTACATTTTAATTATGCATTGAAATATATAGAAAGTTTAAACAAATTTGGAAGAAAGTTGTTTATAAATTTATTACCTACCCTGCCTTTAATTTGATCTATTAATATCACTGTCTTAGTACATTAAGCCATTAAATTCAGTACTTTAAGCATTTTAGAATGTCCCGCTGCTTTTGGTGTTTCAAATATTGAGACAGATGTTGAATTTGCAGTTTATTCACATATCTTTGTATTTTATATATTTTTTGCCAAAATATGTGTATTTCTAGGCAGATAATAAGGTTTTTTTAATTTTGGGTGGTTGAGAAGTATTTAGATTGGCAAAAGAGCCTTATATGAGATGAATAATGATGAGTAATGATGCTTGCCTTAGCATTCCATTTACTGTCTGTTTATCTGCATGCAGACATACCAGCATCCTCCGCTCACACACACACACACATCGGTCTAGGCCATTGGTGTCCAGATGTTTCCTTAACGGATGAAAGTTAGAGAAGCTCCCTCAATGGGAGGCTGGAGTAATGGCTGGACCCGCACCAGAAATCACCCATGCTTCCAGTGGGTTTCCGGCCACTCCACACCACGCTCATCCAATATTTCTGATTTACTACCTCAGGATGTTGTGAGGGACACTTGGAGGAAGTGTGAGCTGACAGGCCAATCATTAAGTGTGCTCTTTTCTGATAAGAGTGTGTTTGGAAAATAATAAATCTGAAAACACCACAATTTCACATTTGTTTGATTGTAAAAAGTTGTACAATATATGTCAACAGTCGTTTGTGGCTGGGATGATTTGTAAATGCTAATGCTCAGAAGTTGAACATGCTGCATTAATACCATATCCTACAGCCCCCCCCCCCCCATATACCTCATCCCATTTTTTGCAACAACCTTGATCAAACTCACCTGCATATAACTCTTTAGTAATCCTGAAGTGCCTGATTAGCTTGTTCAGGTGTTTTTCTTTTAGTTAAAATATGGTAGATTTGTTGTAATATGCAGTATATTGGAACTTGTTTTCATTTGACTTGATCTGCTTGTTTCTAACAAAGGGATCACTCATGCAGATCTGCCGAGCTGAAGGTGCTACACACAGCCAGGAACAACACACAGTTTGGCAGACTTTACTCTTATCATTACTTCCTCTGTTGTTTGAGAATAATAGTACCTGCTTTTTCCTTATTACCTCACTTGGCTGATAAATAAAGAGTCGATGTGTAAATGTGGGTGGTCATACAGTATGTTAATATGTAATCCAATTGATTTCTGAATGAACTCTCTTTGCAGCTTAGTTTCTGTAAAAGGTCTAGGTGAACTTTTGAGCTCTCAAAGTTAGAAAAGAACAAGTACAATCCACTTTTGTGTGATATAACTCCTTTAAATGGATTTAGTGGAAAGCAGGCACATGAGAGGATTGATCTGATCCCAGAGAGTGGTCTGATGTGATCCTGCCTGCAGGTGTGATCATGTTTTTCTTACACAGCTGAGATTTTCTTTTCTTGTCTCCTCAAATCTTATGGAAAACAAATCTAAAAAACTATGAGGAATATTTTCTACCTGACAAGGATATATATATATTTCAGGGCGAGAGAGAAAGACAGAGAGAGTAATTAACGTGGGCTGAGTTCCTGGTAAGGTGGTGAGCGGCTCTGAATTATAGGCTTTGTTTGGAGACATATGCTGGGATTTTGATCATATGCTTGAGATGGCAGAAGCAGAAAGCCGCTTAGTGCTGCACATGATGTTTTAAAAGTTTTTACCAGACTGTGATCACCTAGACACCAAAATACCAGCACACTTACAGAGCCACTCATATTGTGCATGCTACTGTTACTATTGTGCATAGTTATCACTAGTCTCTTATGCTCACCAAGGCTGCATTTATTTGTTTAAAACAGTAATATTGTGAAATGTTAGTACAGCTAAATAACTGTTTTCTGTTTTCATTTATTTTGAATGTACAGTAATCTGTGATGCAAAGCTGAATTTTCAGCATCATTTCTCCAGTTTTCAGTGTCACATGATCCTTCAGAATACATAATATGCTGGTTTACTGCACAATAAACATTTCTGATTATTATCAATGTTGAAAATAGTTGTGCTGCTTAATTTTTTTCTGGAAACTATTTTTTCTCGACTCTTACCGACCAGAAACATTTGAAAGGTAGTGTATAAAAAACAGTGATTAAATGTCAAATTAAAACAGTGATGTATGTCAGTCTTTTACAAAAAGAGGAAGGGCTTCACAAAACATAAATGAGAGTTGGACTGTTTACATACCTAACTATTTGATCTAAACCTTTTGAAGCAAAAAAAAAAAACTTTTTGGTGGCAATTTGCCATTCACACATGCAGTGATTTTATTGCATGTCATCCAGTACATTTATTGTTGGTGGTTTATGCTGCTGGATGCACTAATGGAGTTCTGCAAAACTGAACACAGCTTTTGAAAATCTGATTATAAATTACATATATTGCCGGTAAAAATAAAAAATCATTCCATTTTGACAACAGAACAGCTTTTCCAGTTAAAATCTACATTATGGATGGATGAAAGTGCTTGTGTATAAACTTTAGCAGTGTATAATGCATCATAACAATTTCTGACACTCTTTTCCACACACAACGCGTTTTTATTATTTCTCTGTATGCGGGCAAAGACAAACCATAAAAAGCAGTTGCTCACAGTACCTGCTAGCTAAATCACTGCATGTGTGAACGTCTTTGTGCTCTGTACAGCATTACATAAACAGAAATGTCTCGTTTTGTCATGCTACACTGCAGCTCGCTGGAAGGGTGAAGTTACACGGTTCTGAAAACAGCTACTCTAACACTACTGAATGTTTTGCAATTTTCATCACTACTAAGTTTTTGAAAACAACCTGAATCCAGCCAGTCACACTCCTTTAACAGGCGTCTGCTTTTGAAGCACCTGTCAGCTGTCTCTCTCTCTCTCTCTCTCTCTCTCTCTTTCCTTCTTATTCACATCTCACCTGCACTCATGTCTGGTCTTGCATTGGTGATTAATGTGATCCAACAGGTGTTTGCAGAGACAAACCTCTCCACACGTTGCAGTAGAACTGAACCTCTTTTAGCCCTGCAGGCATTGTGCTGTGGTTCTATTCATCACCCCATTTGGAACAAAACTGCCTAATCACTGACAAGACTGGAAGAGTTGCTCTCTTTCTTCTTTGTTTTCTTCATGAACATAACTGTATTTGACCAACTGAAACCATACTTGAATTTTCAGTCTATTGGCTCTAGATTTCAGAGGCTTTCTTGTGTTGGATGACCTTGTGAACTTGAGCATGTGTGTTTTTTAAGCTTGCGGCTGCATGTGAGACTTGGAGCATGAGGACGTGTGCCTGTAGGTGTGTGAGGAGTGTGACTTCGTGTGTGCGGGGGCGGTGCTGAGGCCTGCGGCAGTGCTGCTTTTGAACCGGTCAGACTGCCTTTTTAATTCTCATTTCCAGTGCCACGACTATCATCGAGTCATTCCAGCTGGCTTCCGCTCCTTCATCATGCAGGACTGGAGCAGACCTGCTGCGGTCACTCTGTTCCACGTTGTCAGCACAGCGTGCATGAAACAAGATCTTAATAAGAAAAACCTCATATGCATCCAAGTGCTTGTCTGCACTGCTCACTTTCCTCGGCACCTGCTCCTGATTTCAGTTTTAAAAGGGTCATATCGTGGATTTTCCTATTTAATTCTTTCTCCCTTAGGTCCACTCATAATGTTTAAAATGTTCCAATTATGTTTTTTTTTTTTTTGAACAATGTTATATTTAGTTTTATATGAGCATTTTATACTCTCTATCTGACCCTTAAAATTAAACAAGTTGTTTTTTTTGTTTTGTTTTTGTTTGTTTAGTTTTTTGCTGTTGTGCCTTTAAGACATCAACTGCATATACAATTTGTTTGCATGTGAAATTAGATACAGCACTTTGCTGCTAACTGCGGGTTTGCTGTTCAAAACTTTTACATGCCTCATAGACATTATGAAAATCAAACAATTTGCATTGAAATGTGCTTCTAAACTGAAATGCCCCTGTGGAAAAAAAAAAGTTTGCTTAAAGTACACTAAAAAGTGCACTTTGTGATAATTTTAGTTTGAATGTTTTACTTTAATGTGTATTTTATATCATGTTTTAATCTTTCTGACTCCTATTTTGATGTGTTGGCTAACATACTGAAGCTCAATTACTTGTAAATTTGTAAGTGTAACTCAAAATTACACTTAAAATGTATATGTTTAAAATGTATCTAACTTGCAACATAATCTTTATAAATCTGTAAATACAATATATTTAAATAAATTACATCAAAGTATATTTTTGCGTGCCATAAATGTGTGTCAGTCAGGGCTTAATTTGTGCCGGAACAAGCCAGATCTGGATCCGGAACCTCCAAAATCGGATCCGGCACCTAATTTTGCCGGATCCCCCTCCTCCAGGGGTGGCGTTTCCGTATGGCAGACAGATATGTGCCGTGAAAAATTAACCAAAATTCATATCTCTATTATAATTCGTTATTATTATTTTAAATCAGGGGGGTTTACAAATATTTAACCAATGATAAGTATTTAAAGAGCTTGTCAGTAAAACTTAATTACGCAATTGGATCCTCAAACTCTAAGCGAAACCTCGTCACTTCTCCCGTCTCCACTCAGATTGACGTGCTCACAGTCTGGAGGAGACAGATCCCTTTTACTATCTATGGACAGATCTCCGCTTATTCGCAAAACAAGGGTAAACAAATAACTGTTTGAATAGTACAGCATTTCTTTACTCAAACACTATGTCTGTAAAGGCTAATGTCTTTATGTGTTTGAAGACTGGAGAAGTAAGTTTTTTGCCATCTAGCCAATATACTTTTGTACGTTTTGAATATCCTGTCCATAAGCGCTTTATCGTTTATATCATGAGACATTGGCCAAGTTTACTAAACAACAAGAAAAACTAACCGCCCATAGCAACAATAAATGTTATATAGCCTGTAAAAGGTGATGATAGCATATAATGCGCTGCACTTGCCTCAGATGCGGACAAAACACAGATCTCCTCATTCGCCCTTGTTAACTCCATTTGAGCTTGTTTTTCATATAGCCTAATGTTAATTGCACGTGTCTGATACAACACAAACACTGACGACGCAGTGTTGTATAATATTTGATTTTTCCCCCCTTTTCTTTCCTTTCCTCCCTGTATTTTAGTAGAGTGTGCCATGAAACTGTTTTATTTGTCAACAACCATCAGACATCATATTGTGTGTATTTGGTTGCTTAAACTCAACAAACTACGAAATATAACTCTTATATAGGCTAATACTCGCGAGCAGAGGTGGGTAGAGTACCCAAAAACTGTACTCAAGTAAAAGTAAAAGTACTTCTAGAAATATTTACTCAAGTAAAAGTAAAAGTACTAGTCTTGAATAGTTACTTGATTAAGAGTAAAAGAGTATCGGATAAAAAATCTACTCAAGTAGTTAGTTACTAGTTACTTTGGGTCATATATACTGAGCCTATTTTTATTTAGATATATAGATAAAATGTATGTAATGTATGTGTGTGTGTATAAATGTATATATTTCATCAGCCTTTACTCCAATTTATGTAATTTATTATAAAACCCTGTCTGTTTACTTAAGTAACAGATATAGCTGTCATGCCATAACATATTTTTAATACGACTGACTTTATATTAAATGTGAATTTAACATTGAAAGTTAATGTGATATAAATATTGCTACTAATCTTTCATTGTTCAGAAAAAGAGCAAATAACATTTACATTATTAAAGATCATTTTCACTGACAGTCTAGATTTCAATCACTCTCAGAAACTCCCATTAAAATCACTGAAACTGTTAACACTGTGAAATCAATATCTTAATTAAAGATTCGTACACACACATCTGCACTTTGTTGTTTCTGACGAGAGAATTCGCCAGAAAGAGGTATTCAGTCAGTGAGCGAGTGAAGGAAGCACCGGCATTTTAGCAATGACTCATCTGAACGCCAATGCTTTAATAAGCTCAAAAGAATCATGTGTGATTTGTTATAATGCGCAGCGCTGTATAAATGCATCTATCTCTGGCTCAGCGCCAGCAAGCGATCACAGATCTGAATTTAGCAGCTGATGATATGACTCGCTGAACGTACTCGCACCGTGTGATTGTATTAAAATTAATAAAATCTTAATCGGCTATTTTTGTCTTTTGGAAGCTGCATTCAACTTGACTCCCCTCTGTTATAAGCCACACACGTACAACAAACTAATGTCACAGTGGTATCGTGTACTGCAATCGAATGTAGCCCAAGTTATTACCTGTTAAACAGTAGACAGCAAACGCGGTGTTCATCTAATAAGGATCTCCATCGCAAGCAAATAATAGCCTTTGCAGATTTGCTTTCAATTCAGTACAGTTCCATAGCCAAGTTTTCAACGCTGCTGATGTTAAACGTTACAACTCTGAGTGAACCGCTTCAGACGCTCAGCGCGTGCGACAGGGAACTGAACGACTCATTCAAACTGATTCATGAACCAATTCACGCGTTTGCCAACTGGTTTGATCAAGCCTTTGAACAGAATTGACTCAAAAGAATGAATCATTCGCAAATGGGCATCACTCATTGCCCAGAGAAAACTAGACGGCGCGTTTGGAATAAACTGAAGCATTTATAACATTTATTGCATTGAGATAAAGTAACGAGAGGAGCGTCGCCCACAGTAACGAAGTAAAAGTACAGATTTTCCCCAAAAAATTTACTCAAGTAAGAGTATAAAGTACCCATCTTTAAATATACTCCGAAAAGTATTAGTTACCCCAAAAAATTACTCAAGTAAATGTAACGAAGTAAATGTAACTCGTTACTACCCACCTCTGCTCGCGAGTCAGCTTTATACGCGCGAGCTTTGGATGTGACTGCGAGGGCACATAGGCTACAGCATGTGGAGCGCGCGAGTACCAAATGGCTTAAAATACTTAAAAGATGTGCAAATTATAAATTTTTGTGACAATGCAATAATTACCAATGCAATAATTATTAGTCAAGTCAAGTGACAGTTCTGTCAGGTGCCCCGATCGAAATGCGAGTGAGTCTTGTATCGCAGCGTGCAGCAGGTCGCTAAAGTGCAGACAAGATGCGCTGATGTGAAGCGCGCTCCGAGAGAGTTTATGATTTCGAATGACTGATTGAATCTTGTTTGTGTGGATTTATTTTATTATTCAAACCTACAAGCTATGTTGAATAAATGCAGGGATTTACCTCATTATAAACTTGAAAGCTGCGAGAATTATTAAAACCACAGATAGGACCTGATTAAATTACACAGAGATTTGAAAAATAAAATTCCACAACTTTTTCAAAACGTTTTTAGGACTGGAAATTGTTGTTTTAAAATCGCATGGCATTTTCATGACCTTACAGACCCTAAATGCAACTGATGCACGCTCTTAAAATCATTTAAACTGGTCCAGCAATGTGATTGCCCGAATGTTCCGTTACCTCTCCCTCCTGTAATCACATGCCGGATCCGTTACCCCGCTTTGTTCCGGCACCTCGCAATTTACAAATTAAGCACTGGTGTCAGTGTATTCAGCAGTAACCATATTTACCATAATTCAACCATATTTACCAAACCTTATTTCAAAGACAATAGAAGTAGTTATGAAATGACATCCAAATATCTACTTAAGTCATACTTAACTGGGTCAAAAAGCACTTTAGAGTGCTTTAACATGCAATTAACTTTCTTTATTATGATCAATTCTTCTTGTGCTTAGACATGATCCAGGCATTGTAGACAGAAAATATTGTGTGTGAAGCTGATTTGAATTTGTTTTAGACCATTAGACATTATTTTGGAGTGCCTTCGAAGCTTGTCTGAAACCAATTTCCTTTGGAAGAAAAATCATGCTGCTGCTTTTGGTTTTGGACACAGTGCTTGTCCTGTTCCACACACACTCCTTACAGCAGTTTGGAAGCCATTTCTGCTCTTTTCACTGTACGTGGGAAACTCAAAATGGCTTATTTTTTTATCAGGGCTGTTTTGGCAGAGGTCCTCTCCATGACAAAACCTCTCCCGTACTGTCTCTGCAGGTTATGTGTTTGTCACTGTGATATGTAATGGCCCAGGCCTTGGCAAGTCCCACTTGTTTTTCTGTGGGACAAATTAAGTGTTTTGCAAGAGCTTGGCAGCAACTGGGCCAGTGTTTTCTGGGTATTTGCTCACTCCGTTTTCACCGGAAAGATGAACTTCTTTTTTTGATGCCAAGTGGTCATGTTTAATCTAAAGCTGATCAGGTCTGAAGAATTCTAAAAACTAGAAAACTCAAGGAAGATCGCTTCTCAGCTCGCTGCTGACCGATTCTGTCTTTTAGTAAACAGTGTATCCTTGAAAAGTGTTATTACTTTCAGCACCTGTGGCGATTTTTGCATAGTGTTTTTCTCTTTTCTTTTTCTTTTTTTGAACAAAAACCAGACCACAGTTTCCTAAAAAAAATATTCTGAAAGATATTTCAAAATTTTGATTTATTTATAGCACAGGTTTGTGTTATTATGAGCGAAAACAAGTGTTAAAATGTTGAACAATTTCTAACCTTATACATAATGCTTGATATTTTATATTAACTTATAAGTTATTATTTTATTTGAAAAAAAAAATGTTACCCTGCTTTGAAATCTGACTGACATTTTCTTGACATTGTTATTTAATAAAAGCAATAATAAAAGTAATAATAAAAATCTTATGTAATCAATTATATACCCACTGTTCCCCTTTTAATAAAATTCTGAATCAGCTTTTAAAAAAAAAGCCTCAGGATGTTCACTTTAAGACCCACCAGGACATGTATAGCCCTAAAGAAATTCACCAAAAAATAAAAATAGAAGAAGAGGACAAAAATGAATAAGGAGCACTGTTAACTGAATGCTGAATTCATTTCGAAAGCAGAAAGCCGAAGTGAATCTTTGAACTTGATTTAGTTTGCCTTTGCTTGAGTAATACTGCTGGCTGCTTCCTCCCCTTTCCCTTAAACTAATGTAATTCTGAAACATCACACAGTGAGACCAGGATCTAGTTTCATTGCACAGATCATGTCTTTGATGAGCAAACCGGTGCTCATTGCATCTCAGTGGCAGATATTTACTCATAGTGCTGTCAACACTCTTTTCTGAGTCGAGTGAATGAAACAGGTGTCCACACACCTGTAAAACACCAGCAGACTCACGGCCAGTCTCCAAGCAGGGCCGAACACAATCTTTGAAATAGGAGATCAATTGTCTAAATCCAAAGACTACACAAAGGCACGGCCCGCCTCAATGAATTATGATAACCTTTGACCCCAAAGTCAATGTGCGTCTGTTGATCTCCCAAGAGAACCTGAATGCACATCCTATCTGATGGTGTAGTTGATAAAAATTTTTTAAAAAAACAACGGGTTAACATTTTTACAAGGGTTAATGTTTTACATACTACTTCAGTAACTGAGCGCTCCTGAATTCTGACTCTAATAAAGTCATAAAGTTTTATAGGTAAAGTTGGCATACTTATCCCGACAAACAGTCTAGAGAGCTTTCTGAGGAAATGCAAAGGTCCAGAGCACCAAGTATTGGTTGTGAACTAAATCCTTTGTTTACAGTTCCTCTGAATGAAACATGCGCACAATGAAATCACTGTTCTCCAGAAAGAGTTTGTTTATGTGCGTGTTTATCTGTCATCCGCTCTTGATGAGGACAGAACACAGCTACAGAAAGCATGCAAAACCAGTTGAGAAAGAGCATGCAGGTCTTTATGCGGGTAAACAGCAGCCCCCAAAACGTATTCAGACATTATTTTGTTAGAAAATAAAATCACAGACTGACTTCACTTCACAGCCACCTTTGCTATAACTTTTGAGCAACTGGTGTTTTGGTAATTTTATAGTGGAGGTATGAAGTTTCCCTCAGTTGCACACAGGTGTCCTAGCAGACCCTTACAAAAATGAATCATGATTTTACTACAGTAACCATGATTTAGCTATGGTTTTTGTAGTAAAACCATACAAAATGTGTACAGTTTTATAACAGCATTTGCAGTAAAACCATATTAATTAAAATCAACCATGGTTTTACTTTGAGTAACAATGGTTTAACTATCAATTGTTGTACTTAAACCATAGTAAATTTATATAGTATTTACAGTAAAAACATATAATCTACACAATTTTTACTATGTATAATGTACTCCTGTAATGTGTCTTGACTATGATTTTGTAGTAAAATCATAGTAAATACATAACTAACTATGATTGTACTATAGTATGTGGACTGACTCATTTATACTATGGGAGAAATAATAAAGCATGGCTTAGAAAACCTAGTCAACTATATTGTTGTCTACTGCCTACTATTTAGTTAGACAGTTATCTAACTAGGGGCCGTTTATACAAAATGTGTTTTTGCATTCCAGTGCTTTCCTGTAGTTTTTCTCTGTAAACATGCCCTAGATAGACATTTAAATATACAACTTTTTGAACAGCTAAACTGCAAAAAAAAAGTTTTCTGGTTATAGTAAAAATGGTGTTGTTTAAAGACTCCCTTAAAGGGATAGTTCACCCAAAAATGAAAATTATGTCATTAATGACTCACCCTCATGTCGTTCCAAACCCGTAAGACCTCCGATCATCTTCAGAACACAGTTTAAGATATTTTAGATTTAGTCCGAGAGCTCTCAGTCCCTCCATTGAAACTGTCCATGTCCAGAAAGGTAATAAAAACATCTTAAAAGTAGTCCATGTGACATCAGAGGGTCAATTAGAATTTTTTGAACCATCGAAAATACATTTTGGTCCAAAAATAACAAAAACTATGACTTTATTCAGCATTGTCAGCACATTAAGAGTGATATCCAGTTCGCGAACGAATCACTCGATGTAACCGGATCGTCTTGAACCAGTTCACCAAATCGAACTGAATCACTGAATCGCGTCTCCAATAAGCATTAATCCACAAATGACTTAAGCTGTGAACTTTTTTAACGTGGCTTTAACTGCAAGAATGTATTTTGTTCTGCCCCTAAATTATGGATCTAGGCAGCATTGGAGTTGCTGGAGTTTAGCATTAGTATGTAGCTAAGATATAAATGTGATTATGTAACTTTCACCTTTATGTTCAGTTAAAAAAAAAAAAAAAGTTTTTGTTATTTTTGAGTCTTAAGCTGTTTCTGAAGTCGCTCACTTGTTCACTCATTCATTAAACCCTATGTAGTGTATGGCAGTTGAGTGCACTATATCAGAATGGAGTGAACGAACTGAAGTGAGCGAATTCGGATGCTGTCGTATACACTGCGCGTCAGTGAGCTAGAGCTGTTGTAGAAACATCTTCATCACATATGTACTTTTATCATACATGTACCTTATTTTAGAAGATACTATAAATGACAATAACACTCACAATAACTTTATATTGTAAAAACCTGACAGCACTACAAAATGGCTGACACCCAATATAGTGCACTTTTAAGGGGATAGGGAGCGGTTTCGGACAAGGCTCTAGTTCCTGTTTACTATTGTTCTAGTCAGTAGTTTGTTTGCATAGTAACTGATTACGTTGTACACCTGTGTCTTGTTTAGTTCTCATTAGGCTTTGTGTGTGTGTGTGTGTAAATTGTCTTTACTTTGCAAAGTCGTTACATTTATCACACTTTAAGTCATCTCCATTTTTGGTGATTTTAAAAACTGACATTACTGCATATATAGATTCTCATCTCTGACTATAATAATCATAACCACCTATTGCTCTCACATATAATGTAAAACAGTTAATCTATTTTATACTTTCACTTATTGTTTGGTATATTATTTATATTTATAACTGCTTTTTCTGTCGCTTCATCCAGTCTTTTGATTGAGTTAGTTGTAATGCATTCTGTGATTTCCTTCATGCATTACTTGAGAATTTGACCAGAATAAGGCCACTGTAGATTCATTTATATTTTTTATGTTTATGAATGTTTTTTCTTTAGAAAATCTGAAAGAATTTCCACTGCTATAATAGCATGGCCCCATCAGACATGACTTTTTAAAGCATTTGCTTTGGAGTTCGGTTTTTTTTCTAGGCTCTGGGCCGGCCCTTGTCTGACAGCTTATCAGAATTCTCAGCCTGAGTCTTTTTTCTCTTTCTGTTCCCTATTATACAGCTGCTGTAGTTCAGTTTTGTTTTTAATGGCAAAGTGGTTATACTTCGTATTGTTTCTTTATTAAGTAAATGTAGAAAACTGGTTGGAACATTTTTTGTTTGTTAAATTTAAGGTTTTGTTTTTATAAAGTGACGTCTAAACTTATAGCAGCAGACAGAGAGTTTACCAAATGTTTGATCAATTTAGCCTTCTCAAATCAACATCGCTTGTCTAAAATAAAAATCTATATATATATAAAACACTTCAAGCAAATTACAATGTTAATTTTAAATGTTAAATAAAAGTGCGTTGTTTGGCGCATTTGTGCAGAGAGTGGAAGCTAAAGCGAACTTTGCAGGGCATGTAGTCAGTGTGCAGCATCCACCTGGATGATGCTACGGCAGCCATATTGCTCCAGAACGCCCACCACACACCAGCTTATTGGTGGAGATGAGACAATTGTGGCCACATTGTGGCCTAATGGTTAGAGAGTCGGACTCCCAATTGAAAGGCTGTGAGTTCGAGTCCCGGGCCGGCAGGAATTGTGGGTGGGGGGAGTGCATGTACAGTTCTCTCTCCACCTTCAATACCACAACTTAGGTGCCCTTGAGCAAGGCATCGAACCCCCAACTGCTCCCCGGGTGCCGCAGCATAAATGGCTGCCCACTGCTCCGGGTGTGTGCTCACAGTGTGTGTGTGTGTGTGTGTTCACTGCTCTGTGTGTGTGCACTTCGGATGGGTTAAATGCAGAGCACAAATTCTGAGTATGGGTCACCATACTTGGCTGAATGTCACTTTCACTCACTTCACAATGTGATGAAGCCAATCAGTGTATGGGGATGGTTAGGAGACCATGATGGTCAGAGGCCAATGGGCGAATGGGATTTATAATGACCGCAGAGAGTCAAGACCTTGGTTTAATGTCTCATCCGAAAGACGGTTTTTGTCAGTGTAGTTTCTCTATCACTACAGTGGAGCGTTAGGACCCACACAGACCACAGGGTGAGCACCCCCTGCTGGCCTCACTAGCACCTCTTCCAGCAGCAACCTAGTTTTCCCAGGAGGTCTCCCATCCAGGTACTGACCAGGCTCAAGCCTGCTTAGCTTCAGTGGGCAACCAGTCTTGGGCTGCAGGGTGATATGGCTGCTAGCTTGCTAGCTAGTCTTGAAAGTTTTGGTAGCATGGTCTCGTGTTGTTTCCACAAGTGTGGCAAATATTTTTCATCACAATAATTAATGGATGTCTCAAATATAAAAATAAGGAAAAGCCAAAACAGGCAGGATGCCCGGCCCACTTCTGAGTGATGACATGAAAATTGGCCCGAAGCCAATAAGTCAGGCCCTATCGGGCTCGGGCTGAAATGCCGGGCTCTGCATCACTGGCTTGTATTTAAGTTGCAGTGATGGAACAAAATCATAGGCTGAAAACAGATGTTTGGCAATATCTTTGTGAAAAACTAAACGTCTTGTATCTTAATTTTTTGGGGGGATGTGCTGCAGATGCAGCTGAAATAAAACAGAAGCATGTTACATGTTGAGTCAGGAAAGCTTCTGGGACTTTATGAGGAACTGAACAGTTCACCCACGTGCTATGATCCCCATGCCTGTCCACTGCCATCAGCTGCTCCAATGGTTGAAGCTTTTATGGTCTGCCCACTTCACAGTTCAAGCATATCTAAAATGATTGTCTTCAGCAAGCAAATTCCAATCTCTCCTCCCACACCAGGGCTGGAATGCTGGCCAAGAGGGGCCGCTTCTTCACCACAGGGGCCGTATCAAAATCAGTCCAGCAATACTGATTTGAATAGAGGAAAAGCCCCTCCTAAAGATGATGAGTCAAACCAAGATTACTAAAGCTATTTCTATGACAACAGCCATTAGTGAAGCTCCCGCCCACACCCAGCTGTTACTAATGTAGCATTGTTTCTCAAGCAACACAAATTATCTGGAACAAAATGAAAATCATTCATGGAATTTCGTCATAAACCCTTTAAAATAAATGGGTGATGGCACAGGCTACACTAAATTCCATATTTTCTCTATTAAACTGTGCTAAACTATGATGAGAGTAACTAACGTGGCATCGGCATCATAAAACAATAAGCTTCCACCTGCTAGGGTGAGTCTCTCTTTGTCAGAAAATTCCTCTGGAGAGGGTTTTGGGAAGAGGGATGGTGGAGATTTATGGAAAGGAGTGGGAGTGAGGTATGAGCTTGCTGATGGCTGACTGACGCACAGCTTGAAAGCATTATAAGGGCTGATATAGCGCAGCAGGGTGAGTAATGCAGGGTGCACACATTCGTATGCAAAATGTCATCCTAGGTGTGCACAGTGTATCTTTTGAGCTTGAATTGACTAATGCTCCCATTAAAACTTTGCAGTTACTTGCATTCTTTTTAAGGGCTTAGTTCATCCAAATTTAATATTTGTAGGTTATTTACTCACCCTCATGTCATTCCAGACCCATATAACCTTCTTTTTTTCATTGGAATGCAAAGGAAGAATTTTTGCTATTAAAATGAATAGAGAGGGTTTTAAACAGGACCCGATTCTGTCGCTTTGCGTGAGAAAAACACCACAAATTTCAGTTGTTATTCACTGAAAACTTTGACACCACCCCCCAGCTCTCCTTAGTACATTAATGTCCAATTTGAGAACAGGTTTTTCTTTTGTCTTTAATAAATTGGTTAAACTAATCAATATTTGATCACAAATTTCTTATCAGCTGAGATTCTCAAATTCAACAACATTTTACTAACTCAGCTTCAAATGGCTTTGAGTATAATTGTGGACTACTTTTATAGTGCTTTATTGTCCTATTTAAGTTTTAGCTTATGGAAAAAAGCATACTTATAATCAAAATAGTGCATTTACTTTAAAATAACTTAAATGTGAACTGTATGTAATATGTTCGGCCACTTAATTGCATGTAAATTGCAATTAAATTAAAATATAGTATAGATACAATTGATATTAAATGCATTTTGCTGAACCTTTGAGTGCTTTAATTAACCCACTTAAGTAGGACTTAAGTATATTAAGTTTTATATTTAATTTCATAATTTCTTTCAAACATGGTTCAAGTGTACTGCTTTATGTTAGTAAAGCATCAAAAAGTGTACTTCACTAAAGTATGATGAATGATTATTGAAGCATAATGGTAGTACTTAAAAAAAATATTTTGACTTTAAGTGGGCTTTATTTAAAAAGTGCATTTTACAGTCAAGAATGTGTTCTTTCTATTAGTACACTTTAGTGGCATTTTATTTAATTAATATATTATCTGCAAGTACAGTTTTTTAAATATATTTTAAGACTTGAAGTGCACTAGATGTACATTCAATACAACTAAGCGCATTTCAAAGAAATCAAGTTATGTGTGTTTCCAATGACGTGAGCGTTAGTAAATGATGACAGATTGTTCATTCCTGGGTGAACTGTTTCTTGAAGAGTCTCAGTCCTGGCAAAAACACACAAGCACCGATCTGAACATATGTCTGAGTGAATGGCAGTTTTACCAGAAGCAACAACAACAAAAGTGATGATTGACACTGCAGCAATCAAAGTGTTGAAATGTGTGTTGGCTGTTGTTCCACTACACTTCAGGTCTGGGCTCAACCAAAATGTTTCAATACACTTTGTCTTTCATTTTCAGAAAGATAAACATTTGTTTTTGAAACATACTGAATAATGAAAGGTATCTGGTTTATACATATTGTACAGGTGCCAGAAATATGATAAGTATGCATAGCTTCAGTCCTCGTTTGTAAGTGCACTTCTCTCATATCAGCATTTTGGTTGACATTTACTATGATTGCTGGCTTTGTGAAACAACAGAATAGCTTGCCCTCCATCTTCCCTGAGCAATGCATTTAAACAAGACAGCTGGTGGTTCATTTCCTGCCTCACTATTTTGGTATGTTTATCTCCATGATGGCTTAGTTCTCAATTTACAAAGCGAGAAAAACGTTTCTCATAACTTGGAGAAGTGAATGAATGAATAATGATGTCATAGTGTGATGCATAATTCTCCCTGATCCTCTGGTTTCCTTGTTCCTGTGCACAAACACACACCTTGAACGCAGTTAACTCCACTTTGCATTTGTTTTTCAGATCAGGGACTGGCCGTGCAACAGCTCAGAGTGACTCAATCCCTGCATTCAATTAGGCAATAACTCAGAAACCAAAAACAGACTGCCCAAAATTCAAGCTCTTTCCTTTTCAATCTCCTGTTAGTTTAGAGATGTGGTTCTTGCTGTTTTCAGGCTGTCAGTGTGTCCCTCAAAATCTCCACTCTCAGGCTTTTGCATCTTCATTTCTAATTTTCATTTCAGTTTTTAAAAAACTGGTCTTTGCTTTGAAAACTGCTGCGTTAAGAGTCTTCAAAATGTCTCCTTTTTTATTCCATTGAAAAAAAATGAGTTTCCAAACGACATCCTTCAAGTGAACACAGAGGGTCACGATCAGCTGAAACTGAGAATGAGGTCCTCACATACTAAACAGAATCTGTTCTTGCAATCGAAAGCCAGAAATGTGGGAAGTTTTTAGGTACTCTGTAGATTATGAAACCTTTAAGTTTAATAATGCAAATTAACTGTTTACATATACATATGCTCTCTTATAGAATCTCTGTTCTGCTTGTTGCCTTTTAAAAGACAGAAAGAGAGGGAATATTAAGGGAAAACATCTACAGGTGTCTCTGAGTTGTGGTTCGCTTGTCCAGATATGCTGAAAGACAGCAGCAAGCCAGCAGTGTGCCAAACAGCTCTTAATCACGTGTGAAACCAGTGTTAAATAACTGTCTCTGACACCTCTAGTCTCTCCTGTCTAACGGGTTTCTTGATCACACTTAAAGATGATGGAGAAATAGAATATCACATTACACGTGGAAAACTAGATTATTATATTTTCTGTAGAAGCACTGTATTAGTGGTGCTTATTGGTAGTTGTTGGCAAAATACTCTTGTGTTTTGAGTGTTATATATGACCCAAGCCAAAGCAAAAAAAAAATCTATAAGATATTCTGGTCATTATATCACTATTTCATGCATGTCAGAGCAATTTTTTTATATATCCATTTTATTAACCACCACACTGTAAAAGATATTGTGCCCTTTTTACTCAAATAAAACTGAGGCAACTATTTGCATAAGCGTTTTGAGTATTTTGAATTAATGTAATCTTTGTTTGTTCTATTAGACTTTACATGATGTAAACTTGCACTCTTAAGTAAAGGCAACTCATTTTTTTTTCAGTTTACAAACTATAGTTTTAAGTCCATTAAACATAAATCTTGTTGTTTTTAAAGTAATATTTACCAATTTCTTCTGATAAGCCACTTTTTTTAATTTTCAAAATGTATTTAATCTGTATTTAAATATTTATAAAATTTTCTATAATATTGTAATGAAACAGTAAGCAGGCGTCTCAACAACAACAAAAAAGATCACTTTACAATGTTACAACAGTGCAAAAATGCGAAATACAGAGTATCAATAACACTACTGGCAACACTTTAGTTTAGGGATCAATTCTCACTAACTAGTTGCTTATTAGCATGCATATTACTAGCATATTGACTGTTTGTTTGTACTTATAAAGCACACATTAAAGGGATAGTTCACCCAAAAATGAAAATTTGATGTTTATCTGCTTTCCCCCAGTTTCTTCAGCAGAACACAAACTGAGATTTTTAAGTCAAACCACCTGCAGTCTATCACTCTTATGTCGCATTTCCACCGCAGGCACTTTACCCAGGAACTAGGGACTTTGGGCTGGTACTCGGTGTGTTTCCACCGCAGGAACCAGGAACTAACTAAAGTTCAGAAAGTCCCTGCTGGTGAGGTAGCACTTTTTCAAAGATCCGGAACTTTAGGGGGGTGGGACTTGGGTGCTAAACATGCTGCTTGGTTGAGTTCACGCACCATTGTGATTACCACCATTTATTTCGGATCATTTTCCAAATATTATTGTTATTGTGTCATGAAATGTAATTTTAAAAGTATTTCAGGCGAGAATGTAGTTGTTTAAAACTCAAATCTGTGGTTTATTTTTAAAGACAGCACCTATTTAAAAATGTGTTTCGTCAATTTCGGAGACGATCAGCTCCACGCGATCAGCGAGAGCTCAGTCCTCATGAATCCACCAAGAGCAGCCTCACCTCGGCTAGACCTTCTGATATGTGCAGCTGGCTCTGATGTCTCTTTAGTGGTTAAACATAAAATATAATTCAGCCGCGGGCTAAATCTAACAGGTAATCTTTGATCTGTATTCAATTTATCCATATGTTAAAATGAAAATAAAAAGAAGCAATTTATATAATATTTCATTTCATTGTAATGGCTGGATATATACACATTTCCCTGAACTAATAGCCTACATTTATGTGGCTATTATTATATTTAAATGAAAAACAAAAGGAGGCAGTGGTATTTCATATCCTATTTCGTTTTATTGTAAATATATAGTGAGGAAAAATGCAGTAGCCAAGGCTATTTGCATAATCTTCATGGTACTTTAGACCGCGGTGGAAATGCAGAAACTAACACGTCTGGGGGGGGGAAATAGTTCCTGGGGGAAAAAGTTCCTGGTACAATTGTTCCGGGTAATTTTGGTGGAAACGCAGCATTAGTGGATGGGAATCACGGCTAAAACATAAAACACATACACAAACAAAACCTAATTAAACCCTGCGGCTTGTGACAATACATTGATGTGTAAAGACCATAGACTGTATAAAAACATGGACGTAGTGTCCGTGACGTCACCCATAGGGTTTCCGAAGACTATTTTTGAAGCCAAAAGTAGGTGGAGCTGGCCATCGCCATCTTGGCAACACGTCACTCGATAATTAAAAACGGGCAAAAAGGCGGGAGCTGGTGGCTGAAGACAGCAGTGGCAATCCACCTGTCACTCAAGAGGCCGCACCCTTAATTATGTAGAACTTTAAGGCTTAATATAATTTACACAGACGAGTTAAAAAAAAAAATCACCCCCCTTACGGTGGTCGTGAAGGGCAAAAGTAACTATATAGACCAAAAATCTTTTTTTGAACCAGGCTGTAAACATGTTTTTTTTTTTTTTTTTGCACTTAGGAGAGTTCTAACGGTTCGGACATTGAGTGAATCAGAGGTAAAAAAAACTATATAAATACTGTACAGTTTTCACCAATGACCGATTGTTTTGTGTCTTCACACATCAATGGACTGTATCATCATGAGCCGCAGGGTTTAACTTGGTTTTGTTTGTGTATGTTTTTTATTTTAGTTTTAGTTTTATTGTATGTTTTAGCTGTGATTCCCATCCACTTACATTATAAGCATGATAGACTGCAATGGTTTGACTTAAAAATCTCAGTTTGTGTTTTACTAAAGAAACAAAGTCACCTACATCTTGGATGGGGGTAAGCAGATAAACATCAAATTTTCATTTTTGGGTGAACTATCCCTTTAATGCCTTATTCTGCATGACCATATTTTAGACCCCTTAATCCTACTCCATCCCTAAACTTAACAACTACCTTACTAAGTATTCATTTTATCTAGGAAAAACTCTTATGTGAAAACTGTAAGCTGGTTTAGAAATGAAATGCACCTCCTCATAAAACCACAGGCTTTGATTATTCGTGTTTATAGCACAACTGATAATGACACGCCTTACTGACGGAAAGAGAGTTGTTTAAATCTGTTATTACACACAATTATCTTTGCAGGCTGCTTTTCTTCATAGTAGCCTTCATAGTTCTTCATAGTTCTTCTTATTGTAATAATTTTCCAAATTTCATTGATTTATACATACTTCCAACAACGTATGTACAATGTATTAATATATTAATTAACTCCTATTTTTTGCTGATTATATATCAGTTTTTTCATTAAAAACTACATGCTATAGCATATAGTTTTTAATGAAAATTAAAATGTGAAATGAAAATTTTATGAAAATGTATGTGTTAAATTAGACGCATTTAACAAGCATGTGTAGTATGCAAATACTAGTAGTTTTTCAAATTTTTGGAACCCACTGAATGTTTGCCTTGATGAATGAATGAATGAATTAATTATGTGTCAGAACAAGCCTACTTAAAACCATCGATATTAATTATTGTGATGAATGTGCCGTAACTTTACAAATCGTCTCAATGAACAAATAATCATTTAATTTCGGTGTTTTGGGCTCTTTTACGCATGCGTCTCGTGTCAGTCAGCTGGCGGTGACGCGCAGAGGAATCTGAGTTGAGGCGTTCATTGAACTCCGGAGGAACGCACTGCTGCGGTTTGCGCATGCGCGCTCTTCAAAGTTAAGTGAGCCGCTGTACTCGGTTTGCTCCGCTCGTCACCGCCGTCTTCACTCGAGTAGAGCGCTGCTGTTCAGTGCTGCTGCCTGCGCGCGACATGGAGTGAGCAAGCGAGCGAGCCAACGCGCTTCTCGGACTTTTGGCATTAGCTGCGCTTGTTGAGTAAATTACACGCTAAAAAAAAAAAAAGAAAAGTTAAACGATACTTAAGAAAAACACGATGTAGTGAAGAAAATACCGACGCTTGACTTTTTTTTATTCCATACTTGCAAAGCAGAGCTACATAGTATCGCGCTGGGGGAGAAGTAGACAGCGGCGGGACAAACATGCTCTCGCCGTTCTTGGCGCATTTGCTGTCGGTTGTGCTTCTGTGTCGGATTGCGCGCTCCCAGTACTCAAGCGACCAGTGCAGCTGGAGGGGCAGGTGAGGCACGCTTCAAACATCTAGATTTAGATTATTCAAGTGATTCCTTATTACTAGTTTGGCAGTGTAAAATAAAAATGTAATTTAGTGTATTATATTTACAGATTTAAGTATTTAGAGTCTAAGATTAAATCTGTAGATCAATTAATAATGGTGAGATAATGTTGTAAATTAACACAAACGTTTTTATACTAAAATAAGTATAATAATAACAAGGAATAATATTTAACATTATTAGTACATTTATTATTTTAGGGTTAATATGAGCAGAAGGATTAGTTACATTGGTTAATATTAATATTAGTTGTGTTGAGTATAGTAGTATTTGCTATTAGTGGGTTTTAAGTGGCCTATTAGTGATTGTAATGAGTGGTTGTAGCACCTGTCTCAATGAATTAACATTTTATTATTATATTCTCTGTTTTAATGATAGTATGTACGTATTTATGTTTTTATTTTCTTACTCAGATTTACTGTGTTGTAATTACTGCTTTGCTCTATGTTAATACTCACTGGCATAACCTGAAATAAGAAACTATCTGTGCAGTGATTTCATTTATGATCACTGGTTTAACCAAACCCATGTTAATCCCTGATGTGTAATAGGCAAATTATTCTATTATTTGTTTACAGGCGTTTTATGTTAATAAGCTATTGCACATAGGCTTATACTGTGCTTTTAGTTTTCAATAATAATATGGTATCAAGGTGGCCTTTAAATCCTTCAAGCTCAATGTGCTGCTAGATGTGCAAGACGTTTTGATCGTTTGGGTTGGTCATAAATATTTAACTGATGAGGAGATTAGTTCATGCAACAGATTTCCCTGCCACATAACATCATCTCATAACAACGTCTGTTATTATTCCTGAACAATAGCTCCCTTCCTTCAAAAAAAATAAATTGCATAGGCCTATTTAGGGTTGCTGTGAAATCTTTTTACAGTAATACATCTTAATGCGCTGTACTCTGACTGCACAGTCGTAATCTGGTGTTGATTTGCCAGGTCTGAGTTCAGCCTCTCATTACGGCAAAGCTGAATTTCAAATGCTCTTAATTAAAGAGGAGCTTTTATAAATGAGAACACGGCAGCTTGCGTGTCTGCTCCGCACATGTGTCACCCCAGGCTCCGCTTGAGTTTTGGTTTTCACCTTTCATTTTGGTGAGAGTGTAATCTGGGGTCTTGCAGCAGGCCTAAATTCATCTCTGATTGAAGAACCGCTGGAGGCTTCATAAGCAGATGGTTCATTTTCTGCCCAACTGACAGCAGAGTCAAGGCGCGGAACCAAAGATGATGCCTAAAAGTAGCGGAGAGAGTCTTTTGTGTGGCCGGTGGACAGCGGCAGGACTGCTGCCCGGACATGCAGCTCCTCGTCTTTTCGAGGAGTTGAAAGCGAGGGGAGGTTCACTGCGTGACCTGCATTTGCACTTGCATGCTCCGGGTTCGGCTACTGTCTCTGCACTTGTCTGCAGAGAGGCCTGTGTGTCCAAGGAACCATTGACTTGCGTTTCAAAAATCCTACCCACGGCAGGATGCCAGTGCTGGCTCTTGCCAAAAACGTTGGAAAGGAGAGAAGAAAAATGAGAGACGGTTAATGTGTATGTGTGTGCGCATGCTTGCACGTGACTGGTCATGCAGCAAGCCTTGCGCGTGGGTCTTAACACCTTGTGTGAAAAGACATTAACTTCATTCTTCCTGCACTGAGAAAAGCTTTTCTTTCATATGAGCTTCAGCTTTGGACTCGGCCTTGACGCAGACATTTCAGAACAATCACCCTAATGTTCGAAGTTTCCTTTGCTGTGTTGCACGTAAAAGGCCACTAAACTAAAGCTTATTGAAGGTCCAACCATCATTGTTTGGGGGATTACCCGTCATTTGCTTCAAAACAGGTTGGCTTGCTTTATTTAATCTAAGGCCTGTTAAGTGGTTATTTGTAAAAGTTAACCAGCAATAACTGGATGTCAGAATTTGGTGAGTAATATATCACAGTGTTCATGATTGCTCCATTCCAAAGCCTGTTGGACAGCCTACTATTTCCCTTCTAGTATTTTAAGGCATCATACAATTGCTTCCAGACAGTAGCCAGCAAAATTATGCTGCCTTTTGAAATTGTTTGTCTTGGCTGAATTCACCCAGAATGATTGCACTTAGTGAACAAAACTCCTCCGGGATGGAAGACAAAGTCAAGAGAAATATGGATTATAACTGTATTCCATCCATTACTGAAGTCTGCTGATAAAAAGTAGACTAATCTGATTAAAATGTGAAGTTTTACCAGTGATAGATTGATAGTGGCCCATATTTTCATCCATTTTGAGATGATCTGCTCTAGTGGTTGAATGATATATATTGCCATGGCTTAAATATCATTTGTGTCAGAATTGGGACTTTTATTGACAGTGTTGAACTGTCATATTTAATTAATATTCACTGTGTTAGAAATATTTGTTTATACATATTTTTTAAAACATAGAATGAAAAACTTGCTCTTTTAATGGTATATATGTTTAGTTATTTTACTAAATATTATGTAAATAAATGTTGTTATTTACATTAAACTAAGTGGTTTGGTATCATATTTATAGACTTTATATCGGCCACTGGCACCCTGGCTCTATATTGTTGGCAACAGCCATAAACAAAAAAACTGTAGGTGTTCTAGAACAGAGCTTATATCTTCTTTCTCCTTTCTTGTAGTGGACTGACACATGAGGGACACACTCGGGATGTGGAACAGGTGTATCTCCGCTGTGCCCAGGGGTTCCTGGAGTGGCTTTACCCCACAGGGGCCATCATCGTCAACCTGCGTCCAAACACACTGTCCCCAGCGGCATCTCTTCTGTCCATCTGCATCAAACCCTCTAAGGAGTCCAGCGGGACCCACATCTACCTGGACCGGCTAGGCAAACTGCGACTGCTCCTCCGTGAGGAAGATCAGGCAGAGGGGAGAGTGCACTGTTTCAGTATTCAGGACGGGGCGCTCTTCATTGAGGCAGTGCCTCAAAGAGACATCAGCCGAAAAATCACAGCCTTCCAGTACGAGCTGGTCAACCACAGACCAGGAGCAGATCCACAGTCATTATCTGGTATGAGGTTCTCTTGATCTTTAAAGACTTGCTTGACAAGCAGAGTTTTATTTCATGTGATGTATTTCCTGAAATAGAAATGAACATGTTTTTGTTGTCCAATTTAAGGAGTAAAGTAGTATTTGGAAATATGTAGAACAGAAAATTGTCTCAAAGCTGTCAGACTAAAAGTCCAATGGATTCTTTAAAGTCTTTTATTTGATAAAAAATACAGCAAAACAGTAATATTGTGAAATATTATTTTAATGATATTAACTATTACAATTTAAAATAAGTTTCTATTGTAATATATGTTCAAATGTAATTCGTTCTTCAGTTTCATATGATCCTTCAGAAATCATTTTAATATGCTGTTTTTCTGCTCAAGAAACAGTTCTTTTATTATCAACATTGAAAGCCATGATTTTTTTTTTCAGGGTTTATTTGATAATTATTTCAAATAGACATCTTTTTAACATTAAAAAAGTCTTTACTGTCACTTTTGATTTATTTAATACATCCTTGCTTAAAAATTAAAATGACTCCATAATTTACTCACCCTCAAGCCATCATAGGTTATATGACTTTCTTCATTCAGAGGAATCCAATTGGAGTAATATAAAAAATATCCTGTCTTTTCCAAAATTTAAAATGGCAGTGAGTGGGTGTTTTTTGTCAATAGCCCAAAAGAAATCCAATAAAGTGCATCCATCCATAATAAAAATGCGCATTCATTCCGGTGGATAGCTAAACACTGGTCACAAATTAGAAGTACAAAATAAAGAGTTGTAAAGAAAATGTTGAATGATTTCAATATAAGCCAAGAGGAGACTTGTTTGCCTTTGCTAAAGTAACAAACGTTGGTTCTCGCGAGACTAGCATATTCTCACCGGACCTTGTGCTATGACAGTTAGCAGAAGCAAGAGATCACGGTTTATAAAGTTTTAAATAGGGATATTTTTTCTTCCAAAAACACATTGATTCACCTCAGGAGGCTTCTTTATTCACCCCCTGGTTCTGTGTGAGACAGTTTTTAACAGTTCAGTTATGGGGTAATTTAAATTTTTGGGTGAACTATCCCTTTAATGCATGCAATATAGAGGGTTTGTTTATTTTAAAAAGTATGCAATCCGAAGCCAATGTTTTCATGCCCACCAACAGATGATATCTTTACCTCAGGAAACATCCTCCCCTCTGTGATGTTGACATGTTGGATCTGTGCTCATATTTGCTCTGGAAAATGATACTGATTTGAACCTCGTTTTCCGACTGTGTTTTTCGGGACGTGTGGTCCTGAACCGCGAAGTCTCACAATAGGATGTCACAAGCGCCTCGTTGCAATTTACACCGGCAAAGCATGTTAAACATTCAGCTTATTTTCAGAAATTAAATTTCAAGCAGTGCACCTGCCAAAACCGAAGAAATGAATGGCCTGAAGCAGTGTAGATCCATCATATAACAAGTCTGTTTTTCCTCTCCAAAACAAGTGTGTTTCCCCCCTCAGGGGGGTATGAATTAATAACTGCCATGTAAATCTGGCTCTGAGAAACAGCTGTATTTTGCAGGCATAGATACAGTGTAAAGCAGAGAAACTTTAAACAGTTTCCCTGTTTTGGGACTGTGTGGCGTTAACGTGTGGTTTAATGTGGCCTGTGATGTCAATGTATGTGTTTGCTGTTTGTGATTTCAGTGATCTAAGCAGGTACATCTGTAAGGTGACCTGTTTTCCTTTTTCCGAGCTTGTGGGTTTTTTTACACATTCAACTCATGAATGTTGACCTGCTGTGCTGGAATTGAGTTGCTTTCCATCACTGTGGAATGTGTCTTAGACCAGCTGTTGGGAGGACATATTATCTCCATCTTTTTTCCCTACTCCCTTCCTCTTCCTCTTTTCCCCTGTCTCTCTGGGTTCCCCTCCCTCACTTTTTCCTTCATTACTTTTCTTTCCGCCTCTCTGAAGTGGTTGGGACGCAGGGAAAGTGGCATATGAATCTTTTCTCCATTAGCATGGAATGCAGAGGGACCAGATGTAGCAGGGACACTATCTTCCCCCTTTTGCCCTGCCAGTGTGTGAAGTTGTTGTGATCCCAGCACTATTGCATTAATTCAGGGCAGCGAGGGCTGCTGACTCTACTGCCAGCCCATTCCTGTGGTTCCAACTTTTGCATATGATCTTCTGCAAAGCTTTTGAAAAAACCCATCTGTGCTTTAAGTGTGGCTTTAGCGTTCAGAATGTGAAAGATGGTGGCAGTTAACGATTTACATCAAAACTCTTCTGAGTTCTGAGCGATCACCCGCTTTGGAGTTTTGGCCAGCTGTTACATAGCTGATTCCTGGATGACCTCTGGCCCTGTTGGTGGTGCGATGTTTCTTGTGTTACAACACAGCCAACCTCTGGTCTGCTCTCCTCGCCCAGTTTCCTTAACAGACATGACCTATTGTGCTCATATGTGAAGGGTCAGGATCAACCGATCATGGTTTTGATACAGATCAGTTGCTTTGCCCACTTTCCATTGGAACGCCCAATATGCAGTGAAAGTAAAGGTAGCTTGCTATTATTTAATCAGTCTATCAGCCTACACTGTAAATGGCCATTGCATTTAGTTTTATGTGGGTCAATGACTTGACTTATATTCCACCCATAACACTGAGTTTTGAACGTCCAGCCACCACTCACTTTAGGAGAAATGTAGTTGTTATACTTTCGGAAAACTTTTTAAAGCCCCTTAGTCCACCTGCACTAATAGAGAGCTAAACTTTTGGCTGTGAGACACACCTGCCCTTGCCCACAGACCACAACCCATAAACCCGTAAAATACCCATAAACCCCTCCACCCAGCCACCTGAATCACCCAATCACTCGCCCAGCCCTGCCCTGCTGCAACCCTGAAAGAGTTGAGACCCTCCAGACAAACGTGCTGGATTATATCTGCACGTGGGGGCTGTAATGACCCCAGAGCCACGAGACTGGCCTGATTTATTTGGATAGAGAAACGCACTGATCAAAGCTGACCCGGTGCTGCCAGTGTTTAGGTTACACTGATTGCTTTCTAGCAGTCACAGGACTCTGCAGCCACTTTAAATCAATGAAGTGTCTCTTGTCATATGTCCTTATGGGTTGTAAAATAGTAGAGTGTTCTACTCACTCGACAATGTTGGCACAAGTGGAAGTGCTGTGCATCGTTGGCTCCTCTGGATGTTTTGTTTTTGTTTTGGACCCAGAGCTACTAGGCCTTGCAGTCTCTGCTCCTTGTTGGAGTCCTTCTCAGCTGGATCTCATTTGCGTTGGGGTGTGAGGACGCGGTGAGTGTCTGTCAGTGTTTTTCTAGAGGGGGAAGGGTCGAGTTGTTTCCCTCCTCTGCACCAACTACATATGTTTTTTTTGTTTGTTTTTTTAAAGAGAAGCCCTTTCTCGTGGGGTGCCCCACATCTCTGTTTGTTTAGAAGCCGACAAGCCATGATGCTAAAGTTGGCTTCTGCACGCTCAATAAATAACCATCTGCAGCAGAAATTAATTATGTCTTTTAAAATCCATGAGGCGGGTGTAGATGCATCAGTGTGCTGTTTTTTGTTAAAAAGAAAATCAACATGCTACATTATGCACATGGGATTGTTTTTGCTGTTGCTTTACCATCAAGCTTTGGCTGTGTTTGGTCTGATTTTGTTGTTCTGTTATCTTTCCACAGCACCCTGCCAACCCTGTACAGATGCGGAGGTCCTCCTGGCCGCTTGCACCAGTGACTTTGGTAAGTCACATCTTAAAAAGAAATCAAATTAAATTAGCTCTTGAATTTCAATTATAGTTTGGTCAGAAAGCATCCTTCCCACCAGGCAACTGTTTGAGTTCCAGGAACACTCAAATAAGACTCTTCAAAAAGAATGAGATAATAAGAATAAGATCCTACCGATTAAAATCGCTGCAGAATTTGTATCTTAGGAATATTATAGCCTGATAAATGGACCACAGACACACCAGCCAGTTAATAGGGCAGTATTTGACCCTTAAGCCTGGTTCACACGGCAGGATAATTAGGCCGATTTTAGCCCCGATTGACACCTTCCGACAATCTTAAGGATGCTCCGATTATCGTAAAATAATCTGATCAGATATTCCTGCCATGTGTGGTGTGTTAAGACTGCTCTCCTCTGCTCGGAAGGACGTCGGGAAGTACCGGAAGAGGGCAAACAAAATCAAAACAGCCGGCGGCATGGCGCACCAGAAAGTCCGGTGGACTTCGGAGATGGAGGACTTTGTCTCCACTTCTTTGACCATCGCCTTTTCTTGTTTTTCTTATGCTTTTTTTCGGTTACAAACAAAGCACAAACTATGGCCACTGCATCCTCTTCGTCCGCCATGATTGTTTACTCTGAAGTCACGTTTGATCTCGAGGGATTTTGCGAGATTTCCCGTCTGACCTGGGAATGCTCGGGAGTCAAATCCGTTCGTGTGTGATGTGTTGATTTTGCCGTGTGGCTGCACACCACACACTGTACGACCAAAACTGTTAGACCCGTGATTTTTTATCGCCGTGTGTGGGGTCTCTCAGGTTTGGAAAATCGGCCGACAGCCTTGTTAATAGATTGAGGAAACATTGTGGAAAATAAACATTCATTTAATGCCAATTATGTTGGCTTGAGAAATAATATATAGCTACTATTTAATCCTATTATTATCATTCAGTATTTTGAGAATAAACATTCACAAAGAACACGTTTTTGTGTTTAAAAATGTGAGATGTAGGGCAGTGGAATAATAATACAAAACAAATGGCTGATCTAGAAGATTGGATTTAGGATTTTTTTTAAATCGATAAACAAAACTCCAAAAAAATTGCATCAAATTAAATTGACAATGTTAAAATGAGCCAAGGCTCTTCATAATCCATCTTCAAAATCAATCTAAAAAACTATTTGTCTATCTTACAGACTAGGCTTTCTCAAGCTAACATCAAAGTTAAATTACACACTTTATTAATAAAATATAATAATTTCTAATAAGAAATAATTAATATCAATATATTATGTCATCATCGTATTAGCACTCCAGTATCAGTATGACACTGAAAAACAGTTGTTCTGTAATTCTGTAATATTTATCTAAGCTCTACCTGCATTGTTTTAGACAAAAGTTTTAAAATTCTGAAAAAAAATTCTTAAGATACCTAGGCGCATGGTCCTACTGGACTTAATGTTTTTAAATACAATAGAAAATAGAATAAGGCATTAATATTTGCTTTATGAGTACACAGCCAATATGTAAGTAAAATTCATGCTAATAAGCAACAAGTTAAAGGGTTGGTTCACCCAAATATTTTAATCAGCCCATAAATTACTCCCCTTCAAGGCAGCCTAGGTGTATATGACTTTCTTCTTTCAGATGAATCCAGTCGGAGTTATATTAAAAATAGTTTTTGATCTTTCAAGCTGTTTAATGGCACTCAGCGATTGTTGCAGTGCTTCAGTCCAGAAGAAGTGAAATAAAAAGAGCCCTTCCATAAAAAACAATGGCTCCGGGGGATGAACAAAGTCCTCCTATAGCGAATCGATGCCTTTTTGTAAGAAAAATTTCCATATTCAAAACGTAATAATCACTTTAATGTAGCTTGCACCAATAGTTGTAAACAGAAGCAATTCCGAGGGAATGACGTTTGAGGTCAGAATTGCACATGTGCTGGTGAGTCTCATGAAAACCGACATTTGCTTACTGGAGCAAAGGAAGCAAAGTTTCCTTACTTCAGCAAAGGAAAACCAGTCTTCTCTTGGCTTATGTTGAAACCCTCCAACATTCTTCTTTACAAATCCTTGTTTTGTACTTCTAATTAGTGGCCATTGTTTTGTTTGGATCTCTCCCCTGCGCTTCCGCGTTCATCACTTCTGAGCGGCGCATGTGCAAAGCTGAACTCATATATTATTCCCCCGAAACTGCTTCCGTGTGAGCGCAAGCTAGATTAAATTTATCATTACATTTTAAATATGGTTATTTTTCTTACAAAAACGAAAAAAATACATTCGCTAAAGAAGGGCACTTTTTATTAAGGATGGGCGATTTTTATTTCACTTGTTTTGGACTGATGCACTGCAGCACCCATTGAGTGGCATTAAACCGCTTGAAAGATCAAAGACAGTTTTTAATACAACTCTGGTTGGATTCATCTGAAAGAAGAAAGTCATATACACCTAGGATGACTTGAGGGTGAGTAAATTATTGGCTAATTTTCAATTTTGGGGTGAACTAACCCTTTAATAGTGAGAATTGGTCCTCAAAATAAAGTGTTTTTTAAGAAATTATGTCAAGAGAAAATTCCATTAAAATCTTTAAAGATTGGTGGCCCAATTTGCTATGCATTGCAGTCATTGTGGATAAAAACGACTGTTTTTCTTACAAAGTTGTATTTTTATTTTTCCCTCTTCAGTGGCGCGAGGCAGTATTCTTGGTGTGGCAGAGACTGACGACCAGACCTCTGTCACTGTGTCCCTGAGTGGCCTTTACAGACAGAAGACACATGTGTTTGTTTCAGGAGGCGGCCGGGCCAAACGCTGGACAGGCTTTGTGAAGATGCCCAGGCAGTGCGGGGTTAAACTAGGGGAGGGTGAATTCCTCTTCACTGGGACTGTGCGATTCGGAGAGGCCTGGCTCAGCTGCGCGCCACGGTACAAGGACTTCCTTAGGGTGTATCAGGACGCACAACGGCAACGGACCAACCCATGTCATTTGGACACAGACTGAATTATTTCCAGGAAACCACATGGTCCACCTCGTCGGGAGGAGCTGTGACCCTGCGAGCAACTGTCTGTCTTTTGTTTGTGTCTGCAGACAGAGGCAGTTTAGATCTGTATAGACTGCAATACTGACGCAGAAACCTGCTGTCCCAGCATTGCCAGAGATGTGACTCATGCTCTTAAAACATCTCGCAAAGACAACTGAAGTTGGACTTGAATTTACTAAGCCAATGCTGATTTCTCCCAAAATGTCTTAAGACTGATATTCCTGATTTTTTTTTTCTTGCGATCAAAATGTAGCAGATCTGGCTGATGAATGTGTAAAAATGTGAAAAGATCATTCTAAAACGGAAGTCACAAATGCTTTGTAAAAAGCTTGATGTACAGTTTTGCAGTTGTTTCTATGATAGAAATATATTGATGAAAAAGCCTGCTTTAAAATTTTTATTTTTTAAGAGAATTTGAAGTGCAATTCCTGCCTGTGTTTTGTCTTCAGGCTGTTCAATTGCAAATATGTCTTTCCAAGGATTAAAAGTATTTTTTTTTTCTCTTTGGAATCAAATCGTGTGCCTGTGTTTTTTTTTTATATATATAAATTAGGCCATGGTGTAGTTCTCTGCCATCCATTTTGAAATAAGTAATCTATGAAATGTGTCCAAAAATTTAGTAAACCTTTTATTTACTACTTTTATATGGTCACAGTTTACTGGGGTTTTAACATGCGAGAGCTCCTCCCCAAGTCTGAATGATATTCTGATCTCTAGATATTGCTTAAATTATACTACAATGTAACTGTTAGATTTTTTCTCACTAATTTTATCATCCATCAGGTTAAAATTATGAATCAGATTACTTAGAAAGGTAATATCACACCTCTCCTCTACAAGTGCAAACCACACAATTTATAGTATCAGTCATGCCCAATACACAAACACAAAAATGTAAATTTTGTCATCATGTACTGGTCCTCATGTTGGTTCAAACTTGTATGACTTGTTTTATTTGAAATGAAACACAAAATTGAAACTGACATTTTTTTCTGAATATCTTTACAACATTCTTTTTTATGTGTTACAGATAGGAAACTTGGTTAATAACCGGTTAGTAATGTTTTGAGTTATATTATGCTCCAATAATTTTCTATGAAACAAAAAGTGTTTTCCATACACCTTCAGGGTACAAAAACAATTTTGCAATCTCTGGTATAAGTTTATATATAAATGTATTTTATTTGCAGAATCTACAAGATGTTAATAATTTGAAAAATAAGAGGAATCATAAAAATTACATTTTTTTTTTTCATTTAGTACAGCTTTAAATAAGCTTTTCGACATAACATATGTTTATATGTAGTCCAGTGGAAAATAATATCTGACTTTAAACAAATTAAATATTTCAAAAACTTAATACTTAATACATCCATTCAAAAATGTATATGGTAAATATGTAATAGTGCTGTTTTGTGATAGTTGTTCATGAGTCAGGTCCTGCACATTCTTTGGTTTTCCAGAATCTTCTGCATATTGACCATTGATTATGATTTTGAGATCCATCTTTTGACACTGAGGAAATTTGAGGGACTCTTATGCAGCTGTTACAAAAGCTGCTAATGTTTACTAATGCGCAAAATAAACACATTGCCTTAAGTGTGGGGGTGAAAACAGGATGATCTGGGAAACTGTACTAATTAAAGTTTTTATTTTTATTTTTATTTTTTTTAAGTAATGCCCATCATAAGATATTTGCAAGTTTCCCAGAAAACAAAATAAGAACAATTTATACCAATCATCCTGCTTACGGACTTATGGTTGGGTAAACATTCATAGTGGTGAACAGAAACTACAACAGATTATTTTCATGTTCCTGTTTACCCTAACAACAAAAAAATCCTCAAGTGTTTCCTTGGCTTTCCAAAACTTACATCAAAGTGTTATACATTTTTTTGATTAAATTGCAAATATAACAAAAAAGCATAACAGTTACGGTCCATTTTTTTATTATTGACATTTTGCAGATTCCATGAGATGTATGTGAACAACTGTGAATGAATATTTTTAAACATTTCATAAATACTTCCTTCTCTAACATAATACCTCTGTCATTGTATAGCGGCCTCATGTTTGTGATTAACCAACCAACCTCCTCTACTCCCGTTATTATTTAATCAAGAACATGATGCATAACGAGCTTTATCCATTGAGCATTGTGCATGGCTTCACTTCCATCTGGACTCCCTCCGAGAAATACCAGGCTTTCACGCTGGTGTTGGTGGTTGGTCTATTGGTCCAGCTCCATATGAACTGCATTACTTCTGTTTTTCCAGCCATACCGGAGAGTTATCATTCACTGGAAGCAGACTGGAGCGGATTCCTCTCCACGGGTTGCTGCGGAGCCCAGGGAGGCGCTCAGTCAAGGTCAGAGTGAAAGGGCTCTTTGTGTGAGCCGGGCCGTTCTGAGAGAATTAGACGGCTTCAATAGAGCCCTGTGATGCCACACAAAATGGAGAAGCGGGCCATGTGGACTAAGAATCTGAGCAGTCCTGATGCTTGTGGCTCATTTTCAAGCCATCTATTTCAACATACAACTCCAAACAGAATGAGAGTATGTCGTTTAAAAAAAGTCATCATAGTCTTTTGGTTTTTGCTGGGAGTTTTGCTTTGCTCCATCTTGCTCTGCTTTACTTTTGACAGAAACACACCCATAATGTTTCTCAGTGAGTGGCCACAACTAGACAATTGCTTTTGCAGGCTGATCTGTACTCAATGGAGAGACTGAATTCCAGTCCAACGGCAGCAGCCCTGGAATCGCTCACTGGGAAATGCAAACAGTGCTCCCATGACAACGTTGCGGCGCAGCAAACCCTCGCTCCTACGGGGTAAAAGGGAACAGAAAAGAAAAGAAGCGTGGTTGTCCATTTGCACCGGCGCTTTGAATGCCTTACTGGCGACGTTCTCCAAGTGCATCCTGACCGCATTGTGAAGTATGTTTGGGGTTTATGGATAAGATATTCCCTCAGGAACTAGACGCTGACCCTGATGCTATATTGCTACTGTTTAGTTGTTGATGTAGACTTTTATACAAACTGAGGAAAATGACCTATGGCCCAGATACACCGATAAAGTCTTGCAGAATGACCTTCCAAAAAAACGAAATTTAATTTTTAAAACTTTAATTTCAAATTCTCTCGTCATTTACAGGCAGGCGCTCAGTCAAAAACCTTTGGATTAACCCACTTGATTAATATGGATTACATTTATGATGTCTTTATGAACTTTTTGGCATAAACAATGATTTTAAGACCGAGCAGAAACCTTTGCCAACTGGTTGGACTGTACAACCAATGTCTTCCAGATTTTTGGTAAACGAAATAAGTTGAAACGTGGTTAAACATGTCTTTCGTCAAACACATAAGAATGCTTATCTCCGAAACACACACAAATGTATTTTTAGTGAAACTTTTTTTCAGTCCCCCCATTTAAAGTCCATTACACCACAACTTTGACACTTCAAAAAGTTAACGAATATAAAAGTAGGGATGTGCGAGACTAGTCAATTTATCGAAACTACTACTGCTAGTCGACATTGGAAAGGGGAAATCAAACTAACTTCAGAAAGCTTTTGTTGACAATTTCTCATGTTATGTCCTTATAACGCCTAATAAAGTAAGGTTCATATGTGCAGTGCTGCTTTGTTTACAGGGGTAACCATGGTAACCGCTGTATAAAAGCACCACCTACTGTCAGAGAATGAATTAGCATTTTGTCTGCTGCTCTTATTGACGTCAGTATTGTTCATTTTAATCGAAAATAAGAACAATTTTGATTAGAAGGTATCTGGAATCATTTTACTGTTTTATTCAGAGTTTAAAGGGATATTACAGCCAAAAAATTTAATTCTGTTATAATTAGTCACCTTCATGTCATTCCAAACACATTCAATTCAATTCAATTCAAGTTTATTTGTATAGCGCTTTTTACAATACAAATCGTTACAAAGCAACTTTACAGAAAATTATGTTTCTACAATATTTAGTAGTAGCTAGTAGTTTGTGCACGTTTGACAGGATTTTAGAAAAAATAAAAAATAATAATAATACAAGACGTAGTCAGCTAGACGATGAACTATCAATATTATTAATTAATAGTTATCATATGATGCAGTCACACATGTAGCAATAATTATTTAGTTCTGTTGTTGATTCAAGGTTAGGATCATCTGGGGTCCTCTGAGGGTCAGCATCATCTCTTCTCAGGTGTTCTGGATCCAGACTGGAGCTTGTGTAAATCCTAGTTACCACGGGATGTAAATCCCGTGGCAAAACATAGAAACAAAATAGAGACATCATTAGCATAGCTGATGTTCCAACAAAGTAAAATTAGTTTAACACAAGCTAAAGAATAAAAATGCACATTTGATCAGATGCAACTACACTCACAATTTAAAAGATACATTTTTCATATGCTTGGCGAAAGAGATGTGTTTTATTCTAGATTTAAACAGAGAGAGTGTGTCTGAACCCCGAACATTATCAGGAAGGCTATTCCAGAGTTTGGGAGCCAAATGTGAAAAAGCTCTACCTCCTTTAGTGGACTTTGCTATCCTAGGAACTACCAAAAGTCCAGCGTTTTGTGACCTTAGGGTGCGTGATGGGTTGTAGCGTGGTAGAAGGCTAGTTAGGTACGCAGGAGCTAGACCATTTAGGGCCTTATAGGTAAGTAATGATAATTTGTAACTGATTCGGAACTTAATAGGTAGCCAGTGCAGAGACTGTAAAATTGGGGTAATATGATCATATTTTCTTGACCTCGTAAGGACTCTAGCTGCTGCATTTTGGACTACCTGTAGCTTGTTTATTGAAGATGCAGGACAACCACCTAGAAGTACATTACAATAGTCCAGTCTAGAGGTCATAAATGCATGAACTAACTTTTCTGCATCAGAAACAGATAACATGTTTCGTAGCTTGGCAATGTTTCTAAGATGGAAGAATGCAGTTTTTGTAACATTGGAAATATGATTTTCAAAAGACAAATTGCTGTCTAATATAACACCCAGATTTCTGACTGTAGAGGAAGTAACAGTACATCCGTCTAGTTGCAGATTGTAATCTACAAGATTCTGTGTAGTGTTTTTTGGTCCAATAATTAATATCTCTGTCTTATCCGAATTTAATTGGAGAAAATTATTTGTCATCCAATCTTTTACATTTTTAACACACTCTGTTAGCTTAGATAATTGGGAAGTTTCATCTGGTCTCGTTGAGATATATAGCTGAGTATCATCAGCATAACAATGGAAGCTAATTCCGTATTTTCTAATAATATTACCAAGGGGCAACATGTATATTGAAAATAGAAGGGGACCTAGGACGGATCCTTGTGGCACTCCATATTTTACTGATGATAAATGAGATGACACCCCATTTAAGTAAACAAAATGGTAGCGACAGGTAGGATCTAAACCATCTTAGAGCCTGCCCTTGAATACCTGTATAGTTTTGTAATCGATCTATGAGTATGTCATGATCTATGGTGTCGAACGCAGCACTAAGATCAAGTAAGACTAGAAATGAGATGCAGCCTTGATCTGACGCAAGGAGCAGGTCATTTGTAATTTTAACAAGTGCAGTTTCTGTGCTATGGTGGGGCCTAAAACCTGACTGAAATTCTTCATACAGATCATTTTTATGCAGGAAGGTGCGCAATTGAGCAGACACAACTTTTTCTAAAATTTTAGACATAAATGGAAGATTTGAAATAGGCCTATAATTTGCCAGTACACTAGGATCTAGTTTTGGTTTCTTAATAAGAGGCTTGATAACCGCCAGCTTGAATGGTTTTGGGACGTGACCTAAAGATAATGACGAGTTAATGATATTGAGAAGCGGTTCTTCGGCTACAGGTAACAGCTCTTTTAGTAATTTAGTGGGTACAAGATCTAATAAACATGTTGTTGGTTTAGATACAGTGATAAGTTTATTTAGCTCTTCCTGTCCTATAGTTGTAAAGCACTGCAGTTTATCTTTGGGTGCGATGGATGAAACTGAAGTGTTAGACGCTGTAGAATCTAAATTCACTATTGTATTTCTAATGTTATCTATTTTATCAGTGAAGAAATTCATAAAGTCATTACTATTTAACGTTGGTGGAATATTTGAATCAGGTGGCGTCTGGTAATTTGTTAACTTAGCCACTGTGCTAAATAAAAACCTTGGATTGTTTTGGTTATTTTCTATGAGTTTGTGGATATGCTCTGCCCTAGCAGTTTTTAGAGCCTGTCTATAGCTGGACATACTGTTTTTCCATGCAATTCTAAAAACTTCCAAGTTAGTTTTTCTCCATTTGCGTTCAAGACTACGAGTTACTTTCTTGAGAGAGTGAGTATTACTGTTATACCATGGCACGGTACGTTTTTCTCTAACCTTTTTCAATTTGATGGGGGCAACAGCTTCTAATGTATTAGAGAAAATAGTGCCCATGTTGTCAGTAATTTCGTCTAATTCATGTGTATTTATGGGTACAAGTAGCAGTTGAGATAGATCAGGCAGGTTATTTGCGAATCTTTCTTTGGTGGCTGGAACAATAGTTCTGCCCAGACGGTAACGCTGAGACATATAGTTAATATCAGTTATACGCAGCATGCACGATACAAGAAAATGGTCTGTAATATCATCACTTTGGGGTACAATATCTATAGCAGTAAGATCGATTCCATGCGATATAATTAAATCTAGTGTATGATTAAAACGATGAGTGGGCCCGTTGACATTTTGCTTGACTCCAAAGGAGTTTATTAGGTCAGTAAACGCAAGTCCTAATGTATCATTTGCATTATCAACGTGAATATTAAAATCTCCCATGATTAGCGCCTTATCAACTGTAACTAGAAGGTCTGAGAGGAAATCTGCAAATTCTTTTAGGAATTCTGTATACGGCCCTGGTGGTCTATACACAGTAGCCAGAGCAAGAGATACATTAGATTTCTTTTGCATGTCTGACAGTGTAACATTTAGCAGAAGTATTTCAAAAGAGTTAAACCTGTATCCTGTTTTCTGGGTAACATTGAGAATATCACTATATATTGTTGCAACACCTCCACCACGACCAGTCTGACGGGGCTCATGCTTATAACAGTAGTTTGGTGGAGTAGACTCATTTAGACCAAAATAATCATTTGGTTTTAGCCAGGTTTCAGTCAAGCAGAGTACATCAAAACTATTATCTGTGATCATTTCATTTACAATAACTGCTTTGGGTGTGAGTGATCTAATATTTATGAGCCCAAACTTTAAAAATTGTTTTTGTTCATTTACTTTACATTTTTCTGGTTTAATTACGATAAGATTTTTTCTAGATCCTACATTATATTTTGACCTCACTATTCGGGGAACAGACACAATCTTAATAGTTTTTACAGCGCAAGTACTTTTAACATTTAAGCGGGTGGAACAAAAGTCATCATAATAGTTATTAGAGAATTGTCTCACTAGTCACATGGAGCGAAGTGTCCTGGAGATGTTGTCAGAGAGAAGCTCCGCTCCGACTCTGCTGGGGTGTAATCCATCACCGCGAAACAGCCTAGGACGCTCCCAGAAAAGATTCCAGTTATTAACAAATAGCAGTTTCTGTTCTTTACACCATGACAACAACCATTCATTTAAAGCAAAAAGTCTACTGAACCTTTCGTGTCCTCGTCGATACGTGGGCAGTGGTCCTGACACGACGATCGTCGCCGCGGGCGTCGTGCTGCGAACCGTCTCGATCAGGCTCCTGAAGTCCCTCTTCAGCGTCTCCGTCTGCCGCAGCGTGGTGTCGTTAACCCCGGCGTGAAGCACGACCACTCTGGGGCTCTCCTCGGCCTTCAGGATCGCCGGTATCTGCGCAGAAACATCTAGAACACGAGCACCAGGCAAACAATGAGTGTGCACTTTACCTTCGGCTAACGTAGCACTTACGTGTCGGACGATGGAGTCTCCGATGATCACAGCGTCGCGTCCTGTCTCGCGGAGGGGAGCGAAGCGGTTCCGGATGGAGATGTCGAAGGCAGGAGGGAGAGAAGTCGTCGCCCGGGACCCGGCTCGCGTCCTCCGCTGTGGATGCACCCAGGGTCCGTGGTGTCCCGGCGTCGCAGTGAAGGACATCTGGGAAGATCGCGTCCTGGGTGCAACGGGCCTGTGCAGAGAAACACACGGAGTAGACGTGGTGGGACTGTTAGCAACACGCTGTATACTTACCCCGGACTTGTGAGCGTCAGCCCGGGATGATTCCAGCGCGGCTATCCGCTCTCTCAGCTGGGCCTGCCTTTCCTCCAGGTCGCGAATCTGCTTCCCCACGGCCTCGAGCTCGAGCTGCACAGAGTGGAGACATTCATCCGCCATTAAAGCAAGTAACAGTGAGTACAGCAGTGGTAATGTGTGTGAATAGAGTATTAGCAATGTAAGCGCAGTTAGCCGCAACCACGCTTGCTGATGCTAACGGGCTAAAAGCTAATAGCGGACCCGGGAGATCAAAATAAAACTAGTAATAGCGAGGCGCTCTGATTGTTTTTGTTGTAGAATACAATAGAGGATATATTCACACGTTATATAAACGGAAACGATGATGTATAAAATTGATTTCATAGATAGCCTAACTACCACGTTCAGGGCCCATGAAACATGGTAAGGACATTGTTAAAATAATCCATGTGACATCAGCGGTTTCTTCTGGTGGCTGAGAAATTGTTGAATCATATCATTATTTTTGTTTTCTTTGCACACAAAAATTATTCTCATAGCGTCATACAATTATACGGTTGAACCACTGATAACAATGGACTATTTTAATAATGTCCTTCTGGGACTTGAATGTGGTCATTATGTTGCTGTCTATGGAGGGTCAGAAAGCTCTCGATTTCATCAAAAATATCTTAAAGGGGACCTAATATGCAAAATTCACTTCTATAAGGTGTTTGAATACAAATGTGTATTCACAGTGTATAAACAACCTATAATGGAACCTATAATGAAAATCCACCCACTCCTTTTTTATATAATCCCCATAAATCATGAACAGTCTCTTCAAACAAGCAGTTCCAGATTTCTCCATACTCTTACGTAGGAGTATGGAAGCTCCGCCCACAGATGGTGACAATCTGCCTTATTAGCAGCATACATAATATGTAGATATATGTAAATGCAGTATATACAACCCGAATTCCGGAAAAGTTGGGACGTTTTTTAAATTTTAATAAAATGAAAACTAAAGGAATTTCAAATCACATGAGCCAATATTTTATTCACAATAGAACATAGATAACGTAGCAAATGTTTAAACTGAGAAATTTTACACTTTTATCCACTTAATTAGCTCATTTAAAATTTAATGCCTGCTACAGGTCTCAAAAAAGTTGGCACGGGGGCAACAAATGGCTAAAAAAGCAAGCAGTTTTAAAAAGATTCAGCTGGGAGAACATCTAGTTAATTGATATCAGGTCTGTAACATGATTAGCTATAAAAGCTTTGTCTTAGAGAAGCAGAGTCTCTCAGAAGTAAAGATGGGCAGAGGCTCTCCAATCTGTGAAAGACTGCGTAAAAAAAATGTGGAAAACTTTAAAAACAATGTTCCTCAACGTCAAATTGCAAAGGCTTTGCAAATCTCATCATCTACAGTGCATAACATCATCAAAAGATTCAGAGAAACTGGAGAAATCTCTGTGCGTAAGGGACAAGTCCGGAGACCTTTATTGGATGCCCGTGGTCTTCGGGCTCTCAGACGACACTGCATCACTCATCGGCATGATTGTGTCAATGACATTACTAAATGGGCCCAGGAATACTTTCAGAAACCACTGTCGGTAAACACAATCCGCCGTGCCATCAGCAGATGCCAACTAAAGCTCTATCATGCAAAAAGGAAGCCATATGTGAACATGGTCCAGAAGCGCCGTCGTGTCCTGTGGGCCAAGGCTCATTTAAAATGGACTATTTCAAAGTGGAATAGTGTTTTATGGTCAGACGAGTCCAAATTTGACATTCTTGTTGGAAATCACGGACGCCGTGTCCTCCGGGCTAAAGAGGAGGGAGACCTTCCAGCATGTTATCAGCGTTCAGTTCAAAAGCCAGCATCTCTGATGGTATGGGGGTGCATAAGTGCATACGGTATGGGTAGCTTGCATGTTTTGGAAGGCTCTGTGAATGCTGAAAGGTATATAAAGGTTTTAGAGCAACATATGCTTCCCTCCAAACAACGTCTATTTCAGGGAAGGCCTTGTTTATTTCAGCAGGACAATGCAAAACCACATACTGCAGCTATAACAACAGCATGGCTTCGTCGTAGAAGAGTCCGGGTGCTAACCTGGCCTGCCTGCAGTCCAGATCTTTCACCTATAGAGAACATTTGGCGCATCATTAAACGAAAAATACGTCAAAGACGACCACGAACTCTTCAGCAGCTGGAAATCTATATAAGGCAAGAATGGGACCAAATTCCAACAGCAAAACTCCAGCAACTCATAGCCTCAATGCCCAGATGTCTTCAAACTGTTTTGAAAAGAAAAGGAGATGCTACACCATGGTAAACATGCCCCGTCCAAACTATTTTGAGACCAGTAGCAGAAATCAAAATTGAAATGAACTCATTTTGTGCATAAAATTGTAAACTTTCTCAGTTTAAATATTTGCTATGTTATCTATGTTCTATTGTGAATAAAATATTGGCTCATGTGATTTGAAAGTCTTTTAGTTTTCATTTTATTAAAATTTAAAAAACATCCCAACTTTTCCGGAATTCGGGTTGTAAATAAAGATAATGTATTCTGAAGATGTTTCAGAAGGATTGCATTTACTGGTTATATAAATAGGGTGAAGACAGGCAAAATATGTCAATTTCAAGCTTTCAAAAGACCTCCAAAAAAATTCACTGGTAAAAATATATATTCTGTTATACAACCCGAATTCCGGAAAAGTTGGGACGTTTTTTAAATTTTAATAAAATGAAAACTAAAGGAATTTCAAATCACATGAGCCAATATTTTATTCACAATAGAACATAGATAACGCAGCAAATGTTTAAACTGAGAAATTTTACACTTTTATCCACTTAATTAACTCATTTAAAATTTAATGCCTGCTACAGGTCTCAAAAAAGTTGGCACGGGGGCAACAAATGGCTTGAAAAAATCTTGAAAAGATTCAGCTGGGAGAACATCTAGTGATTAATTAAGTTAATTGATATCAGGTCTGTAACATGATTAGCTATAAAAGCTTTGTCTTAGAGAAGCAGAGTCTCTCAGAAGTAAAGATGGGCAGAGGCTCTCCAATCTGTGAAAGACTGCGTAAAAAAATTGTGGAAAACTTTAAAAACAATGTTCCTCAACGTCAAATTGCAAAGGCTTTGCAAATCTCATCATCTACAGTGCATAACATCATCAAAAGATTCAGAGAAACTGGAGAAATCTCTGTGCGTAAGGGACAAGGCCGGAGACCTTTATTGGATGCCCGTGGTCTTCGGGCTCTCAGACGACACTGCATCACTCATCGGCATGATTGTGTCAATGACATTACTAAATGGGCCCAGGAATACTTTCAGAAACCACTGTCGGTAAACACAATCCGCCGTGCCATCAGCAGATGCCAACTAAAGCTCTATCATGCAAAAAGGAAGCCATATGTGAACATGGTCCAGAAGCGCCGTCGTGTCCTGTGGGCCAAGGCTCATTTAAAATGGACTATTTCAAAGTGGAATAGTGTTTTATGGTCAGACGAGTCCAAATTTGACATTCTTGTTGGAAATCACGGACGCCGTGTCCTCCGGGCTAAAGAGGAGGGAGACCTTCCAGCATGTTATCAGCGTTCAGTTCAAAAGCCAGCATCTCTGATGGTATGGGGGTGCATAAGTGCATACGGTATGGGCAGCTTGCATGTTTTGGAAGGCTCTGTGAATGCTGAAAGGTATATAAAGGTTTTAGAGCAACATATGCTTCCCTCCAAACAACGTCTATTTCAGGGAAGGCCTTGTTTATTTCAGCAGGACAATGCAAAACCACATACTGCAGCTATAACAACAGCATGGCTTCGTCGTAGAAGAGTCCGGGTGCTAACCTGGCCTTCCTGCAGTCCAGATCTTTCACCTATAGAGAACATTTGGCACATCATTAAACGAAAAATACGTCAAAGACGACCACGAACTCTTCAGCAGCTGGAAATCTATATAAGGCAAGAATGGGACCAAATTCCAACAGCAAAACTCCAGCAACTCATAGCCTCAATGCCCAGACGTCTTCAAACTGTTTTGAAAAGAAAAGGAGATGCTACACCATGGTAAACATGCCCCGTCCCAACTATTTTGAGACCTGTAGCAGAAATCAAAATTGAAATGAGCTCATTTTGTGCATAAAATTGTAAACTTTCTCAGTTTAAATATTTGCTATGTTATCTATGTTCTATTGTGAATAAAATATTGGCTCATGTGATTTGAAAGTCTTTTAGTTTTCATTTTATTAAAATTTAAAAAACATCCCAACTTTTCCGGAATTCGGGTTGTAATGTAGGCTCATGAAAAGCTAACCAGCCAAACCTTGATCCCTTGGAATAAACTGACGATTTCAAGGTCAAGCAGAAGCCTTTGGTTTTACAACCAATTTTTTGCTTTATTAATACATTAAAATGTTTTGCAGCTGAAAAATCAACACCAAAGAAGATAAATATAGCTTCTAATCTCAACAAATCAGGAGGCAATGAGCAAAGCTGTATATTTTGCCATCTCAAATTGTATCTAATCAAATTGTGCCCGTATTGTTCACCCGGTTCACTCTAAGGTTGAGGTTTCTGCTGACAACGGACACAGTTTCCTGGCCCCTATATGCTATAATCACAATTAATGGTTCTGGTCCAAATAATGTTAAAATGTACATCCAACCATACGCATTATGAGAATACGGGAAACTATTCATTGAGGACATCTTTGGGGTGGACCATATAAACATAGAGTGGTCAAGATATTTGCAGTAACAGCAAATAGCACAGCGACTTGGCAGCAAGAGGGCCAGAGAAGGAGCCGGGGGTCCCGAGGGAGAAGAGATGGGCAAGCGAACAAAGCGAGTGATTGGTTCTCTGTGGGCCAGTGACATCTCTTCTGCAGGGGAAGTGGAGGAATGCTGGGAATGTGTTGACTTCACACACGCGCAGCCCCCACAGAAGCCAGGCCCTGATGAGGACGAATCAATAGGAGCTCTGTGGTGTCTGCACGTGGCGCTTCCTCCAGTACAAACACTACGCTTCGGCCCAGAGGACACCCACCAGCTAGACCTTCCCGCACAGGCAAGAACAACATACATCTTGATTATAGGAACTTGAAAGCAAATGTCCTCATAGCACCTTGGAATATATATTGAGTATTTTTGAGCATAAAGCAACGGAAAAATTACTTTATACAGAAAAAGTGGGAAGAGTTGTCAATATTTTATTTATAATAGCATTGTTAGAATGTTACAATAGCATAATGCCATACTATTTAATCTATTCCTCGGCTTGTACTTGTATTCAGTGTACACTGCTCAGTATGCAGTAAGCAGTACACTAGTTTTCCATTCAGATTGTAGAGCCTCATTCATGAAACATAAGGGGAATTAATTGTTTCATTGAATAAATGCAACAATTTACATCACAATGGATTTACACACAATTTCTATACAAATTTGTTCTGCTTGTGTGCTCCATGAATGAGGACTAAAGGTATATTGTATACATATACTACAAGTTTAAAGAAATATAATGTACAAAAGCATTTTCCAACAAGAGGATGAACCTCCAGAAGAGGTTCTGGAAAATGCATTAAAGCCCCTTTATCTAACAAAAATGACAATGTGGTAAAAATATGTTTTCCTAATAGAAGGCTTGGATTATAATGACAGTACAGTTGATAAAATGTTCCATACTAATCAGAGAGGAGAAATCTGAGAGCCCTCGCTGTAAATCACATAAGACTTTGAGAGGGAAAACCAAGTCTTGTCTCTGTCACAACCTCTTTGTAAATGACCTTTTGCTGTTTTATTCTGCGCAATGTTTTCACAGAAATACTATTGTGTGATGTAGGCACACAAACTAAATAGCTTGTGACAATTTGATTAAATACAGAGTCTGAAATAGCAATTGATTGTGAAAGGCCAAAGCCCAGCATGGAACTGAGCACTGAAGACTGTGTTTTACGATCTCCAAGTGCATCAAGGTCTGGGGAATTATGTGAAGAAATTCCACTATGCATACACTAGACTGCCCTTCAAATAGTCTAGAAGGCCTCACTTCTGTTTCCCTTGTGAATAAGAACTGCACTTATGTATTAAGTATGCACTTATAGTGTACTTCAAATCTTGATTTTTAAAACTGTACTTGCAGATAACATATGAATGAATAACAGACACTTAAGTGTACCTGAAGAGAGTCCTCTTTCATGACACACTCAAGTGGTCTTTATAATGTGAAATTAAAACTTTTAAATTAAAGTACATCTTAAATCAATGATTCAGTATTATTTTGTGATGCTTTATAGAAGTACACTTATTCTGATGTGTTTTTCGATATTGCATAGTTAATATCTTTTAAATGTACTAAATGGCAACTTCATCGGCACAAATGTGTAATTGCAAATATAAATGCAGGACAAAGAAGTTTCAATAGAAATTACATTAAATTATATTTTAGTTTACTATAAATGCAATTTAGTTTACTATAAATGTTTGCCAGTACATTCAGCAGTTCACTTTAACCATGTTTCAACAACAGACGTAATTATGAAATTACATATAAAGGTGTACTTAAGTCCTACTTAAGTGGTTCAAAAAAGCAATCTAAAGTTAAAGTTCAATAAGTAAATTAAAAAAATATAATGAATTTTCATTTAATTGTAATTAATATCCACGTAAGTGTCTGAAAGTATTACATGCAGTTTACAATTAAGTATATTCTTTTAAAGTGTATTATTTCTAAAAATAAAGGTGAAATAGTTTAATGTGTGCGGTTTTCTTTACTGTGTCGACATAATCCCCGTTGAAACAGGAAGTTTTGGCTTCACACTTTTTAAGATAGCCGCCATCATCTTAGCTTGTAGCTATTTATGAATAAAAGCACTGAATACACTTTTAAAATGAATAAATTCCAGCTACTTCCACATTTAGGAAAGGACAGAGTGCAGAAAACTTTATCAAGACTAAAGACACATTGGCAAACCACTATTTGCTACATGCTAATCATGAGAGGTGCTTTACAATTAAGTGGTAAGGGACGTTCATTTTCTAGAAAATTTGCATTGTGTATGACAAGCAGTTACAGAAATACTGCACATTTAACTGTAAATGTGTATATCTGCTTGCTAACTGTTTATTATAACTGTTTATGTCAGTGGTTAACAGTACACTCTAGCATACAGATTAGCTCAGGCTAATGGCTGCAGGCTCAAAGCCACAGATCTCATAACTGTAACTGCATGGGGTCTTTAAAGCAGCTTTGAAACTTATACAGCATAATAAATCACCCATACACTTATCAGTTCACTTCTGCCATGTGTTCCATGAACTCTGCCAGTGCTGTTTTTATTGGGGCAATTTCTGATTTGAACTCAGTTGACAAATGTGTTTATGAGTAAGTGAAATCAAACTGATAATCACGTCACACTGGATTTACAACCTTCCTCTTCTGCCACTGATTTGCACCCTGTCTTTCTGTGTGTTGAGCGTCTGTCACCTCACATGAGTGAATGGAGTCATATACGTGGGATCTGTAAGCAAACACACAGGGTATAGGGCCCTTTAGAACGGCCCTCTCAGCACCCCCAAAAGAGGCTGTGTCTTGATGAGAGAAGAGGAAGATGTTAGACAAACACACTACCAAAGGCAATTCTGTTTACTCTTCACCCTCCCCCACCAGTCGCCATTTGCTAAAGCTGGCAGTGCCATTTCAGTGGCCTCATGGCAACAGGACAATATGTCACTGGGGTAAGTACTTTCTCATGATGTTATGAATTCATTATCTTGGCACAATGAAATACTGCATTGTCTGGTGCTCCTACCAGATTAAACCTCCTACCAGACTTGAGATATGTTCAAATATATTTTATTTTGTGTTATGTTTAACAATTTCTTTATGTTTTATTCAAATTTAAAAAATATCTTCTTATATGTTCAACATAAGAAAGCAACTCATACCGGTTTGGAATGACATGAGAGTGAGTAAATGATGACAGCATTTATGAATGGAAGTGAAGCAACGCAACTGATGCTTGAAGGTCATGTGACAGTAACCACATGGGGGCTGTAGTACGTCCGAATTTCATCCATACTACCCATATTCATACTATATAGAAGTTAAGCTAACTTGACAGTGAGCAAAAGTAAGCATGCAAATTTTTCAGAATGAGATGGATTGTAAGAAACAGATTTAGTTTTCATTCAGTGTCATATTAAGAACCACAGATGACACCAGAGATACAACACAATATAAGTATGTCAGTGAAGCCCATAAAGCCTGGACATAGTTATATTGTCTGCGACTGTTCCAGTCACACTAGAATGTCTGATCACCATAATTATGCTGGCATTTTGTATATTAGAATAAATCACAAAGCTTTGAGATTTTTTATGATATGTGTTTTTTTTTTTAGATTTTTTTTGTTGAAGTTTGCCATTCAACAAAAGCACTATTATTGGAAGGAAAATTCCAGTTTGAGACAGCATGAGGGTGAGTAAGTGACGTCACAGCTGTCATCTTGATTGAACCGTTCCTTTAATCAAGTGCATTGGTGTCAGTTTCGACTTGAGATTCTCCCAGATCCTAAATCTGATGAGCGTGCATTAGCATTTGTAGAGAAACTATGCCTCCATTAATTCAGAAGTAGGCATCTCTTCCACACTTAAATATCAGCGTCAAAGTCTGTCTGCAAAGCTGGTTGTTTGTTCTGAGTAAAGAGCATCTGGGGTGTTACCGCAGCTTTAACGGAGTCCCTGGCAACCAGAGTGGCCCACCCTGACCCGGACCACTTCATAGAGGATGTGAGTGGACCTGAACTAACCCAGGATAAATTCAGTCATTAAAATAAGGGCAGACGGGGTCAAACAAGTGTCACACAAACAACAGCCATTGTGAGGTGACAATGTTGTTTCGGGCTCAGCAGGAAACAGGCGGACGGAATGTGATGATGGATGGATCTCTCCAGGGCACAATGGATAAGGAGATTGATAGATGGGAAATGCAGACGGAGGGCCACACAGAGGCGGATGTGAGCAGTTTGCTCCGGGGCAAAGTGAGACTGATAGAAAGGTGGGGGTTTGAAAGACATTGACAGAGACATAGATGTCATTCCATAATGTGTGTGTGAGATTGTCATAGAACGGGAATCTTTGTTTTGAAAATATACATATTATCTTTGGTGTTGATATTGTGGATTTATGTTGTGAAGCAAAAAGGCAAATGTTTACAGTGATTTTACCATGCTGAAAGGGTAAAGTTAGGCATGACAAAAAGCAGAGAGACAGAATACATTAAATGTGAAATGATATGATATACGATACGATACAGTATGGTATGGTACAATATAAAACAGATTTTTACAAAAGGTTTTGAGTTCATTCAGTGAGGTTTTTGAGCTGCTTCTTGTTTGGATATTCTAACAAGCCTGAAATGGTTAGCAAATCCCTTAGCTTTGTCTCGCCTATTAGAAACAGACAACAATAGTGTCATCTCATACAGGAAACCAATCTCTCACTGTCTCATCTCTCTGCCAGGAACGACTACAAATTACTACTGTTACTCATGAAGGCTGCAAGCCAAGTGCACACAGGTTCATTGGCCTCTATATGCAATCACTGGATCACCTGATGGAATTCAGGCCTGTTTTTCAAGCACAACAAAAGAGCTCTGTTTGCAGAAACTCTCCGCTCTGATACAACTTATGTAAGAAATGAGAGAGGGACAGACAATAAGAGGCAACAAAATAAAATAAAGCTATGATATGTGCAAAAAATATTTGAAAAATTATATCTGATGTTTGAAAAAAAAAAGTTGACATTTATTTGGCCTTTTTTGAAAACAGAAACATGAATACAATTTATATATAAATATGTAATGTAATATATAAAACAGAAGTTATTTAATTTAATTTACTCCTTTTTATGTATTTTGCTTTATTTATTATTATTTTTTTAAAGTTACAATATTGCAATAAATAATAAATGTATTATTAAACAAACACTACTGTTTGAAAGTTTGGGGTCATAAAGTTTTTCATGTTTTTCAAAACCTTATGACACCAAACGTTTATTGTTATTATCAGTGTCGAAAACAATATGTTTTTTGGAAAGTGCAATACATTATTTATTTATTTATTTATCTGTATGTATTGTATGAAGGTTGAATTGGACAAAACATTTCTGAGGCTTTAAAAAAAACACTTTGGTTTCCTCAATACTTAGAACCAATGTTCTGATCTGAATTTAAATCGCTATATTAATAAAAAAAGTTCCGCAAATTAGCAAACCTTTTAAAAAACTGTTTTTGTTGAACCAATCAAGTGCAAAGCTCAAACCAACACCTCCAGACAGGACATGAGTAATATCTGCTAGTGTCAGATCTGAGATGTGTCACAGATGTCACAAAAAAGTAACATATCTACAGAGCCAGATCCATGGACGGTGTCAGATCTTTATCATTACACTATCTATGGCAGGTCCCGGTCTGATGACAGCTCTATGAACAGGGACAAGTGTGTGTGTGACAGCTGAATCATCAGCTGTAGAAAGAATGGCTGAGCAGAGGGAAAGTACATATTAAACAACAGTCACAGACACGCGCACACACACACACGCACACACACGCACACACTGTCAGCAGTGGTTGCTGCACATATGCACAATCCTGGCATTTATTTTCTCCATGAGGGCAACAGTAACATCTTGAGGGAATAGGATCAGGTCCCTTTACTCTGGAGACCGAGCTCAGGCATGGAGAATGACTAAAGGAAGCATACAATGACAATGCCAGAGTAAATACAATAAGCAGTATATTATGAGCTGAGGGTAAACAAAAGTGATGGTGCTGTATATCATGCAGATTATAATCAATAATGTCTTCTTGCATTACTGACAAACTATTTTCCTGTGTGACACTGTAAAGCTGCTTTGACACAACCAGTATTGTTTGAAACGCTATATCAATAAAGATGACTTGACTTGTGATGATTTTGAGTTTTGTGTGAATCTCATGAAAAGATACGGCATTTTGCTAAATTTTCACAAGACAAACTCAGTGTGATGCTTTAGGAAACTTAATTGTATGTTGACAGAAATTAAATGAAAATGCATTGTAGTTCAAATGTATGAAAAACTTGGTTTTGACTAATGTCAAAGGTGTGTTGAGACTCTGGGAAATCTCACTCTTTAACTGCAATGTAGCCAGTGTTTTTGGCCTTCTGTTTTGAATGGTCCTCTCAGATAAAGAGTCATTTGTGAGCATATTTCTGGCCGTGTTGTTGAGGGTCATGCACTGCCACACTGAACACAGCCTCAGATATATTAGCAGACATTCCACTCACTGACAGACCGAATGTCTGGCTGCTCACAGTTGTTTCTGTTTGTTGCCATGAGCTCAGAGATTGATTATAGGCGGACAAACACGCCTCTTAAACTGGAAAATGTGCTGACATAAAAAATTTCCCTCAACCTCTGCTATCTATAACATGCATGACTGCCCAGGAATGTCAAATGCCATGAATACCCCACTTACAAAGATAATGTAAGTGGAAATGTCTTCTATAAGTAAACTCCAAGAGGATAATTTATATATATATATATATATATATATATATATATATATATATATATATATATATATATATATATATATATATACACACACACACACACACACACACACACACACACACAGAGAGAGATATATATTGCTCAAAACAGACCCTACCCTAAATGTAGTGAATAACAGGAGAGCACATGGTATGCATGATATTAAGAAATCATGTATATTGTCACATTTTCACAAGTAATCGTTTTCTGTCTTTATTTGATGAAACAGGTTGAGTCGTTAAGCTTGACAATCACAATATCACAATATTAATAATGTTACAGTTGTAAAAGAAGGTGGTAACGCCCATGTCTGCTCACAATGTTGTTCAGAAGTTATATGGTGTCACTTCCTATTAATGATGTCACATAAGGATCAGTTAATTATTTTTATGATTTTGTGTAAGGGGGTTGAGGGGTTACTGAAGTACAGAACTAAATAATGATTTTATTGAATAATCATGAATTTAATTAGAAAAAAAAACATTACCAGCAAAAAAAATTCAGATAGATATTTATGAGAATAACAAAATGTATGGACTTTTTTTCTAATTGTATTATTCATATCCCAAGTACACTTTCATAGAAGGCCATGAGGGACAAGACAAAATAGGTGGTGTCCACTGAAAAAAACAATATCATTTCTAATATATAGATAAAATATATGTCATATTTATTTCAATTAATACAAAAAGATTTTAAAAATAGATTTTGGTGGCCCGATAGATGAAATACACTTAAAGTGGTCAGAGGAACTCAAATCGTAAGGGTTTCTTGGAATGACTCACTAATAGTATTAGTTAGATGCCAGAGATATTAATGTTTTGTTTAATTATTAAAATTATAATTGAGACAGACTATAAACTTGTATCCTAATACTTTCGTTTTTATTCAATGTTTGCAAGTTGCAATGTATCACGTCCAGCCACTGTCATATCTAGATATGCAGATTGACTGCGCCCTCTAGTGGTTGAGGGATCAGACGGATCGAAGCCAGGTCATGGTTTATAGCTATGAAAATGTAAAGGTTTAGACAAAGAAGGATTTTTGAGGGGTCTTCATATAGATTTAACTCTTACACACAGACAGAGAGTACATATTTCATGCCCAAAACAAAAGGACATGGAGTTTCTCAGATTTCTGAGCACGACGAATGAAGGTTTATGATGTGGCCTTGAGACGACAGCCGTGACTAAAGCTAAGCATCACATAAAAGACACTTACTGTGTAGCTCCAATTTCAGTTCATAATTTTTTAGACAGTGGTGACTATTTACCAAAGATGTCCAAACTATTTAAATGATGCATGATGCAAATGATGCATGTTTGGACTCATTCTGATGGCACCCATTCACTGCAGAGGATCCATAGTTGAGGAAGTGACAATGCTAAATTCTTCCAAATCTGTTCTGATGAAGAAAAATAAACTCATCTACATCTTGGATGACCTGAGTGAGAGTACATTTTCAGAAAATGTTCATTTTTGGGCAAACTACTCCTTTAAAAAATGCATTTACTGGTTGTTTAAAAAAAAAAAAAAAAGATCCCAACCTCTCATGGCTAATTGGTTAATCTAATACTATTAATAATTTTTTTTACTTATGTTTCAAAATGTTGTGCAAAAATAATACAAAAAATTATTTAAACAATTTGTCTTTATTTTTATCCACAAGTAAAACAGAAATGGGTCATTTCACGACTGGAATCACTTCTACAGCAGAAGCATTACTCAGACCAGACTATACCGAGCAACCTCAGACTCAAAGGTACATTACTGAAGCGCTGGCTGCTGCTAATAAATTACAAGTCGGCAATAGGCTTGTGTGGCCAGTATGGATGTTTGGCCTTGTCCAGCTTGGTCTCTGGGAAGGTGTTGTTGAGATCTTCTATGGTCATCTGATCGAAAGGAATCATGTTCCTGAACTTCTCAAGCTGCCAAGGACAAACAGAGTGGAAAAATTAGTAAAATGCTTGTTAATTTTGAATTTGATCAAATCCAATCTTTTTATTGATGGGTTTCATAGACAAATTATTTAGCTAATAGGGCTGCAGGATTAATCGAATGTGATTGTCATGCACATCTTGTCAGTAAAGTCGGTTCTGTGATCAGTAGTAAATCTCCTTCACCTGCATTCAGATGGAGCAGCATTTAATACAAAGAGCAGTAGTTCTGACAAGCAACATGCAAGAAAAAAAAAAAAAAAAAACTATGCACATGATATAATCGTACGATTATGAAGTCACAGAAAACGCTAGCGATAATGACAGCTGTTTGCATAGCTTGTCAGTGAACTACCGCTCTGTGTATTAAATGCTGCTCCATCTGAAAGCAGGTGAATATACCACATTTAATAACATGTTTTTACTCCAAACTCACTTCATAACGTATGTGAAATAAATCCTTCTGAGAGACGACATGGCTTCATACATAGAATAAAGCACGCAACATATTTAATTGTATTCTAAGCAGTGATAAAGGCTATGTCATTAACATTGCATAATAGATATACTTTATTATAATAAATATTATAATAAGACCTTAGACAAACCATATATTGCCGTAGTCATGCGTTTATTAGTCTATTAATCTTCTGTTTATTCAGCAACCACTAGTGATGTGTCGTTCTTGAACGAATCTTTAATGTGACTCGGGAAGAACGAGTCGTCTCGGGGGTGATTCGTTCAGGCGCGCATGCGCAATATTCTATAGGTTCTGCTCCGCTAGTAGTAATTCCCCCGTGTCAGTCAATGCAGTCTTGAGTCGGAAAGAGAATTGATTAGTTCATAGTTCAGGTCTATCGGGTTTTGACTCGTTCCTTAATCACGTGACATACCCATACGCTAAAATTGTGTAGTCTGAGCCGGAAAGAGAATTGATTAGTACATCTCATGAGTCTTTCGGGTCGAGTCATTCCTTAATCACGTGACATACCCATACGTTAAACCAATGCAGTCTTGAGCCGGAAAGAGAATTGATTAGTTCATAGTTCAGGTCTATCGGGTTTTGACTCGTTCCTTATTCACGTGACATACCCATACGTTAAACCAATGCAGTATTGAGCCGGAAAGAGAATTGATTCGTTCATCTTTCGGTTCTTCGGGTTGTTAGTTCTTTTGTCACGTGACAATATTGGCTAATAAGTTCATGGAGTAATTAGTTCATTTACAACCTTCCTTCCTTACAAATGGGTGCATAGTACTTATTTTTATTATAATTACTGGTTATGCTTTAAATTTTGTCCATATGGTGGTGAAATTTCTTTGATGAAGAGATTGTTTCCCGTTTTTTATTTATTTATTTATTTAACAGTTGATTATAATCTTCAAAAAATGACCTTGTATGATTTATGTCTTTTGAGTTCACCCTTCAGATTAGACTATAGAACTGTAGTGTTACTTGTTTAGGATTCAAAATATTATTTGCTTTTAACTTATGTCATTATGTCCTTTTTGAGCAATCTACTTGTACATACATTAGACCAATTTGTCAAGTCTGCCTAGGAAAAGCAATTATTATACCAGCAAACTCAATTTTATTAAAAATGAACAAACTAGGCTATAAATACTTTGTATTGTAGGCTTGGATTATTATATTATTATAAAGCCTAGTGTTTATTTACTGATAGACAGTCAAAAAGACAAATTCATCAATATTTTATTTATAACAGGGTTTTAATTAAAAAATAATAACACCACAGATCCTGAAGAAACGGTAACAAAAACACAGTGACAAATGTCAGAAATAGCGTATGGGTCTATCAGGTGATTAAGGAACGACTCGACCTGAAAGACTTGTCAGACAAGAGGTGAGGTGAGCTAATCACAGACTGAAGACCCAGGTAAAAATTTTTTTTAATTTATTTTATTCAATAATCAGGCGGGATTATTCAGTTGCAGCAGTTGCGCCACAAATACGGCTACGACTCCTGAAAAACTTTTTCATTCCATGTCACCATCAACGAAAGAGACTCTGTACTTCCTCAACAGACCATGAAACAGCCAATTTTAGTTAGTGTCACAAGTTCAGTGACGCAGGTAGTGACAACATTGATCAATCAGTGATCAGCAGTTTTCATGTCACGTTTTTGTAATTAGGGGTGTTCCGATCATGATGGCCGATCGTTATGCACATCTCGTCAGTAAAGCCTGTTCTCTAATCAGCGGTAAATTCCCTCAGGTGCGTGATTTCACATAGAGCAGCTGTTACTACACAGAGCCGTTGTTAACTGAGAAGCTGCACAAATCCACGTTAATTTTCAGTGTTTATTTGTGCAGCTTCTTAGTTAACAACGGCTCTCTGTAGTAACAGCTGCTCTATGTGAAATCACGCACCTGATGGAATTTACCGCTGATTAAAAAAAGTGGCACTAAAAAAAGTACCAAGTACTGTACCCAGTGGAAAACCCCCCAAAAGTGAACCATACCGAAAGTAAAGTGAAGTGACATTCAGCCAAGTATGGTGACCCATACTCAGAATTTGTGCTCTGCATTTAACCCATCCGAAATGCACACACACAGAGCAGTGAACACACACACACACACTGTGAGCACACACCCAGAGCAGTGAACACACACACTGTGAGCACACACCCGGAGCAGTGGGCAGCCATTTATGCTGCGGCGCCCGGGGAGCAGTTGGGGGTTCGATGCCTTGCTCAAGGGCACCTAAGTCGTGGTATTGAAGGTGGAGAGAGAACTGTACATGCACTCCCCCCACCCACAATACCAAAAACCGTGCCGTACCATGCAGTGGAAAAGCACCAAAAGATACACACGACAATCCTAGCTTCTGTCTAATTATGATTTTGATTTCATTATGATTTATCATGCAGCCCTATTAGTTCATGTACATTTTTGCGCAAGTGTGTTTCTTCGATCACCGTTAGCTACTTCTAACATTTTTAGACTACTCCGTATTATGGGTTATGGTCAATGGGTCAGCAAGAAGTCATTATTTCTTAGAAACACATGACAAAAGCCATGGGATCATGTTCTGGTCCAGATGCACATTTATTAAATGGTTTGGCACTTACATGCACTTTTAGACTAATTTGCCAAGATAGATTAGAATAAATTGCCAAGTGACTTTATCAACACAGTAATGCTGCAGGTTAAACTCACCCCCTTCTCATACTCAGCAATGTGTGCTTTAGATGCTTCCAAATAAGCAGCTGCAGTTTTGTTCTGAAATACAGTAAAAGACAACAATTACTTGCAAATAACTACTGGAATAACCAAATGCCCTGAATTTGGCCTAGTACAGTAAAAGTAACCATTTACAGAATGATGTTAAAATTGTTTTCAAAACTCTGACCTCGTCAATGATTAAATGCATTAGCACTCAAAAATGTTGACTGAAGTATTCAAATGTCTAAACTAGTGGTGGGTAATGTTGCCGTTTATAAACCTGTATTGTTATATGGCTGCATATAAGTGAAATATGTTCATTTCTTTGTTGTGTCCACTTAAAAAATAACAGTGTAGAAAGTATGTGCTGTGCTGAAGTATGAGGAGAGACTCACGGCCTCCTGCTCCTGGGAATCAATCTTTGCTGTCTGAGTGTCCACTGGCTGAGGGACTGTCAATTCAGCAAACTGTAGAATGAGACACAGGGAGGAAAAACAAGATAAGACACCTTGAAAAACAAGAAAAGGGAGACCAAGACATCACTGGCTCTCACCTTCTTCTCAAACTCATCCACCATGCCTGCTTTAGCCACAACACTCCTGTAGTAAGTCCAGTCGATGGAAGCTGGCTTCTCTGGCAAGGACGCAAGTCTGCAAGTAAAACATAGTTCAGCACAAATTAGAATTGACTTGTTTGATACGAAATGTAATGTTTCTGTAATTTTCTAAATCTAGATCTAAATCCAAAAACCGGTGTTTGTGTATTTCAGCATTTAAAAACACACAACCAGTCAAAAGTTAGGAATATTTAACATTTTTATATTTTGAAATGTGTTTTATATGCTCACCGATTCTAGGTTTATTTAATAGAAAATACAGTACAAATAGTAATATTGTAAAATATAATTACAATTTAAAATTGTTTTCTTAAAATATGTATTCCTTTAGGCAAAGCATTACTCCAGTCTTAAAGGGATAGTTCATTTTTAAATTAAATTTTGGTATGTTTTAGCTTACCTCAAGGAAATCCAAGATGTAGGTTTCTCTGTTTCCTCAGTATTTCCCATTTTGATATTTTTAGGTCCAACCGTTCTTGTCTGTGACTCACATAATGGATGTCTATGGTCACCACCTCAAAGAGCATGCAAAGAGGAGTCAAAATTAAACAATTCCCCATTGTAAGTACACATTGATGACCTAAGACACGAAACGAGCGGATTGTGTAAGAAAACGAACAGTATTTATATCGTTTTTACCTCTTGTACACAACCACGTCCAACTGATCTGAGTTCGCGAGTGCTGCTTCCCGATGTGACGTGAGCGCGCGCTCTGGCTTTAGTCTGTGCAAGCGCCGGAAGCGATCTCTCGCACGTGTACATCACTCATTGTTTACACTTACTGCCTATGGTTTACACAGATTTTGGAAGTATTACCTTTCACTGTGAAGATCTAAACATATTTAAACGTACAGGAAATTGCAATGGAAGACGATTTCAATATATCCATAGACAATGTTGAATTTTTTTCACAACCATATTTATTTGAAACAGAATACACAGACCAAGTACTCAGGAGCGATCCGCTGCAGCAGCACGTCTTCAAGCCTCAGAGACAGAGATCTCTTCAAAATTGGTTGTGTTTTAGTAGCAAGTGTTGTGAGATACCAACAGAAGTGGAGAGCATATGTTGTCACGAATGGAACAACTACAAGATGACGAGGAGAACATTGACAGTATCACATCACACACCTGCCTGACTGAAGATCCTGATTTTTCTCCGCTGTTGAGACGCAGCGTTTTGCTCGTTGTGTTTAGTTTGCCACGTATAAACTGGAGGCGACGTCCAATGCCAGAGGGACCCAATGGCACGCTGTCAATAGAGTGAGTAATGTGTTGTATTTTTATTATAAACGCAACGATTATAGGGTGCATTATAAACATTAATTTATTACAATTACTGCATTATATTTCAGACAGTGCAGATTGAAAGCGTAGCGTAAGGTAAACAATGAGTGATGTACATGCGCGAGACATCACATCCGGGGCTTTCCGGGCTTGCACAGACTAAAGCCAGAGCGCGCACGCACGTCATATCAGGAAGCACTCGTGCACTCAGATCAGTTGGACGTGGTTGTGTACAAAAGGTAAAAAAGCTTTTCTTACATAAACCACTTGTTTCTTGTATTAGGTCATCAATGTGTACTTATGATGGGGAATTGTTTAATTTTGACTCCTCTTTGCATGCTCTTTGAGGTGGTGACCATAGACATCCATTATGTGAGTCACAGACAAGAACGGTTGGACCTAAAAAAATTAAAATGGGAAATACTGAGGAAACAAAGAAACCTACATCTTGGATGTCCTTGAGGTAAGCTAAAACATATCAAAATTTAATTTGAAAGTGAACTATCCCTTTAAGTAACACATGATCCTTCAGAAATCATTCTGAAATACTGATTTGCTCAATTATTAAGAATGGCTCATCAATGTTGACAGTTTTTGCTGAATTTTTTTTCAATGTTTTTTTTATTTTATTATTATTTGAAATAGAAATTGTGTAACATTAAAAATACCTTTGCGGTCACTTTCATCATCTGAATAGTAGTGCATCACATTTTCCACAAAAATATTAAGCAGCAAAACTCTTAATTTTTTTGAGCAAATCAGAATAAAAAATGATTCATGAAGGATCATGTGACACTGAAGACTGGAGAAATGATGCTAAAAATTCAGCTTTCCATCACAGGAATTAATTACATTTTTAAACACACTCAAATAAAAAGCAGTTGTATAATATTTCACAATATGTAAACATCATGACTGAATCGCAAAGCATTGCGATATTAGATCTACATCGTGAATGAAACTGTAGAATATCAGAAAATAAAATTTTTGTCCACTATTGTCTAGACAACAGAACTGGCTCTGACTGGACTGAAACAAACTTCGAAACCAATCCATGTAGATTTTTGTTTTTTAATCCATAAGTACTGATTCAATATCTTGAGGAAGAAGAATTGTTAAAAAGTGCATCAACACAGCTTTAGTCAAGTATATGTATATCTAATTATTTTATTTTTATTTTTTTACATACAGTACACTTATAACCGGGACAGTCCATTGACCTGCACCTGACCTATGTTTTTTTGCACAAGGGCACAATGATAATGGTTTATTTAGCTAGTTGAAACTGTGCAGTTCATGTGCTTCATGGAGCCAGCAGACAGACTCACTTAGCAGCTACAGAATCACTGCGGGTCTTCAAGCTGTTGAACATGGCCCTCTGGTTCGGTGGGACCCTCTCTGCAAAAGCCACCCAGTCGATAGCCTTCACAGCTGCACGGCGCCCAGCCATCTCTCTGCTCCTGGCAAAACATTTCATGCAGACACGGTTATTCAGAATGACAAAGATCCTTCACAAGCCTGCAAACTGAACCAACTGCATGCAAAGCAAAACACTTCATGAATGTTATCCAGCTCTAAACAGTCACAGAATACCAACACACAGGACTTAGAAAGACACCAGCTTAGAAAACCCTTTTCGCATTTAAATAGCTTTCATAAAAGTTATTGTTTTCCATTTTTATCAGAAATTATGTTAATAAGAACAATTCACACGAAAAGCCTTCTCTGCACAAGTGAACAAGACAAGGTCAGCGTATGACTTCTAGAAGATAAACACAAATATAACCACCCAAAAACAGTTTCATTCATCATTAACAGGAAAGATAAACCTAGTGTTCATTATTAATTCAAATAAAAACAATCGGCGTTTCAATATTAATCAAACGACTGAATTTCGACACGTACTTACTGCTCGAGGATCAAGCCGCTGCAATGACAGAAGCGTGAACGAGGCCGCAGAGCGGAAGCGCGGTTAAGAAATCAGCGCTCGCTACTGACACCCAGCGGACTGGAGGAAAGCTGCAACACTGCAATGCATTGTACTGTACACTAGGGGGCACGAATGTTATATATAATATGGTTATGGTGCTCCCTCGTGTGTTCAAAATCAGAGATTTGTGTCATTTTTTATTTATTTTATATGGATGGAACCTATGCTTACCATGTTAACATTTTATGGTTAGGCTAAAGGGTATGTCTACAAGGCAATCCATCGAGTAGGCTTATTTTTTTTTAAACGCTTATCAAAACAAAAATCAACTGTTACAGCAATTTGATGAGTCAAATAGATATTTATACAGACCAATGTAAAACCTTCCAGCAATACACATCAGTGTGTCAATAACATACACATGTTTTAAATGTGTTATTTGCATATTTACGCTAAACCAAAAACCTTTCGATGATCAGCGGCTTCGATCATGGCATGTTGTGTTGTCTAATTTTTTTCTCTGACTTAAGTCTGCTTGTTGACTATTTTAAGGCACAGGCATTTTGACCTGTGCTGGTCTGTGGCCGTCTGCCTATCTGCGACTCTTATTGATTCTCTGGGTCATTCTGCGAAATAGCTCACTCTTTTTTTTTTTTACGGTGATTTTCAAAGTAAAGTTCTGTATGATTTTTGTTCAGTACTGTATTGAAATATAACCCTGTCTTCAGAAAGGTAACTGGGTTGGCAGTTTTACAGTTTAATTTGACATTAGCCTAAAATAGTTAACATTTTAGGATCATACCCCACTGACACAATCAACTGGGCAAAAGATAAACTGATATACACAGACAGAGGTGAAATCTGTTTGTGAAATTTGAGTTTGCTTCTAATTTTTTAAAACACATGTGAGAAGCACAAAAGGCACCTGTTTTGTGACCCTTCTGCTTTAAAGCAATACTTAAATGTTAGACTTCACTTTCTGAACTTCACAATATTTTTTATGTTATCAGTGCATGCTTGAAAATATACATGTGCATTAATCCATAAGCAAACATATAGAGAACCCTTGTTTAAAAGGTTTACCTGACATCCGTCAAATATTAGAGCACTTCCAGTGATAAACTGTAATAATGAAATATTATTATATCGTTTAAAATAACTTTTCTATCTGAATTTATTTTAAGTTGGAATTTATTCCTGTGATGCAAATCTGAATTTTCAACATCATTACTCCAGTCTTTAGTGTTACATGATCCTTTCATGAAATTATTCTACTAAGCTGATTTGCTGCCCAAGAAACTTTTATTATCAGTGTTATTACAGTTGTACTGTTTAATATTTTAGTGGAAACAAATACAGCATTTATTTGAAATATAAATCTTAACATTATAAATACCTTATCTTTACTGTCACTTTTGATCAATTGAATGCCTCTTTGCTGTATAAAATCATTGGTTTCTTAAAATGTATATATATATATATATATATATCCATAGGCTACTGACTGTTGAACAATAGGCTAATGTCATATTAATGTGGACCAAACAGAACACTCATCAGCTTTATACACTATCACCTGTTTTCCATTCTCATAAACAAACATTATAAGAAAATGTTTTTAATGAATTGTAAGAAATGACTTAGTGCACATTTTACGCTTTTACTTTAACCCCTTAATAGTGTTCACTGGTAGTAGTGTATAACTACCATACATTAATAGAAATACTGTATGAAAAAGGAAACGCACCTTCAGTATCTTATCATGATGGGATGCTGTGGTTTATTCGCTCTGACGTGGGTGGGATTTGCGACGCTGTCGGTTGTTTTATTACGTCAGAGTTCGATATAGCGTGGCAAAGGGTCAGCGATGAATAGATCATAATGGGGTTTATAAAGTGTGTTCAACAGCAACACACACCGAGGATCACTAAACGTCAAGTACAGATGTCATCTACATCCTATAGGTGAGGAACAAACATAGGAGCAAGAGGAGCAATTTTCTTCACCCCCCAAGAAGAAAATATTAAAGTGAAGTGACATTCAGCCAAGTATGGTGACCCATACTCAGAATTTGTGCTCTGCATTAACCCATCCGAAATGCACACACACAGAGCAGTGAACACACACACACACTGTGAGCACACATCCGGAGCAGTGGGCAGCCATTTATGCTGCGGCGCCCAGGGAGCAGTTGGGGGTTCGATGCCTTGCTCACCCACAATTCCTGCCGGCACGGGACTCGAACTCACAACCTTTCGATTGGGAGTCCGACTCTCTAACCATTAGGCCACGACTTCCCCACGACACATGACACTGACAATTTAACCAAATACAAAGTGTTTATTCAATTTCCATTTATAAAATTTTTGTGTGTGTGTGTGTGTTTGAGTGCGAGTGTTTGTGTGAGAGAGAGAGAGAGAGAGAGAGAGAGAGAGAGAGAGAGAGAGAGATTATGACTGGTGTTGTTTGTTGTAAGTGTTTGTTGCCTTTTTGGACTCCTACCATTTTCGCCACCTTCTCTGGGCCAGCATCCTGTAACCTGCTCTTTTTGGGGGGCTTTCCTCTCAGGGTGAAGGAAAGGATGCTTAGTTGCCTTTTACCTGACATCTTTGAAAGACAGATGCAATGATTAATGCATCCATGGCCAGGATTATATAATTATAAAATATGACATGATTTTAAAAGTGACCTATAACATCGACTATGCAATACACTTTAATTAATTTAGTGCTAATAAAATTATTTAGCCTATTGGAGAGAGATATATTTATAATGTGACAATATGTCGTGTGATAACGAAAATATGACTAGGCCTAGACTAACGTTACTTGTTCTGAGCAGATGTTGTCAGTGAACAGGCTGTAAAAAAATCTTACCCAGATACAATAGTGCTATTTTCTGATTGGCTATTGTGTAGCCTATTTCTTTTTTTTTGATTGGCTGATAAGTGGCAGGCTCGATTAAGAACTCAGTCCAGGGGAGACGCGCTTGATTCCTGCCGGTTTCCATAGTGAGAGTGGCGCGACCAGATAACTTTTGGGCGCTGCGGCATATTAAATATATTATTAATAGTTTTTCTGCGTGAGAAATACAATGTGTGGCGGGAGTGCGTGACAAAAGACCGAAATGAGTGACTGTCACGCTCAATGAGTGACACTTGAGAGCCCTGTTAAAATAATTACTCGCGTTGTGCCAGTCTCATGGAGACAGCTGAACGAAATATCAAGGTTATAAACGAATGAATCATTTTCGGTTGTTGAATGTTACTTGCACCGCGTAACGGACCGAGCGGATTACCGGTGCCTTTCAGGAACTGATTGTGCGCGTGATGCTGCCGGTGAACAATCACGGAACAGAAAAGAAAAGTGAGCAATTATAAAACTTTCTTGTACATTCTACTATTAAACGTATGCCAATACGATCAATACGATTAATCAACCAAATCAAGTCAAATCAAATTGTCGACAATGATTATAGATGTTTTACATAGCAAGGTTTTTTTTTTCTTTCTTTTTTTTCTCTCTGGTATGGTATTATAAAGAGACAGCTGTGGTAATTCAGTTTTGTGAATGTAAAACATATGTTAAAATGTAATGTAATACGAATAAAATAATAAATAATAATACAAAAATATTTAAAACAAGGCGAAGTGAGGAGAATATGAATTTGACATTAATAATGGAAAGTGTAATCATATATATATAATAATTTCATTTTACAATATATAGGCTTTAAAAAATCTTATTTACCTTTTTTTTTTTTAAATTGCTTGGTCACAGGACAATATGACTTTCTGTGACACAAACAACTTGGCGCTCAATCCCACAATATGGTTGACAATCTATCAATGTGTGTGTTTGAGTGTGTTTTGATTTTAAGCACTCCTTTTCAGAATCAGAATCAGAATCAGAATCAGAATGAGCTTTATTGCCAGGTATGTTCACACATACGAGGAATTTGTTTTCGTGACAGAGCTCCGCAGTGCAACATAACAGCGACAGAACAAAAAACACAATAAGGAATAAAAAATACAAAAAAATACAAATAGGTGGGTAAGGATTGACAATATACAAATTGACAATGTATGGCAGGTATATTAAAAAGAGCATTTATGTATGTACATGTATATTATGTGGAAAAATTGTAACTGTACGCTAAGTATGTGTGTTTGGATAAATAAGTGTATGTGTATATAAATATAAGTAGTATAGTGTGTTCCATGTATGTACATGTATATTATGTGCAAAAGATTTACGTGTACGCTAAGTATGTGTGTTGAATAAAAAGTGTAGTGTATATAAATATAAATAGTGTAGTGTGTCCCACAGTTATTATCAGCTGTTCATAAGATGGATTGCCTGAGGGAAGAAACTGTTCCTGTGTCTGGTCGTTCTGGTGCTCAGTGCTCTGTAGCGTCGACCAGATGGCAACAGTTCAAAGAGGGAGTGTGCTGGATGTGAGGGGTCCAGAGTGATTTTAACAGCCCTTTTGCTCACTCTGGATAAGTACAGTTCTTGAATAGATGGGAGGGTTGTACCGATAATTCGCTCAGCAGTCCGGACTACCCTCTGTAGTCTTCTGAGGTCCGATTTAGAAGCTGAGCTGAACCAGACAGTTACTGAAGTGCAGAGGATGGATTCGATGATGGTGGAGTAGAACTGTTTCAGCAGATCCTGTGGCAGGTTAAACTTCCTCAGCTGGCGAAGGAAGTACAACCTCTGCTGGGCCTTTTTCACAATGGAGTCAATGTGAATGTCCCACTTCAGGTCCTGAGAGATAGTGGTGCCCAGGAACCTGAATGACTCCACTGCAGTCACAGTGCTGTTCATGATGGTGAGTGGGGGGAGTGCAGGGGGGTTTCTCCTGAAGTCCACGATCATCTCCACTGTTTTGAGCGTGTTTAGCTCCAGGTTGTTGAGACTGCACCAGACAGCCAGCTCTTTAACCTCCTGTCTGTAAGCAGACTCGTCACCGTCCTGAATGAGGCCGATGAGTGTGGTGTCATCTGCAAACTTCAGGAGCTTGACAGAGGGGTCCTTAGATGTGCAGTCATTAGTGTACAGGGAGAAGAGCAGTGGGGAGAGAACACAGCCCTGGGGAGCTCCGGTGCTGATTGTACAGGTGCTGGATGTGTATTTTCCCAGCCTCACTAGCTGCTGCCTGTCTGTGAGGAAGCTGTTGATCCACTGACAGACGGAGGTGGGCACGGAGAGCTGAGTTAGTTTGGGCAGGAGGAGGTTTGGGATGATCGTGTTGAAGGCAGAGCTGAAGTCCACAAACAGGATCCTCACATAGGTCCCCGGTCTGTCTAGGTGTTGCAGAACATAATGCAGTCCGATGTTTACTGCATCGTCCACAGACCTGTTTGCTCTGTAGGCAAACTGAAGAGGATCCAGCAAGGGTCCAGTGATGTCCTTCAGGTGGGCCAGCACCAGTTTTTCAAATGACTTCATGACTACAGACGTTAGAGCCACAGGCCTGTAGTCATTTAGTCCTGTAATTTTGGATTTCTTTGGGATGGGGATGATGGTGGAGCGTTTGAAGCATGAAGGGACTTCGCACCGCTCCAGCGATCTGTTGAAGATCTTTGTGAAGATGGGGGCCAGCTGGTCAGCACAGGATTTCAGACAGGCTGGTGTAACACAATCTGGGCCTGGTGCTTTTTTCCTTTTCTGCTTCCTGAAGACCTGGCGCACCGCATCCTCGCTGATCTGTATTGCAGGTGTGGGGGAGAGGGGGGATGCAGGAGGTGTGAATGGTGAGAGCGCTTGATTGGAGAGGTGTTCAGGGTGGGTTGCAGGAGTTGTGAGTGGTGTGAACAGTTGTTTGGAGAGGCATTCAGGGTTGGTTGCAGGAGTTGTGAATGGTGAGAGCGGTTGATTGGAGAGGTGATCAGGATGGGTTGCAGGAGCTGTTAATGGTGTGAACGGTTGTGTGGAGAGGCATTCAGGGTTGGTTGCAGGAGCTGTGAATGGTGTGAACGTTTGTTTGGAGAGGCATTCAGGGTTGGTTGCAGGAGTTGTTATTGGTGTGAACGGTTGTGTGGAGAGGTGTTCAGGGCAGGTGATTGGTGTTCTTTCAAACCTGCAGTAAAACTCGTTCAGATCGTCTGCCAGTTGTTGATTTTCCACAGTGCTGGGGGGTGGTGTCTTGTAATTGGTGATCTTCTTTAGGCTTTTCCACACTGATGCGGAGTCGTTCGAAGTGAACTGAGTCCTTATTTTTTCAGAATAATTCCTCTTTGCCACTTTGATCTCCTTTTCCAGTGTGTATTTAGCCTGTTTATACAAGACATTGTCCCCCTTCACGTAAGCATCTTCTTTGGCCTGACGGAGCTGTCTGAGTTTTGCAGTGAACCACGGTTTGTCATTGTTGTAATTTAGTTGAGTCTTGGTAGGAATACACATATCCTCACAGAAACTGATATATGATGTTACAGTCTCTGTGAGCTCGTCCAGATCAGTGGCAGCAGCTTCAAAAACACTCCAATCAGTGAGGTCAAAACAAGATTGTAAATCCTGCTCTGCTTCATTAGTCCATCTTTTTACAGTCCTTAATACAGGTTTAGCTGATTTTAGTTTCTGCCTGTAGGTCGGTATAAGATGAACCAGAAGGTGATCAGAATGTCCCAAAGCTGCTCATGGAACAGAGTGAAATGCATCCTTTATTGTTGTGTAACAGTGATCCAATATATTACTGTCTCTTGTGGGACAAGTAACATGCTGTCTGTATTTTGGCAGTTCACGGGAGAGATTGGCTTTATTAAAGTCCCCAAGAATGATTAAAACAGAGTCTGGGTGTTGTTGTTCTGTGTCTGTGATCTGCTCAGCGAGTTTCTGTAAAGCTGAGCTCACGTGCGCTTGAGGAGGGATGTAAACACTAACCAGAATGAACGAATGAAACTCCCGCGGCGAATAGAACGGCTTGCAGTTAATGAAGAGCGTTTCGAGATTTGAGCAGCACGTCTTCTTTAACACAGTTACATCTGTACACCACCGTTCATTGATGTAAAAGCATGTCCCGCCGCCGCGCGATTTCCCCGTTGATTCTGCGTCGCGATCCGCTCTAAACAGCTGAAAGTCCGGCAGATGGAGCGCGCTGTCCGGTATGGTGTCATTCAGCCAAGTTTCCGTGAAACACAGAGCAGCAGAGTGAGAGAAATCTTTATTTGTCCGAGAGAGCAGAAGCAGTTCGTCCGTTTTGTTGGGTAGAGAGCGGAGATTTGCCAGATGGATGCTAGGCAACGGCGTTCGAAATCCGCGTTTTCTGAGTCTCACGAGCGCTCCCGCTCGCTTTCCCCGCATGCGCGTCCTCTTGAAGCGTGTGATCAGCGCAGCTGCTCCGCCGACAAGAATGTCCAGCAAAACATCAGAATAGTCGAAAACCGGTGAAATATCGGGAGATGTGTGTTGCCGAATATCCAGCAATTCGTCCCTGGTGAAACTGATTGCAGGAATATAACTAAAGACAGGACAAACTAACAAAAACACAAAAACAACTGCAGAGCACGTCACGGAGGCAGCCATCCTGTATCGGCGCCACTCAGAGACGCCACTTTTTGCATACAGTGCATATATATACATACATACATAAATGCAGGGAGATGTTTATTCCTCAAGTATACATTCCAAAAAAATATTTAACGTGTTTAGATAATACTATAAAATGGATGATAATTTGCTTGTTGTCTCATCCCTGTAGGCACTTGAGTGAGGAGACATAATGACGGAGGGTGTGAAGATTCGTCAGGATGCTGCCACAACCTTTGTATCGCGAAGCAGGTCGTCCTCTCTGGAGGCTGCAGAAACAGACCTTGTGTTTGAGGAGCCAGATCAACAGGAAGAAGAATCCTCCAGTGTTCCAGAGGGGCAGCATCCTTCCACTGGAGGAGCCGAGGACAGCGGCGGTGGCTCGGTGGCGCCTGATGATGGCTGGGGCTGGGTGGTCGTAGCAGCTACCGTTCTGGTCTTAGCGATGACTCTGGCTTTCCCTTCTTGCATTGGGATATTTTACACAGACTTGCAGAATGACTTCCAGGCCAGCAACACTGAAACGTCATGGGTGCCAGCCATCATGATAGCAGTGCTCCATGCATGCGGTAGGGAGGGATCTCTTATACTACTGATTCATGATGCATTAGTTCATGACGCAATCCTCACGGTGCTCCCGCATTCACCCACACCACAGGGTCAGATACAGTATTTGAAAAACACTTCTCTCAAGTTACTGTACTTAAATGGTTGTGCAACACTGATCTGTTTCATGACACGAGGCATAAACACACACATAGGTCAGAGGATGACAGTGGGAGTTTTGGCCATCGTAAGTGAGATTTTTAATCGTAAGGAGTGTGCATTGATATATCACTTCACAGAGAAATGTATCCAGTTATTGCACTCCAACCCAGTGAGTACTAACTCAAAGAATAGCTGACGTGGTGAAAAAGGATTTGGGGCACTGAGATTTTTATTCAGCTTAATGCAGCTTATTGATCGTTACTAGGCAGCTGTGCTTGAGGACAAAGTACACCAGATATGCAACCATTACTATTCTTAGATAAGAGTAAAGACACAAATCATACATACTGTATTTGATTTAAATCACTTTATCCAAAAAAAAATCCTTGATTTAGTAATTAATTTAAAATATTCATATAATAATATAATAATTATTTACTTTTAAACTCGATTAATCAATTTACCACAATTAATTTATCAATGAGTATGAAAAATTATGCATTATATACAATACATACACTACCATTCTAAAGTTTGGGATCTGAAGGATTTTTTTTTATATATTTTTTTTTCTGTTTTCCAAGGCTGTAATTATTTAATCAAACATATACAGTAAATACTGTAATATTCTGGGATTTTATTGTACATATTTTTTGGACTATATGTCGCACCTAAGTATAAGTCGCATCAGTCCAAAAATATGACATGACGAGGAAAAAAACATATAAATCGCACTGGATTATAAATCACATTTATTTAAAACGAAGAACCAAAAGAAAACATGACCGTCTACAGCCGCGAGAGGGCGCTCTTTGTTTTCAGTGTAGTCTATGTACAGGAGCAATGAGCAGCATAGAGCGCCCTCTCGCGGCTGTAGACGGTCATGTTTTCTTTTGGTTCATGTCAAATTAATTTTGATAAATAAGTCGCACCTGACTATTAAACTAAGTCGCAGGACCAGCCAAACTATTAAAAAAAGTGTGAATTATAGTCCGGAAAATACGGTAATTTAAAATAACTACTTTCTATTTGGATAATAGTCAACTGTAATTTACTCCTGTGATGCAACACTGAATTTCAGCATCGTTGTGCTGATTAATATTTTTTTGGGGACCGTGGCACATATTTTTCAGGATTTACTTTACTGTCACTTTGAATTAATTTCATGTGTCCTTGCTGAATTAAAAATGAATTTCCTTCAAAAGGAATACTACTGACCCCAAACATTTGAAATGTTAATCTGTATATACAATATCTTGAGTGGACTATTGAAATAAAGTGTAACTTAGTGCACACTTCACAGGAACTTTATGAACTAAAATATTTATGTTCAGCCACACAGCCCTGAATCGAACAGGAGGTTGTTATTATATAAAACTTTTTCAGGACATTGGTCTGTTTGAGTGGTCAAACATGTTAACCAGTGGCATAAACTAACCTGTCACCTTGTTTGAACAAAATTTTAAATTAAGGAACAAATTTGTACTAAGTGGTCACTGTTTACTAAAAAGAAGGTCTGGATAAATAAGTCATGGGAACGAATATGTATCCCCTCCCCCTGCATGTTATGTGTAAGTCTTCAGGTATTTGAGTGATTTCTGTAAATGTAGTCCATGTTTATGTGGGCTGCATCTTATTGCTGCATGGAAATGGCAGCCTGATCCCATAATCAAGATCAAGATCAAGAACCTTTCTGTGAGAGTGTATTAAATGCTGCAAAAAGACTTTCATTGGCAGATATAGAGTGTTTCAATACCAAATGTGACCCTGGACCACAAAACCAGTCTTAAGTTGCTGGGGTATTTTTTTAACAATATCCAAACCTTTTCTTTTATGCCAAAAATCATTACAGGATATTGAATAAAGATCATGTTCCATAAATATATTTTGTAATGTTCCTACCATAAATATATAAAAACTTAATTTTTGATTAGTTATATGCAGAGGTGGAAAGTAACGAATTACATTTACTCGCGTTACTGTAATTGAGTAGCTTTTTTGTGTACTTCTACTTTTTTAAGTATTTTTTTTAATCTGTAATTTTACTTTTACTTAAGTATATTTAGTTTGAAGTATTGTACTTCGCTACATTTTAAAACACATTAATTACTGAGTAAAAAAAAAATCGCTCCCTGGAAGCTATGTCAGTAAATAATGGGCAGGAGGGCAAACTGGCGCTAAAATCACAAGAAAGATGCAGACGGACAAAACGTGGTGCAGACACCGCTGAAAACGAAACCCCGTCATATTCTGAAGTTGAACTTGAAGGAAATGAAGTGAACCCCTGCCCATATTTATACTCTATTATGCTGTGCTTGCCTAGGGAGACCAAACTAGCAGTTTATAAAATCTCGACAAGACATCAACCCCACGTAATGTAAAAAAAAAAAAAACAACGGTCAAATATGTACTATTGTGTATTATGTATTGTGTTAATCAGCTACAAGTCGGCTGACTCGATTTTCTTCTCATACATTCCCGCAGCGTCACAGTGCATTTCCCTAAAGAAGCCGAGCGACTTCAATGGGGCTTTCTTTGAACAGTTTTTTTCTGTGCTCCGAAGCTAGACGGTCATTGGATAAATGCTGCGATTATGTCCCGCCCACGGACGCTCATCGTCTCTGGAGGTGAATGAAGACTGGGCTTCCGCGTGATGATTGGAGGATCTGTCGATCTCCTTTTGACTGACAGCGGTCTGCACCATAAGAAGTCGGCGAAGCTGTTTCACGCTCAGTCCCATGATCGCGGATTTCTCAAGTGTATTCGAAAGACAAACTGCGGCAATATTTCTTGATATTTGTAAAATGCAGAACCACCACAAAATTGAATTGGTAACTAAGATTGAAAATGTGCGCGCGCACGCACACACACACACACACACACACACACTATAGCCATCTAGTGGTTAAAGTGATTTATTACAATTTTTAAACTGAATTTCCCCAAAAATGGGCAAAAATCTTACATTAAACCTTATAAAATTATCCATGGTATCCCCATGTATGAAAGTTAGAAATCTGGGTCTTTTATGAAGTGAATTTTACCTGAAATGCTTTTTTCTTTTTTTGTAAAAAAAAAAAAGCCTATTTAAATAAATATTTATTTATTTATAGAAATGTAAAAGATTTAAATCCTCCAAAAACTGTACAAAGTTTAGTAAAAACATAAATGAACAGAGTAAAATTATATTTGTAAAAAATTTAAATATTTTACTATTACAAAATGAAATGTTATTGTCTGGGGTCAAAAAGACCCCGAGTGTCACTACAAATGAAGACCATCAGAGGGTTATAATGTAGGCCGAAAATGAGCTTCCCCTCTTTGAAAGACCAGCAGCCGCCAATGATATATATATATATATATATATTTATATATTTATATTTATTAAATATATATTTATATTTATATATATATATTTATATATTTATATATATATATATATTTTTTTTTTACAACAGGACAGCAAACTAAGAGACTTGCGTTTTAGACACCATATTGCCGGTTTTTGCTCTATTTCTACAACAAAAATTTATTCCAAACACAGCCACCAAAGCAAAATTTTGCATCTCTGAGCAACATGACAGTGTTTCGTTTCTGAATGAATCAACCGTTTAAATGATTTGGTTCAATCGCAATGACTCACTTATTAACAGTGACTTGCTGACACATACTGGCCATTTTAATTTCACATTTAAAGTATCTTTTGATTTTTTTTTTTTTATAATTAAGTTTTTATAATTTCAAATGAGCATTCAACATTTTATGTCTGGCATATCAAAACATTATTCATGCATTTGTAACTGCAGGTTAAATGCATTCTTGTCCTGCACTAAACAGTGTGTAAATACATCTAAATGCCACGTCCGATGAAGCTTTTGCATTTCCTCTGTATTGAAAAGATGAGTTTGTTGATAATGATTTGCCTGGTAACAGCCCAAATGTTTTATTATTCTAAATAACTGATTCCTTTAATTAAAAACAACTAGTTTGTGATTAATAGACCTATCCCAGGGGTGTCAAACTCAGTTCCTGGAGGGCCGTAGCCCTGCAGAGTTTAGTTCTAACCCTGCTCCAGCACACATATCATGTAGTTTTCAAATAAACCTAAATGATTAGATTAGCTGGATCAGGTGTGTTTAATTAGGGTTAAATCTAAACTGTGCAGTACTGTGGCCCTGCAGGAACTGAGTTTGACACCCTTGGCCTGTCCCATTTTTGACTCCCTCCAACTGTTAAAATGTAACTAAGTAATTTTTACTCTGAGTAAATTTTAAATGAGCTACTTTTTACTTTTACTTGAGTTGATTTTTTAGACTGGTACTTTTACTTGTACTTAAGTAAAATTTCATTAATGTAATGGTACTTTTACTTGAGTAGAATATTTTTGTACTCTTTCCACCTCAGGTTATATGCATTGCTTTCATATGGACAACTTTAAAGGGAATTTTCTCAGTATTTAGATTTTTTTGCACCCTCAGATTCCAGATTTCAAATAGTTGTATCTCGGTCAAAATAGTGTCCGATCCTAACAAATCAAACATCAGCTTTCAGTATATCACTGCTGGCAAACTATTGTTTGTCATCATCTGCATACGTGTGCGGACATTAAACAGGATCATCTGTAAGTCAGCTGCAGTTATTGTGTGCACATCGTGACACTGTGTTTTCACGACCAGCATGTTCATTATTGTTCACATAACAATGCCTTTGTCTTTCCGTAGGCGCCTTATGTAGTGTTCTCGTGGAGTGCCTCGGTTGCCGTACAACAATAATTATCGGTGGGATCCTGAGCGGACTGGGAATGGCAGCCAGCTCGTTTGCACAGACATTAGTAGAGCTGTATATCACTGCTGGCATTATCACAGGTAGGTAGGCCTGTGGATTGCCTTCTCAGAAACTGATTGCTCAGTAGGCCACATGGACTGAATGATCATCTTTCCTTCTCAGGAATGGGATTCTCTTTGTCTTTCCAGCCGTCGATTACCATGGTGGGCCACTACTTTGTGCGGCGCAGGGCATTCGCCAATGCCTTGTCTTCCACTGGCACTGCACTTGGGATGAGCATCCAACCATTGCTAGCCAACTATCTGTTGAGCAGCTTTGGCTGGCGGGGCAGCTTTCTGGTGCTGGGAGGGATTCTGCTGAACTGTTGTGTTTGTGGGGCTGTAATGCGCCCCCTTGGGGCCAAACCAAAAATGGATGCCAGAACCGGACAGACGAACAATCACCAGCTCAAAACCAATTGCCGTTCCATTTCTCATGAACGAGAGGGTCTGAAAGGCCATCTACGGGCCACTCTCTCCACTGTCATGTCTTTCCTGAGCAGGCACATGGCTTTCGACCTGCTGTGCAGTAACCCGTACTTCTGTGCCTATGCTCTTGGGGTGTCCTGGATGATGCTGGGCTTCGTGGTGCCTCTCATTTACCTGGTTCCCTATGCCACCGATTATGGTATAGAGCAAGTCCGAGCCGCTCTACTGATGGCCATCCTCGGGTTGATCAACATCACAGTTCGACCCGCAGCAGCACTGGTTTTCGGGCTGCCTCGCTTCCGTGGAAGCCATAAATTTGCATATCTGTTTGCCACGGCGGTGCTGATCAACGAATTAAGCAGCTGCATCTGTGGGATGGCCGCCAGTTACCCAGTACTGCTGGCGTATGTTATAGTGTTTGGGATTTCCATGAGTCTCATCGGCTCCTTGTTGTTCACTGTACTGATGGACACGGTGGAGATGAGCCGCTTCCCATCCGCCCTGGGCCTCATCAGCATTATGGAGAGCATCATGCTGCTGATTGGCCCACCGTTAGCAGGTGATGTAATGCATTTTTCCTACAGTTTGCATATGCTTTAGCACAACATTAGTGGGTTAAAACAGCATGCCTGCTTGTATTTGTCAATGCCAAGAAATGTCACCTTCATACACTGTGTTCTTTTCCATACAACAACAAAGTGGTTCTCACACTCCAAAACAAACATAACAAAAGCATCATAAAAGTAGTTCCTTTGAAGTAGATTAATTAGATTGATTAATTAGTAGATCAATTCATGTACAATATTCAACAATTAAATTAATAGAATAGTGTTAATAGTGATAAACAATCCACAATTTAGATCAGTATTTCTTCACATTTCTTCTCCTCCACCTGTAGGGTTCTTGGCAGGCCCAGACTGGCCATCGGGAATTTTAGAATTTTAATCCCTTTATAGAAGAAATAAAGAAGTTTGGTCAGTGTGTACCTGGTATTTCCTACTTTATGGGGACCAAAAGTCCCTACAAGCATAATGCTATCAGTCATTTTTGACCTTGTGGGGGCATTTTTTGGTCCTCCATGAGGAAAACAACTTATAAATCATAGAGAATACAATTTTTGAATGAGAGGGTGTTACACAATGATATATTATGCTATATTAGCCTCAGTTGTATTTATTTGTTTATTTTTAATATGGCCTTCAGAAAATTCTGTCATAATTTACTCACCCTAATGTTAATCCAAAACTGTATGACTTACTTTCTTCTGTGGGACGTAAAAGATATTTTGAAGAATGTTAGTAACCAAACCGTTTTGGTTTAAATTACAATAGAAGTCAATAGAAACCAAAACTGTTTTGTTACAAATATTCTTCAAAACACTTAATATCTGTATATGTGTTACTGTTCAAAGTAATACTTTAATACTTTTAGTAATACTTTTACTTTTTAACTTTAGTAATATTTTTTAAAGTAATACTTTTATTCAGAGGACGCATTCAATTGATTGGAAATGACATAAAACACTATACTTCTATTTCAAATAAATCTTTTCAACTTTCTGTTTATCGAAGAATCCTGGAATAAAAATTATATCTTAACACCGATATTAAGCAGCACAACTGTTGTCAACATTGATAATAATAAGAAATGTTTCTTGAGCAGCAAATCAGCATTTAAGAAGATTTCTGAAAGATCATGTGACACTGAAGACTGGAGAAATGATGCTGAAAATTCATTCATTATTTCTGCATCACAGTAATAAATGGCATATTCAAATAGTACTGTATTTTTGGACCACGTAAATGTAGTCTTGATGAGCATAAGAGACTTCTATCATAAACATTTAAAAATCATACTGACCCCAAACTTTTAAATGATAGTGTACAGTAACTAAACATTTTGCAATAAATTACAGAATTAATTAAATGGTATGTTATAGTTCTAACATCCACCAGCAGGGGCTGTTTCACTCCCATCTTTTGTGACTTTTTAGAAATCTTTTTTTTTTTCTCCAGGAATGCTGGTTGACAGCACTAGGCAATATTCCTATGTGTTCTTCGCCTGCAGCATAACTGGCTCCTCAGCTGGTCTCTTCATTATGCTGTCCTTCTACTGGCTGGACAGACAGAAGGACAGAGAGCTTAAGAGCTCCTTCACTCATAAAGACACAAACGCACTGAAGCCAAGCATTAAGATGACCACTGACTGTGATTACAGTCCAGTGCCTTTACACAGTAACAGTGTCAGAGACATGGAGACTGATGTGTGACCACCTTGTGTGTTTTTCGCCGTACTCATTTTGTTCATTCAGTGCACAGGAACCTAATCTTTTCCAGTTAGTGGACGATCAGATGTATTTGTCACAGAGTATGAACACAGATAAAGCACATAAAGGTTTTTGGACTGCTGTAAAAATAGAAAAGGACTATGAAAAGTTCTGGTCCAATCTATTACATGGTGCAACATGGGAACTTGAATCACTTCAGATCATCTCATAAAACATTTAGAAAATTTCATTTCAGTTATTACTCTAGTCTACTTCAGGATTTCTAACAAAGGCTAGTTATAATTGACATTCACATTACTGTAATTTAGATTCTGCTGGGAACAAATGAATGTAGAAAACAGATAATTTAAGATGATTTTTTAATTATTTCTAGATTCCTTTAATTATAAATGTTATATCTTTTTGTTATATGTTGTTATATTTTTTTTTTTAGTTTTGTGTTCTACTTTTTAAAATCAGTAACTCATATATTTATATATTTTAAAGAAAATCATCAGTCATTTTCTCTCATTGCTGTTTGTGTTTGATCTCAATAACTGCCCTGCTGTAGTCAGATGACCGAGTCACGCTGGAAGTAAAGTCACATTCCCCCCTCCCTGGTCAAATTCGAATGCCTTAGTTAAAGGTGCACTCTGTAATCTGTCCATCATTTGACCTAAAGAAATGAGTAGTCCATCAAAAACGTTTAATGAGATGCTGAGAGATTTGATGTCCCAACATCTTCAACATATAGTTGAATTTGTAAACTTTATACAAACAGAATCAGGCTGTACTGCATGGTCTAATGATGAAATCCAATGATGACAGATTGTCTATGCAAAATTACTTATTAGTTATTGTGTTTATTCTATTTAATGTCCTTTTAATAATAATTTACTGTTAACAGCTGCTGCTGCCGCCTATAGGCTTCATCATTTTCCCTTTAGTTATATTAGTCTCAGCTCCTAAGAACCACAAGAGGGCAGTGATGTCCATGACTATAGTGCAACTCTCTCAGCCAATAAATACATCACTCAAATTCGACTCCTGCCACGTGTCCTTTCAATTCCTACCAAAACAAACTTTCATCTTGATGTCCAAATATTACATGGCAAAGCAATTTCAAAATTCAGACAATTGCGTTTTAATATTAGTTCTTTAACAAATCGTTCTGGTGATGCATTAAAATATATGATTAAAACGATTGATAAAATACACTTTAAAACGATTATTAAAATGCACTAATGAATGCATCATAAAACATTTGACCATAAACATGCATTTTATTTACCGTTATTCACTGGTGTGCACGAGACTTATATTTATTTATTTTCTTTGCTATTTTGTATACTTGTCAGTAGAGCACAATCTAAAATGTCAGGCAAATAGTTAAAAAATAAAAATAAATAAATATTAAATAAATTGTAGTTTCATCTTCAATTGTCATCACAAGCCAACCCTGTTAAATTTCTGAAATCCTACAAAATTGTTCTGTAAAAGGCACACATTTTATAGAATGGGCCATTCACTAGACACATTTTTGGGAACTTTCCACCTGGAAAATAACATTTGTAAAAGTTTTTATAAAAGAAAAAAAGAAAAAAGAAAAAATTTCCCCATGACTTGAAAGAAACCATAACTCAACACTTGCATTTTCCCTTTATTTGCACATATTAGACAACCAATCTTACATCTTGATATATGATTTTAAACCAATGCACAGTATGTAAAATTCACTCCGTGTCAAAACATGCCATAAAGATTCTGAAATAAATTAAATGGCACAACAGCCCAATTTTAATATCTACAGACTGGGCATCACTGCCATGTTTACAAATCTATATACATGAGATATAACAAAACAGCCAACAAAGTGCGCAATAACCATGTGAAATCAAAGACTCAAAGAAAATTAATACTAAAAAGTGCTCATATACTAGATCTTAAAGTCTGGCGTAAATGAACTGAACTTAAATACTGTGATAAAATAAGTTGGCTTCCGTTCCACGAGTGAAATAAATAAACAAGTGAATATCAAACTCACCAGCAGGTCCAGCAGAGGCACATGGGATAGAAATGAGGTTCTGTGATGAAGGTCACACTGCACACAGACTGATTTACAGTCAAAGCCGTTACACGAGTGAAACAGTATTTGTCATTTGTGTCAATATAGTGCGATGCTATCATGAGCACTGTGGCTCGTGAATCTAGACAGTAAACATTAGGTAACTGCGGGATTCTGAAGTGCAGTTTCAGGAAACATACATACAACCCTTTCAAAGCCCTGAACTAGTGGTTGCTTCATGCAAACTGGTGACCAGTCAGCTGATGTAACTGGGTTAATAATTCATTAGAGCGCTTTTAAAGGTAGCCGATGTTTCCATGCTATTTAACGTTTTCTTGGCATCCATTCCAGTAAAAACATCTGCTGACCTCCACATTAAGACCTTTTACTGAAGCTGAAAACAGTGAACGTGTAAATCCAGGCTGAGGGGACGTTCAGATTTACCTCAGATCCCACAAACACACACACATTCATCTGCATTAAGCATACAGTGACGTTCACCTCAAAAGAAAATCCCTTTAACATCTTTTGAATTGTGCGACACACAAACACTCACACAGAAGCTGCGGTCTGACTCAGACCTTTGTCGTATTGCTGGCTTTAGGTGAGACCTCATGAGAACAGAGGTCGACTGAAGCACACGGTCACAGGAACGGACCCCTCACGCCTGACATGTATCTGTCAGACACGCTGGAGGCACGACATCTCAGTCTCTCTCACACACACACACACACACACACACTCTCACACACATTCTTTCGAGTGTCCTCTCCGTTTCCACATCATGTCCGAGCTTGTGTGGAGGTCGCTGGGGAAGTCTCTCAGACGCTGAGAGGGAGCATGCCGGGAGGAGACACGGTCTGCGCCGAAGACATGGCCGTCAGAGGATCCAGGCCATTCATATTCCTGTGATGAACAGAAGTGAGCAATACATCAATAACCTGAATTACGTAAGTATTACAAATCTTCAGTAAACAGGTTAGGTGATATGAAATATTTTAAGCCGTCATATGCATCACTTAAACATGTCAGTGATACACATCAGCAAACGTTTGGTTCTGGTTAGCAGACAATAGAAAGCGAAGCACTTACGTCTTATCGAAGTACGTAGTGTGGAGCGAATGGGAGAACTTGGTTGCGTTGCTGTTGATGAGGCTTCCATTTCCTGTTGCGTAATTTTTCCTTGCTGCCTGGTCCTTGGCAAAGTTCCTACAGGCGGCTAGTTTAGACTCAAGAGCCTGCACAAGAGAGACATCCCAAGTTGTTCCATTAATATGTGCATCTAATTTTCATTTGAGTCCATTCTGATAAGTAGCTCTTTATAAGTGTTGAAGTGAAATGCATGTAGGGCCAGTTTCACAATTAAAGCATTCAGGAATTTACCCCAACTTTCCGCAGTAGATCACCAACGATATTAAGGGCTGAGATCCGTGCAGACGGTGTGAGGGGGGAGTTTCCACAGCCATTGGTCAATGCTTTGGAGAAAAAAAAAACGAAAAAAAAAAACAGAGGTAAATTGGATTAGATTGTTAGACTGTTAAGAGTGTGACTGAAAAAAATTAGTTTCAATGACTAACATGGTTATGATAATTAGAGAACTAGAAGACCAATACAATGACAATATACAATATATGCACAGAATATGCTGATACATAAAACACTACTCAAAATTGCTGAAATTGAATTAATATTTAATTTATTACTATTTAAATAAAATTTAAAAAAATGTTAAGAAACTAAGAGAAATGGTTTTAATTTGACATTATCCATTAACGAGGCTGTTGTTACTGATCAATACTAAATGACCAAATATGGCACCAACCTTTGGAAGCAATGAAAGGATGCTCCATGTTCTTCCCCACAGGTGTGGCTGGGAGGGACAGGGAGGCCTGCACTGCTGAGTCCGTCTTATCAATGTCTAGGGTGGGAGAACTAGGGGCCGACATCCTGGAAACATCTGAAGTCCTTTCTCGAACTGCCAACTCTTGCCTCAAATCTACAAGAACATGCATATTTAGCACTGATACACCTGCACAAACTTTTTGTGTTCGGTTCTTAAACTCGATAGCATCTGCAGTATGTTTATTACCACAGAAACAGTTTTGTTTGACCATTCATTTTCAGTTTTTTAGTCCAGAATAGAGTGCTGCAGGAATGCAAGTCATTTTTAGGCTAAAACCTGGGAATGAGAATTCCCTGGGAATTTTTGGTTAATGCCTAAAAAAGGTCTGTGGCTCACACAAGCTCAAGTTATTATGATGGTTTATTCAACAAAATCAGTAATACCCCACTTTTTGCTGCTAATAAGTGCCTAAATGGGACTAGAGGTGGTCGAGACATTAAACAAACAAAATTTATACACTCACAATTCCACTTTCACTGCCTTGTTATGCCTATAATCATCCTCTTGGAAACCTTTCTAATATAAAGTTTTAGTTTTTTAAAGAGAGAAAGTTACCTAATTATGGTGACATTAAAGTCATGTGACCGTGGTGTAGTTTAAATAATACCCTACACTTAGCTTTTTACCGTCATTTTTATTAAGGCTTCAAAATTCTAAAAAGGTTTTTTTTTTTTTTTTATGTATGGAGGTGTGTAAGAATCACAAGCTTCTGTCTGTCACAAAGCTTATTTTCTGCAATAATCCAAAAGCTAAAATAAATAAATCCTATTGGATTTTTGTCAAGAGAACCAGGCCAATGCAAACTCTTGAATTGATGACAAAAATGCTTGCTTCCATTACAAGTGCATTTATATACACGCATACACCAACTTGAAGGGGTTTCTTATAAATGATGCATCTTCACACATCACCTTTTTTAGGCTAACGTATAAGCTAGTAAAGAAAAGTCAATCGTGTCAAACTGAAAAACTAAGGGAATGTCAGCTAACATTCATTTAATAGCAATGCTGTGAAATGAAGTATGGTCTGTCATAAAGTTTACCTCTAGCTTCATCTTTCAGCCTCTGCACTGAGACCAGCAGAGACTCCTTCTCATCCAGTTCACTCTCCAGGAAGGCATTCCTCTCTATCGCCTGGTTTAGCCTCTGTTCAAAGTCCTCCAGAGACGTGATGGTGGCCCTGCACAATCCAGGTTGTCATTTTAAACATGCTGACCTAAATGTATCTGTTGCATGACACTTGCATGTATTTTAGTCTGCATTTGTTGGGCATTGGTAACATGTAAGCTAGTCTTGTCAAAAAGGTATTCTAGCAATCCAGGAACTCAGGGCCAAGTTAGTTTAGAATGACAAAATCTTGTCGTGTACCTCTTAGCTCTCTCCAGGTCGTCGTTGGCCTGCTCCAGCTCCCTGACGTATTTGTGCAGCTGCTCCTTGATGCCGCGGGTTTGGACCAGGTCATCCTCCAGCATGGAGATCTGCTTATAGCTCTGCGCATACTGCTGCTCCAGTTTCTCCTGCAGTCAGGGACACAGTCTGAGTCACCATCAGAAACAACCTGAACTACCTGCCAATGGCAGGTGAGAAAAAAAAACTAAGGATTCATCACTCCTAGTCAGAAAGGTCCATTTTTCCTTTTTTAAGCTTATATCTACAGAGATCTCAATACTATCCAAATTAGAGACGTTCTGGATCAAGCTCAAACCTCTTTGACAACAGATTTCTCACAGTGGCTCAATAGCAACAAGTCTGTATCTGTTTCTTAAAGGGAAGAAAAAAAAAAAGAAGAAACTATTTTTACTTGCACTTGACCCTTTAATGAGGAGCAGGAAAAGGAGGAACACTGGTGCACATGGCAACCCTCCCGACTTCTCCTGTAGGTAACCTACTTTTTCCACTTCATTTCTTTTATTCTAAATAAGCACATTGTTTTGGGCCGTTGCAAAATAATGGGTGTCCCATATTCTCCAAAACGAACCCGTGGTCAGTGGGCAAGGGCTACTAGTCTAGCGTTTCTGAGAATGTGATCACTTAATGAACATGCTTTCTGGGACAGCAACAAGATCAAATTTAGTTTGTGTAAGGAGACCTTGGACTGATATAAGCGAGCTCTATAAATCTCAGCATCTGTGCCGGGTCTAATTCAACTAATTCAACCTAAACCCAAGCCATTAAAAAGATATTTCTGTAAGAGTCTTAGAGGAACAACTGTGCTAAATGTGAACTTTTCTGCTGAGCCATTAGCTTTCTATTTTCTTCCTCTTCATCCTGACATCCAATTACAGCACACTTGGGATTAACAGACCCTCGACAGCTCTCACACTGAGCAATGCTGCATCACACAACAGCACAATAGGAGATTGATGCATTGCTGATGCTTTACAATTAAATCAGCCAATTAAAGGTGTGTGGAGGTACCCCTGGCATTAGGCGCTTTCGTACCCATAGAGAAGCCAAACTATACTTTTGTATATTTGTTTATTTCCATTTATTTCAAACACATCAGGTTACTAGTACCTAAAAGATGACCTCTTATGACGGGCTAACCCCAAGTAAATTCTCATGGTTTGTGACATCAACGGGTGATTGCCAAAAGAACATTATATTATAAGATTTGTATATCAAAAAACAAAGTCCGTTTTAGAACAATTAACATTGACATTTGCGTCAATAATCTCATGACAATTAAGCTTTTTTAAATGTAACTGCCTTTCAGTTTAGGTCAGCAAGATCTTATTTGCTTAAGGCTGCATTTATTTGATCAAAAACAGAGTCAAAACAGTAATACTGTGAAATATTAGAATTTAAAATAATGGTTTCTTATGCATATTTTAAAATATTATTTATTCCTGTGATGCAAAGTTGAATTTTCAGCATCATTACTCCAGTCTTCAGTGTCACATGATCCTTCAGAAATCATTCTAATATGCTGATTTGCTGCTCAAGAAACATTATTATCGATTATTAATCAAGCAGAAACTGTTCTGCTTTATTTTTAGGTAAACAGCAATACATTTTCATCAGGATTCCTTTTGATGTATAAAAAAAAAGGTTCAAAAGAACGGCATTTATTTGAAATAGAATTTTTTTTTTTTAATTACTTTTGTAATATTGCAAATGTCTTTCTGGTCACTTTTTAATAAAATGAAGGCATCCTTGCTGAATAAAAGAATTGATTAAAAAAAATAAATAGTTTTGAAAGTTTTTTATTTGAAGTAAAAATGATTCCAAACAGACTTCCTTTTAAGGAAAATCTTTTTTTTTTATATATATATATATATTGGAATCCAATATGACTTGGACGTGAGAATCAACTCAATGATATGCTGATTTCTAGATTTCCATAAATGGTCTGGGTGGCCTGAGGATGGAGATTTGTATTATTTCAAAAGAGCAAAGTCATTTCAGCTCTTGTCCTACCTTCAGTGTGTCCACCTCGCTCTTCAGCCTCTGGTTCTCGGACTGCAGATCTCGGATGCGGTGTTCGGCCTGACCCAGCTGAGCCTCCAGCTCGGCCTCCAGCTCTCGACTGCCCTCCTGGAACTCCTGCAGCTCCTCCTGAGCATCATAATAACTGCAGATATACAAACATATGAAAAAACACCCGTCACCAGCCACCTGGAGCAGCGGCGGCACATTCATCACATTAACTATGCAATGCAAATTGACACCCAGACTGCAACAAAAGAGTAGACACGCTCGAAGCATGTAGGCCTTGACAGCTGGTGCTATAACAGATGATGAATTACAGTCACTCAGGGCTGTGGCTATTCAGACTGGAGCCACTCTGGAGGTCCTAAGACCAATTTAAAACAGGACACCCGTTACCTAACCATGTCCAACAATAACAACGCAGCAGAATTCAGCACTTCCTGAATACCAGGAACATCTCATGGGCAGAAATTATGCAGTTTTGAAAAAGATCTTCTTAATGCATCTGCTCAGCCAAATGTGCACTTTGAAGGTCAGGGGTCAGGGGTCAGAGGCAGGCCTGAGATGAATAGTGGGTCTGGTGGCAGGAAATGAGCTCAACAGCATGCATGGTCTTGGTTGTTTTTAGACAGCGTTTCCAAAGCTCTTTTAGACAGGAACGTCCCTTTAACCCAATTCACTTCCCCCAGCCTCATGCTGTCATGTGCAGAGCAACCTTAAATCTGTCGCCTCACCCCTCCTTCCCTGAAATACCAGACAAGCACGGGCCTGCCTTCTCAGCACAAACCATTAAAACAATCATGCGACAACAGGAAGATGCTCAAAAGCACATTTTCAGTCCTTTATGAGATTGGGATTATTATACAGTACAATTCAAAAGTTAGGGGTCAGTAAGATTTTGTTTTAAAGAAATTTATATTTTTAATCAGGAAGGACGCACTAAATGGATCAAAAGTGACAGCAAATATTTTTATAATGATACAAAGAGATGGCTACAATTTAAAATAAATGCTGTTCAATGATGCAATGATTAATTAAAGCAGGCTCTATTCAATGAATCAGCGGGTGGCATTGAAGACTTGAGTAATGATGCTGAAATAGAATTGTAATAATTTTTCACAATATTCCTGTTTTTTTTTTTTTTATCAAATAAATGCAGCCATAGTGAACATAAGAAACCTTTCAAAAACAAATTCTCAGCAACTCAAAAAGCATCCATGTCTATACCTTTTCTAAAATAAATGTTGCTTAGGTCTTTGAGACTTGCCGCTCTGTCAAGTGAGTTAAAGGGGCTTTAAAAAGCCCACTCATTTGTGTGACTATTTTCAGGAAAGCATGTTTTGCTCCTTCCTCAGCAGGAAATTCCTGGGATTGTGATCTTCCTGTGCTCCACCAAAGCTCTGGGGTAAAACCACAGCTCAGGAGGAGCATGTGCTGAAACTGTGTAGGAGTTCAGAGTGGCACAGACAGACCACCAGCAGACACACGGTCAGCATCAGTGCCAGCACCAACTGTGAGCTCCGTTTTAGATCAGAGACACTCTCGGGCCACTTTTGGTCATTGAAGAACAGAGGAGGTTATGCAGTCAATTCATGTACTAGCGTTTTAGGCCTAAAACTACAGAACAAAAATGGATTTCCTAACAACAAAACTGTTCTATCTTGAGAATGAGAAAGATCACAATATTTCACTGATCACATAAACCAACTGAAACTTTAAAAAAAGACATCTAGCCTACCTAAAATGTGACCAGGAGCACAATATGATGCTTCAAGCGTGGCAAATTTTAATAAATGAGACTGAGAGACACCAATCATAACAGCTGGAGCTGTGGAGCATCTTCACAGGTTAACAGAGGCTCTCTTTTGTCAAGGGCAGTGAAAGGCTCTCTGTGTGTTGTAGCTTTTTCTCAGTTTTTCCATGACAAAAAGTGCTGAAGTCATATTTACAGCCATTCACTACCCTCGTGATTGTAGGTATGAACACAGAGACAATCATTATTGTTGAACATTGAACTTAAACAGTTGACTCCCCATGGCTTGTATGTGAAGATAAACAGCACACAGTTGTAAAAATCTCAGCTGGTTGCTATATTTAGTAGTTAATGACTTCAGCCTACCTCTTCTTGTATTTCAGAGACAAGCACTTCCAGTAATTGATTTCCTCGTCTTTCGAGGAGAATTTCGGCATCATCTCTGTGTCCATGGTGGAGACCTGTGGAAGCAGATGGGAATTAGAGCAGTCCTGAGAGACCCAGAGCTTGTGCAGTTTTGTCCCGGTACGGCCCCACAAACAGACCACAGGCTGAGGGCCCATAGTGTGCATCCTCATTTGACACACGTCCAATAACACTTTGTTCACCTGGCTCTATACCAAGCTCACATGACTGACTTGGTCCTTTACAAACTCACAGTTTTACAGGTTGCAGCCTTTCAGTTTTGTCATTTGTATCGCGCCTTTTACAACACGCATGGTTTCAGAGCAGCTTTACAGAAAATCACGTTAATGTTTATAGTCTCCCAAAAAGTAATATTCTGTCATCATTTACATAGAGTCAGCCTCATGTAGTTCCAAACCTGTATGACTTTTATTCAGCTTCGAAACACAAATTAAGATATTTTTAACAAACCCTGAGGAATTTCTATTCCTCTACTGAAAGCCGGTTCCACCAAAACTTGAACTTCTTAAAAAGTTTTTGAAGATATTGTAGAGTAATCCATGTGAACGGAGAAGTTTAATCCAAGACTTCAGAAAAGACACAATTGCTTTACATGATGAACAGTTTTAATATAAACCACATCTCTTCAGAAGACTTGGGTTAAACTGCTGGATTCATTTGGATTACATTTGAAGCTTCAAAGTTTTTGTTGAGTGGACTTTTGTTGTTGGGACAGAAATATCTTGTGTTGCATTAACAAGGTCTTTTATATTTGTGTTTTCAAGATGAATGAAAGTCTAATAGGATTGGATATTGGATGATGTTAAAGAAACAAACTCAAAATTGAAGATTTTGTTCATTTCCTCACCCTCACATCAATCATTTTATGGTAAAATCATGGATATCCACTGTAAGATCTCCTTTTGCGGTCCACGGAAAAACAAATATATTTGGAATAGCATGGAAGTAAGTAAAGGACAACAGTTTCAGTTTACAAAGATCACAAGCCTTTTAGAGATCAAATGTGAAGCCATTTATCACAGAAGGACAGAGCAGTCCTTCAATACATAAAAGCTCGCTCAGAATAAGATTAATGGCCACAGATATTGTCCTTTTAAAACCATTAAGCACACCTGGATGCGAGTTATAGACTTTTCATTAATAGCCTTCATCCTTGCTTCGTTTTGTTTGACCATCAGCACAGAGATCCAGTGTTTTTCTGAAAATGTCATCCAATTAATTCCTATCGCAAGTCTTCTCATATGCATTGCTCATTAGATCTAACATGATGAAGAGCTCTAAACCGAAGTCATATGTTTCATTCAGCACAAGACCTCTATCAGCGACCCAACCAACAGCAGACAAACCTGTTCAGCTTCTAAAACAGTCTGAAATATTCCATGCATCTCTGCAATACTCCAGATTCTTTTCCGGATTCTCACGAGTGTCACTTGTTGCCACCCAGTGATTCCTGCTCTAAAGGACTATAGCGAATTTCCAAACCAAATAGAAAATAAAACTAAAACACCTATCCCACCCTCATTATTGTTTGCTTTTGGCATTTCCATAATTATATCAGGTCTGAAATTTTGAATTAAGATTTCAGTGATCATACTTCTTAATGTACAGGAGAAGTCACTTATTTGACTTCTAGGTCAAGTATGTATGCTTAGAATACTATTGTTTAATTGAGAATAAGTGTAATACAGGAGTACAAAAACAAATATTTAAAAAGGGCAAAAGATAAATTAAATACATTTTGAGTGATGTAATAGTGGCGTCAGGTACTATTCTGTAAAGTCCCAACAAACTGTGCCATTTATTAGCAGACACAATATAAAAAACAGGTTAAGCAGAAAATGTAAAAATATATATTAGTTTAAAAAAAATTTATGAAAATGACTATAGATGGCTCTCTAATTTAAAGGAACAACATATGCTAAAGAAACACACAAAATCACAGGTGTGCATAATACTAAAGCCATCAAATCACAAAAACAGCAATGGTTTTCTACTCTTGGAGCAGAATGGGGCTCCGGTGGGATTTGCTCTCCTGAGGGCCGTCAAAACTGTCACTTCAATTGTGGTCATTTATAATGTCTTAAGCTACCATGCAGAGTTCCTCGCCCCTCCCAAACTGACTCCTGACAGTGAGGCCATCTGTCCGGCCACAGAGCGCCTGTCCCGCACCACAGGACAGTGGGATGGTTCCTGTCTAACGCAATGCTTTCCGCGACCTACACTCTTTGCCAGTAACTACGCACAGTCAGGGGTTCAGAGGAAAGAACAGTTTCCAAGGATGACATTATTTCCGAAATACCAATTTCAGTAAACACGGTCCTGCTGAGTAATACACTATAAACATGTGACATACCCTGAAAGATTAGAGGACGAGATCTGTGCTACCATCAAGTTATGCTTTCAAGTAATGTTTACAGTCAGCTTCATACATGCAAGTGTCTAATGTAACACCATTGTGTTTATTTATAAAATATTTAGGTATGACAAGAAAGAAATGGCATCAGATGACAAATGTCACAAAATGTGGCCTGTTGTCATACATTAAAGGTAACGTTAGCCTATAACTTATCGCTGTATAAATGTTCAAAACATAACAAATGTGATATTTATTTCTCATTAATGTTATAGCACAAGATGTATGACAACAGATTAAAGAATCTAATCACATAACGTAAACAGAAAAAAATGCGTTCACGCCATTCAAATAACTATCTACTTAGAGATGACGTAAGACCAATGACGTCAGATGACCAAACCAGAAAACGACTAGCGGTGATCATTCAATTCAAAAACAATCACGAGGATGAATTTAATACCTAACATTAGCAAAACAAGCAGTGTTCACCGAAGGCGATAATTTGGATTTGTTGGGAATCGAGTAAAAGCAGAGCTGAATCTTCCAGGTTGACGTCAGCGGATGTGACCAACGTTATTTAAAATTAAAGTCAATATCGAGTATGTATCATTTAAATAATTGTCATCAAAACACATTCAACGGCGGTTTGATTTCCTAACGATATAACGTTACATCAGTCGAGCAAAGGAGTTTTGGCTGTAACATAACATTAGCCAGAAGAAACCGGCGCAGGAAAAAAAATCTGGTTTCGGCAACTGTTGGTCTTCACTGGCCAAAGAATGACAGTTTAAGATAACAGTCTGGTTAAATTATAAAGCCTCGCATTTCCCGTCGAACACGGCGTGTATAATTATCCCCGACTAAATCACAAATGTCTACCTTATCATGTCCTACTCTTGAAGTCGGCGAACAAGCTCGGTGTCTCGTCTGCGCTCGAGCGGCGGCTGATAGAAATGCCAACGCGACTCCACTGATTTCCCTCTTCAGCTTCCGGTAAGATGACGACACCGCGTCCTTGCGTCATTTTAACGTCAGTGAAACTCATCCGAAGCACATTCATGTTTATCTTCTTCTTCTTCTTCTTCTTTTGTTTTATTGGCAACCGCACTTAACAGTGCATTACTGCCATCACCCGGTAGCTTGGATCTTGGATCAGAAACATTTCTAATCACCCCCTCCCCCCCACCCCCCCAAAAAAAAAAAAAAAAAAAAAAAAAAAAAACCCCACTGGCGCTGCGTGTTCAGCTCCTCCAGCTTCCACCCCACTTCCCTTTAACTCCCGTAACCTTCCGTAACCTTATTTACCTCCAAATCTACTTACCCTGTCTCACACTATACTCATCCACATCTTCTACCTTTCTCTACAAGCCTAAATACATATTAATCCTATATTCTCTTCATTAAACCAGTATTATTCAAAAACTGAAACAACACATTAACCATACTATTTCCTATATCTGAGTCTAATATATTCTTTAATGTTAACTCTTTCCCTTCATTCTTCCATAATTCTTCTCTTAACACTTCTCTTTCTTCATCATACCCATTACAATTAATAATCACATGTTCTACAGTTTCCATTCATGTTTATGACGCATAGAGCATGAAAATAGTATAATTTGACATATGCAAATCCAGAATATTTGTTTTCTGTTCTTATTTATATGATTGCTTTATGTTGGAATATATTCATGTCTCGCTTCCTTGTTTATGTATGTTTCTACAAGATTTTGCAATAAAAAAAGGAGTTGAGCAGATTAAATAAATAAATGCATAGAGTCTGAAACGGGCACGATATGCGGATTTTGGTGTGTAATAAAACGGGGAATAATCCGTGATTCATGTTTCATTTTGACAACTGACCAAATCTCCTCGGCAGAAATCACGCCGCGAGATGGCGCGTTAGGTCTGCAGTGTAGATGTAAATTAAAAATGGAATATGAATATGAAATGGAACATGAATATCTATTAAGTGTAGATTTTATTTAAATAGTATATATATTCCAGAATTTGGAACTATTAAGAGTAATTCATTTTGGAATATACATATTATGTTTAGTTAATTTTATTAAATTATATTTTCATTTTCCCCCATTGAGTTTAGTTCAAATTTCTTTGTGTGACTACTGTTGTTTTCGGTTTAATTTCTGTGAATTTATAATTCTTTTTTTATTTCTATCTCTTATTATTATTATATCATTATGAAAAATATTTCATAAAATAAATAAATTATATATATATATATTCCCTCTATAAATATTTCCATATAGCCTACTACTACTAATACGAATGATGATTATTATTATATCGAAAATATTTAATAGAATAAAGTATGCTATACTTTTGTTTTAACATTTTCTCTATTAACATTTCCTATAATGTCCATATAATAATAATAATAATAATAATACTGTATTAATATTATTGTTGTAATAATAAATAATTAATATACATAACTAGAATTATTATTAATAAGAAAATCTATAAATTATATAATATAATAGGCCTAGTAGTAGTAGCCTACTATTAAAATGTGTAAATTTTATAGGCTTATATGTCAGATGAAACACACAAACAAACAACACAAATAATAGCCTTCTCGAAAACTGCACAACTGCACTGTTTACATTGAAGTGAATAGTTTTATCTTCTTCTTTCTAGTTAACAGCCGATCTGGTTTTTCAACATTGCTGGCGTGACAACGGCTGTGGCGTCATGGCGCCAGCATGTTATCTTACGGGAGTATCAGTTACCTGCGCCAGTGCGCGCGTTCCCGAGGGCTGCTCGCAGTCCAGCATCTCAAAGCCAGTCGAGGGGATCCGGGTGGAGTTATTTAAAACCGGAGAGATATGGACGAGGAAGCTCAGGACCGCGAGTGTCCGGTGTGTTACGAGAGTCTTTCGGACAGCGCCAGGGCGCTCAGCTGCGGGCATCACTTCTGTCATGACTGCTTAGTGCGAACTCTGGTCAACACCAGTCTGAACGGATCCATTAAACGGGATACTATCATCTGCCCCGTCTGCAGACACCTGACATTCATCACAAAGCCCCATGGATTCACACTCTCAACGGCTGAAGCCAAAAGGATTGGAAAGACATTGGAGGTACCATCTAAACCCACTCTTGTACTCCCTGTTGGGACTGATACTGGAGGTCTTAGCTGTATCTGCAGGTGTCTAAGGAGAATTTCATGTAGACTATGTAGACGAAGACTCGTCTGTCCTAAAGATGCTTCAGAAGTGTTCATCATCAGTGAGTTGGGTCGACCCATGACAGAGGGTGATGTTATTGACATTGGGACAACTTCAGCCATGCAGCAGGACTACAGCAGCAATGGACAGAGACTTTGCACCATCTCCTGCTGCCTTCTGGTCCTAATGATCACTTTCACCTTACTGGCACTGGTGGCTGCCACACTTCCATGGGTTTTGCTGGCTTAAAGTGTCCAGAACCGTTTCTATGTGGTACCTCATGGAAGATCAGTCACATTAAGAGAAGTCTAAATCATTGTTAAAACAAATGTCTGCATGTGTTACTGAAAATGAAATGTGGTTTCACAAGTCACAATGAATGTTTGGTGAAGAACTGACTGTTATTGTGAGATCTTTTCCAAGGCTTGTTCTGGCATGTCTCGTGAATGTCTTGAGGGGAGGAACCTTACATAACAGTCAGATATATAGTGTTACTTACTTTACAGATAACATTTGATTTGTTCTGGATCTGAATGCAAAAAACTGTTACAGTAGGAAGATAGAGTTGACTGACACACTTCCCTCATCGAGTTACTGTGACGAGACTGGGTCATTTAAAAGTGAAGAAGAAAAGATGAGCCGGTCCTCTGGTTGTCACTTGATCTTGGAGAAACACAGTGGGATTCAGTTACAACTACCATGGACACAAGTTTGAAAAAGGAGGACGGGGAAGGGTGTGATGAGGATTTACATTGAGCTTTCCTCTATGGCCTGCGTTGACTGAAAGGAATGAAACACACCCTCACTTGTCCAGAAATTCTTGTCACACGGGCTAGCGAACTTCTTCAGCTAGTTCCAGCCCTGCAATGACTAATTCCTCACATTCTGTGCATGTTAACAGTCATTACTTTATTGGAGGGTGTTTCTGTGACGTACCTGCACAGCAATGCTATCTCAATGCACTTCAGAATCATATGTGCACGTTTTTATCAGTGTCTTCTCTTCTCACAGAGGACAGTTACAATGCTCAGAGGTTGCTCTTTCATACCTCGAGTGATGTTAATGGATTTCTCAGTTTGAATATCAGTTTGTCGCATATGTTTTTTCTTAAGTCTTTCGTGAAATGCACGCCAGTGAGATGTACTATAAAGGAGCCGTCACATTTAAAACTGTTGTGACTTTTCAAAGTTGAAATCAATTCATTTCAATGGACCCTTTTCACAGGCTGAAGATGCGTTTCCATAGTTATTAACAGCATGCATCTAATTTTTATTTGTTTATATTTTAATTAAAAAGAAGACTGTATTTTGTGTTAAACTACCTTGCCATTAAATTACAGAAAACTAGTTAACGCTGATGCCTGAGTGTTTCGAATACAACAACTGAGCGATCAAAAACTTGATCATTCTCTCATCTGCATATCAATTTCTCTATAGTTTTCCTTTTTTGGAAAAACATATAAATGATGGAAATGATATTTGATATTGGAGCAAATAGGAAAGCAAAACAATAGGCTGCTGTTGTAGTTCACCACTATTGAAGTTTACCCAACTATGATGACTTCCTCTTCTGAGAACCTGAGAAATGTGAAAAGGGTCCATATGAATCCATATGACTGGTAATTTTGTGTGAGGATAAAAGTTTCCCTATGCAAAAATATTCCTTATTGGCAGCACTGACCAACATAAAGCTGCTTGGTTTATAAGTGACTTCTGTGTGAGCTTTTTGTCTGCAAAATTTCAACGGAATGACGCTAATGTGACCACACCTTACGAGTAAAAAGCTATAAAAGGAATATGAATTGCATAGCCCAGATTATTTGGTTTTGGAAGTATTAGATGAAGAAAAAAAAAACCTAATAATTCAAAGTTCATAATAAAATATCTGACTTTTACTTATACAGTAGTCTTTTGCTGACATTCAATATAAATCTATCAAATTTCTGTGGATTATCGGCCTCTAATAAACATAATTTTTAAGTGTGTGAGTTTATATAGCTTTTTTCTAAAAACATAACTGATGATCATTATCCTATCTTCCCTTACATGATTTCAGTATGTAGACAGTAGTTCAAGTTGAACAACACACAAGAAAACCAAAGCACTTAGACCAGAAGTATTACAAATGTAGAGTTTAATATATATCTATGTATTTCTGACATTCTGATAAGGACTGCGGCAGGCTTCACCGTACAGACTGCTCTTTCACTGATATGCTAAGCTGAGGAGGGTGATTTACAGGCAGATCTGTACAGTAGTTCAGTAAGCAGGGGTGAAGAGGGCTGTACATCGTTGGACAATGTGCACTGATCAACTTGTCACCTCTGTTTTCACACATCCCTTGTTCATAGCTGACTCCCTTATCTGGTAATGTTTTAATGAACACACATGTGATTATCTAAAGGGAATAAATAATTAAATGCATGCTTTGTCAATCCAACTTGCTTTCACAGGATGATGTAAACGGAGAGACCTAAATGAATAAAAGTGTATTGAGAAAAAGATGAGAAATCCTCCATCCAGTTTGTCACTGTTATAACTGTTTAAAAACAGATTTGTGGCTTCTTTGTATCACATATTAGTTGTTTTTGAGCATATCATTTCATGTTGAAAATATAAAATCAATTCAGAAATAAATGTATCGGATTCGGTGCAAACGATATTTTTGTAATAGGTGCATTAGAATTTGTACTATAATTGTACTATGATCTTCTTGATTCAAGCAAGTAATAAGATGAATTTTGAAATAATATCTATTTGACTCATTAGTAGGCCTGCATGTATTCTGTGCCCGCAGATATCTTTGCAGATTTCTACCCTTTACATGTTGGCTTGACATACAGTTTGAGTTTTGTATGATAATGCTTACACAGTGTTCAATAATAATTTAACACAATTCCCATTTCAATTCTGTACTGATTTTCCAAAATCAGTACATAAAATGCAGTGAAAAGCATTACAACAACAGGTTCAAGTCAGGGCATTTCACTCTAAAATCGAAAGAAAAAATATTTAAGAAAGAATTGTATGACTATCCAGATTTATTTATTTATTTATTTGTGGCTTTTTGGCATTACATTAAAAATGTATGCTATATTTGTATTAATGAAATTTGGGAATGGTATTGTGCTTAATCATCATGAAAATCGTTTGACTTAATAATTTAAAACAATGCAAGTTTCTTGATCTGTAATTAAAGTATAATTTCTCAATTGTTTCTTCTGATTTTGGGGTGACACATGACCTGTGCAGATTCTTCGTGGGTCAAATCATCAGTTAAAATGACGTATGTACAATTCATCAGGGTTATTACATCCATTCGGTTTTGAATAATGTCTTGAACATTTCAATTACTGGATATAAATGCTAAACACAGTCACCTGTAAATAATGACATGATTCTGATAACCTTAATTTACAAATCACATTAAGATAACAAATACCTGTGCCTTTTTACCTTAGAAAAGTGTGTGATAACAGATGAGAATGAGAATGCATGTACATACTGTATAAAGCCCTCCCATGTCTTCATTAACAATAACATAAGCATTCATTATAAGTGCTAACAGAGAGAGATGAGCAAAAGTGTCACGCTTATAAAGAAAATAAACCATGCGTCTATTGCAGCTGCTATAAGGTATCGAGGCCTTTACTCTAGTAGGGCACTTCGAAGTAAAGGTGAAATCACATTCAGTCAGCACACTTCAACAGACACAACTGCCTCATCACAGAACACCGCGGGAAATGGCACAGACAGAACCTCACGTACACACGAAACTCGCCGTTAGCTTCAGGTTATAAATACTGAATGTGAGGGCACTTGCAATTATCATTGTGTTATCACTACAACTATAACTCAGTCACCAATAATCATTAGACTATATTTCATCAAGAACACACACTGAGGCATATCACAGATTTCAGCAAAAAAAAGTCCTTTTGTCCCTGACGTACACTAATGCTTATTCAAAGAAGGGAAAACAAGCCATGGCTATCCACTGTTGGAAGTAGAGTCCTTCACATGAGAACAGAGGCGGTTCGTTGTGCCCATTCCTTCGACGGGACAGAAGTGAGCTTATGTTTATTTGACCTTAATGAAGTCCTGCGCTCAGTTCAGACAAGAGAAATTGCAGCATCCATTTAATCTCGTAGTGTTGTATACCCATGAAACAAATGTGCCATCTCAGTGTGGCATCAGATAATGTGTCTGGGGTTAAAGCAATGAGACTTTGAATGATCTTTAGGGCCTGATATCTTTGAGACGACATTTCGAAAGGATCCCTGCCAAGTTAAAAAATCTATATTTTTCCATTGATTTTCGGTGATAAATGCTATACAGTGGCCCCTAAAAAGTATGTGGACACATCATGTCTATCGTTCATGTGATGAATGACATCAGTGAGGAAAAAACCTCATACATGCACTAAAAATCATTGCGACAGCAGTTGATTAAAAGTAATGGAAAGAAATGTCTGGTTAGTTAGTTGTCATTATTTTGCAGATTGCACACATCGCAACTTTTTGGGGCCATTGTATTTTCATTTATATAACCTATCAGTTTCTATACAATACTAAGACTGAACCGATGTTATACAATTAGTGTAATCTGTCGACGACTTCATCTATTTTCTAATAATAATAATAAGTCGTTTGTGTTGGTTTTTGATTTATGCTGTTGATTAAGGCTGTTATCGATGAGGTCGGTTTAGGGATAAAATCTCTCTTGGGAATAACTCTACCTAAACTTCTGCCACGTCTGCATTCATATTTCTACATCTAGTTCATGGATTACAAAAGTGCAAAAAACTCACTTGCTATGTGAACCTGACAAAAAGTGTTCAGGGACAAAATAATACTTAGAACATTATTTCTATACAAGATAAATATGGCATGTCACATTTATGAATATATAATTCATATTTGCTTTTACATTTCTCCTCTTGTTGACACTTATCTACACATCTTTATATACAGTATTGGTATATACAGAAGGGATAGTGTGGCACTGTATTCGAAGCACATTGGAGGGCATATGAGTGTGGAAGGACAACAGAAAATGCAAAGCAGTGCAACCAGTGGTTGATCTCAGTAGTGGCTGCCAAAAGTATTTTATGACACATTTGCAGAGAAGTGTTTGCAGTGACCTGTTTTTAGCACAAGCAATGTTTCTTTTTGCCGGTACAGGGTGCGGATTTGAGATTTCCAGGGTTCCCACCCCTTCTGACCAATGCGTTTCCATTAACGGTATTAATAAAATTATAATTATAATATAATAATAATTATAATTATAAAATAAATTACAGACTATAGAAAATGCAACTTTTTAGAGGGATTTAAAAAATTTCCATGTCGCTATTAAAATTCCCTGATATTGTGGGAACCCGGGATTTCCTGCCTTGGTTTCATGTTCTGCATTAGAAAGAAAGAAAGAAAGACCTCAGCATTGCAAAATTAGACTCAAACATGCTATATTCCACCAAGTCATCTATAAAAAGCATGGCATGGACCCTGTAACAAACAAAGACAGCCTACTCTCAATCCATGAGGGTGCATCTCAGTTTGAAGCCTCCAGCAAGACAAAGTGTATGAGGTTCCTTTAGAGTGAGCAGACTGCTCCCTATGTGCACTGTATTGTAATTGCAGCTCTGATAAGGCAGAAATAAAAACATCCCAATCAAACAAAACCAACAATATACAAAAAAAACAAAACAGACATAATCGTTCAGGAATCGTAACACAAAACACCAGATTCCTCAGATGCCAATTTTAATGCAATCCAATTTATTATTTTTTTTTTAGTGGCACCTGTTGTGTGGTTGCCGTCTTATCTTATACGAGTCTCTCATGTAGTATCCGTGACTCTGGGTTTGGTAAAGGTGGGGTTCCAGTTGGGCCTCAGCAGGAGTAAATGGGTTCTATGTGAAGCTGGCATGCTGCTGGGTGGGCTCAGGGGTCAAAGCGTGGTGCTTTGGCCCTCCTCATCGGACACGGACTCGCCCTCCGGAGAGCTGACCGCAGCAAGGGAGCTCCGACGTGGGACCCTGAATTCGTCCAACAGGCTGTCCAGATTGACATTGATGGAGGGAATTTCCAAACTGAAGAAATCTGCTACAGGATCATGGGAAATGAAAGCGATGGCCACGAATGTAAAGTAACAAGACAAGTTTACAGTACAGAGAGAAATGATGGGAATGGAAATGATGAGGATGTTGAACACAACACAAGGAGAGAGAAAGCAAAAAGCAATTTCAGTTTCCAGACCACTGTTAGAGGCGAAGTCAGCGAAGGGTGTTGAATGCATGTTGCAGCAGGAGAGGGGCACATCAGACTGTTTCCTGGCATTCTGCACAGGGATTCTGTTACACTGAGCTATTGGGGAGGAAGAGGAAATATCGGTTTCATTTGAAATGAAGCCTGTCCTGAAAAATCTCTGCTATGCTCATATAAAATATAAAGTTCTACATAAAGCTTTTTGTAGTTTTTCAGAAAGAAATGACAAAAGAATCAACAGTTCACCACAATCAGCGCTGGGGAATGTTACTTCAAAAAGTAACGCGTTACATTTACCATGCTCCTAAAAAAGTAGCTAATTCGATTACATTGCTACCTTTTATGGAAAGTAACGTGATACTTTTGTATGGCGTCAAGTAGCCAAGGCTCTCTGTCTTCTAGAATGGTGGATTCCTGCTCGACTTATAGATACTGTATTTGTAGGTAATTTTGCCTTGAAAAAGTATTTGTCCCAGACATGATTTGCCCACAGCAAGAAATATAGCATAACCGCATCAATGGATGTTTAAATGTGACAAAGACTGCATAAGTGTTTTGGATCGGAATTACAATTGCTGGTAACAATGCATTACACATGTATCTGTTTGTAACATTACTTTTACAGATTTTAAGGTAGGCTATGCAGTTTTTTCATAACAGAGTTTATGACCTTCATATAACAGTGTAAAGAAACTTAACGTAAGTTACTTGTAATCTGAGATGTTTCCAATTTTCCATTCAGAAAATTAATAGAAATGTAACATTACTTATCACTTATGTGCCGTTACCATTACATGTTACATATGCATTGTTACCTATCACAATGTACTAAATTTAAAAAGTAATACATTACCAAACCAATCAGTGTGACAAATCCTCATAACCAGTTTTAACCTACTGCAAAATATTTTTGGAGGAAAATCTTTCACCCTTGTGCAATTCCTGATTACGTGGCGTCCTACAGAAGTTGCTGGATTTCGTCTGTAAAAAATTTGCCAAACAGCACTAAACCTGTTATGTGTTACATGTTTGCTTGATGATCTTTACTTGATACTTGATAAGAAATAATTGGCACATAACATTATGTTACTTGTAACATGTTACCCCCAACACTGACCACAATGAACAAAATACTCCACACATAGATGACAAGATGGGTACAAATTGAAGATGTGGTAACATTAAGAACCTTGTCATTGGACTATGTGTATTGGTGGACTGTATCTGATTGTGTTGACCTCCCCTGTGTGAGAATGAGATGGACGCAGATGGACAACTGTGAGGTTGTTCTGTCATCCTGCGATGGACTCGACTGAAAGAGAGTTTGGTTGGGGTTTACCTGGGTCCACCTATGCGGTGGTGGGGATAATGGGAGGGGGAATGGTTCACGATGTAAGGTCAGGGCCGGAGGCATTGAGATGAACTTCATAAGCGACGATGTTGGCAAATGTGTGATGTTGCTTGGAAAGGTAAGGCCATAAGCCATGCATAGACCAGTCTCACACCATGCACATACTACACTGACAGAATGAAGAAGCCAAGGACAGCCCTGCGACTGGGAGTGAATGAGAAGGAAGTGTTACGGTATGAGACAGAGAGCATGGCTGCAGTAGAAGCCCCTGATTCAGCCACAGCACCAGGTCCGACGGTGTGAAATGAAGCTATTGCACGGGCACAGCAGGTTCTGGCTTACCCTAAATGTCCCCCTCACACTCAGCCCACATTCAGTCCCTGGCCTCACACAGCTGCAAGGTGCACAACGATGACAGGGGATAAAAGAGTCATACATCAATCAGTGCTCAGGAGAATGACTGACAGACACGCCTCACACGAGAGAACATACAATCAGTGCCATACAGCGGGCCACTAGAATGATACAAAGACCACAGAACCTTACTTCAGAGAAACAGTCTCACACTGAAGCTGAGAAGATAATAAGGCCTCACACTGAACTTTAAAGATGAAGTGTGTAATTCTTTGCATGCTAAAATGCTTCATTCTACAGTAGGTCAAGTCTGATTTGCGGCATACAGTCTGGTCAACATAGCAGTTTGTAAACGATTGGATTGAGCTTATGACTTCTAATGCATCATATGAACGAATGCTGGAAAAACTTACAGACTCCACCTATGATTTCAATCAGAGATGGGGTGGCTTTCTGAATTATTTGGAAAAATAGTAGAGATATTGTTTTGCTGTCTTTTTGTATTATATCATTATTTTTTTATAAATGCTTTTATTCATTTAACATCTTTGGATGTTCAGTTTTGGCTATGTCTGTTTTTGTGTATTCTATGTTTGTGGTTGAGACAAGTGTGGGAAAAGCTTTCACCCTCATGTGTGATTCCTGATGGCATGGGTTCCTATGGAAACGAGTGGATTTCTCCTAACCAAAGTACTCCTAAAAACATCCACACTTGTACTCCTGAAAGTTCAAAGCAAAGCTACCCAATAATTTGAAGTTGACGATTTTCAGTGCTTGCCAATTTTTCCATGTGACCAATTTAAATCCTTTGAGGTTTCCTATGTCTGGACACCTCTCGCCTGGATTCCTATTGAAACGACCTGGATTCCTATTGAAATGCAGACCTGTACGCATTTTGCATAGTGGGTACGCATTTTGACCTCAAAGTACGCTAATATGATTTGACACTCTAAACTACGCAAAAACCTTATGACACATCTGTCTACATGTTTACCGACTTTTATCATGCAATGCATTTATATCTTTTTATGCAGCTACAGAGATAGCTGGATGCTTTTATCTATATTATGGCCGGGCATTCTCTGTGCAATTTCAGTAAAGTTTGTGTTAAATATCAACTCTCACCGTATGAGTAAATTGCATGCGATGTCAAGCCAAAGCTCAGGATTTACGTGCTCACACGGTCCGTTCGTCGACATGCAACTTGACTGCTCACAATATACGTGTGAAATAGGCAGTTTTTGTGATTGACAACCACATATTTTCTTTACAGGTGTGAGTCTCGAAATGTCCCGTTCACACAGCAGCTTTTATATTTGGGTGAAGAGTGGAGCATTTGAATTGCACGCAGAACACAAAACTGATGGGAGTGGCTCTGATGCAAAACTGACGGGATCTTAAACTTTCAGATGACACCCAACTCATTTCCCTGTCACTGTAAGTTATCGGAAAACAAACATGAAAACACATAACATACGGAAGACACGCATTTGTGCAGCAGAGCGGCTCCCTCTCTGTATGTATGTGCTGTATGACGTGACAGACAACTAGTTGTCAAGTCCTGTTCTGTTCATACAGTGCATGTGTCCCGAGAATGCAGTTGTGAGTCCTGAAAATGTACAGGTGTGAGTTCAGTTACAGAATGCGGTTGTCCATAAAAAACCGAACTGTGTGTGAACGTAACCATATTAAGGACTCATATACAGAACTGACAACTGTATTCTGCTGCTGTGTGAATGTGACCATAAACACTTGGGAACCCCCGAACCCAGATCGGTGTAGCCTCCATCACTTCTGTCCATATCACATGCCATGTTCCCATGGTTTCATTTCTGTTTTTAAGCAGGTGCAGTGAGGGAAAAAGCACCAAAGTCTCTTTCAAGGAAAGCCTGTTCACCCGGCAGCCATATTTGCAACGTCTCCAGTCTTTCATTTAAGCCCCTTTTACACTGCACATTGGTCCCGGAAAATTGCCGGAGTTCCTTCTTTGTGAACGCAAACACGTGCCGGGATTGATTCCGGGATCGATCCAGGGTTGGGGACCTAGTCACATTGCCGGGTTCAGTTCCAGAACAAGCTCTGTGTGAACAAAAGCCAGAACCAATGCCGTAAAGCTGAAAAAGTTCAATCTGCCACAGGCACAGATGTCACAGATGTTTTACTTCTGTGCTCTTCTATAAATGTCTGGTTTGGGTCAGCCAGCAAATCAGATCTGCAGCAGACTGTTAGGACAGCAGGAAGGACCATTGGTGTGCACCTGCACAGTCTTCCGAGACCAAAGACCCCTCTCACCATAGACACAACCTCTCAGGCAGGTGCTACAGATCTCTGTGCACTAGAACATCTAAGCATAAATACTGTTTTTTTTCCCCCGTGCCCCAATTATCTCCAGCTTAAACAGCTAACACATGAATCATTAACTGTGTTCCGTAATTTCATTTTTTAATTCATCTTTATTTATTGCCTTTCTCAAGTATTATGTAAATACATATACACATCCCTTTATTTATATAGTCCTATATAGAGTAAAAATGCACAAATCTGTATATAAATAAATCTACTGTTCCAGATTCATACACATTATTTATTGCTAAGTCTTACTATTTAATTTTTTTAAGATGTGTATGTATGCATGTATGTATGTATACACCAGGAGCACCTTAAAAAAAACAACAAATTCCTCGTTTGTTTGCGCACAACTGGCAAATAAAGCTAATTCTGATTCTGGTAAAAGGTGTGTCGTAGTGATGATGACGCATGTTATCGTGCGACTCTTTTACCAGGTGTTTTGAAGGCAGATCAACATTCGAGACAAAAAATATGTGCAAACTGAAGCAGAGATCAGTTAGCTGCTCACTATCTTTGCTGAAGCTGAGATTGTTCACCAGTTTAAGTGAAAGTTAACGTGCCTAGCGTTTTCGACTCGTACATTACATGTCACATCCTGATGTCACGTGTCATTACTACACCTTTACGGGTTGTACTACACCTTTATTCACTTCCATTGAAGAAAAGTGATGCCGTCATTGTCCTAACAGTGCACTGATGTGGGACCAGAGTCTGTGCAGTAGCAAATTTAGGACCAAAGTCAGCGCAGTAGAGAGCGAAGTGGAGCTGCACCCTGCCCACACTTCCGCAGAGTCAATCGCAAACACATGCCCCAGACCTCGGTGCCTCAGTTTGCTCAGAGAAGCTGTCAGTCCCAGCTGTCAATCATGACATCACACTCCCGTTTTTATAGCATCACATTACTAACTAAAACCAAACTTATTTTAAAAACGAATACCCTAACTTACATCAGCGTGATGGAATCTACATCAAATGACATAAACCATGTTTGAAAACAAAATATTTAAAAGTGAAATTTAATTATTTACTTTGTCCCACGTCCCATTAGATACCATGGAGAGGGCGGGGTTTATGACCTATACTGGGATCAACCATCTGGGGCGATCGGAACGCAATGGATTCACTTTTGAGGAATAGCACGGCACACTCGGTGTGAACGCATGCACAGATTCCGGGAAATCACTGGCAGTGTGAATGAACCAAAATCTAATGATCCGGGAACAATTGCCGGTTTCCTGACATTTTATTCAACCGTCAGATTTTCTTACCAGGGTTTACTGTGCATGCGTACATCAATATTGTGTCCTTTTCTCATGCTAAACAACAATATGTAATGTACCTGCATTAATGTAAGGGCAGGTGTAGGGTTGGGGTAGGTGTAGACTTTAATAAAAACACAATCTTATTGGTAGAAAAAAATATTTGTATACCTTCTAGCTACAACCGCGAATATAACCCATAATTCCTATATTTGCATTACTGTAAGGGTAGGATTAGGGTTGTGGTAAGTGTAGGCATTAATAAACCATAACTTTACAGTAGCAGTTTGTCGAATTGTACTACCCACTTTTTTCAGTGGGAGGTAACAAAATCTGACAGGGTAGAACAAATCGACAGAACATCGGGACACATTACCTGTGTATTATCTGGAATCTCAGCGTGAAAGGGGCTTTAGAAGGTGGGAAATAATCCACCATATAATGTGTTACAGTTTATATAAAATATACATTTTATATGTATAAATAATATAATAATTTCTTAATTCAAAATAAAATATGAATGATTTCATCTATGGTCACGCAGGTTTGTTTACGCATTAAACTCGTGGCCACGAGAAAAACTCAGCTTTCGTTCCCTCAACATAGCATCTCGAGGCCACGACATAAGGATGTCATTACCTCGACAAAATGATCTCGTGGCCACGACATAATATGACGTTCCCATGAGTTATTACGTCGTGGCCACGACAAAACTAAGTAAACCGAACAAGTCACCTTACGGGCACCGTACAAAATGGCCAATCCATAAAAATAATACTTCTCTTAAAAGAAATTTGAAGTAGACATACATGTTTTTCCACAGTGTACCGAAGCGTACTGGAGATTTAATTAAAGTGTCCTGGAGTTTTTTTTTTTTTTTTTTTTTTTAGAGCATTTTAAATCAGAAATCTAAAAAAAAAAAAAAAAAAACTCTGATGTTCCAAGCTGAAACCCCTGATTAAAAAACCAAGGTATGTATTGAACTGGGGGTTAACTATATTGTTGCATCCCTACTATTTACTTTAAAAAACTGTATAACAGGAATAGCACAAAGGTGTGTGTGATTTAGTGTAATTACAATTTGGACATTAGCCATTAAGGAGCTTCAAGTAATAGTATAGCTATCTAAGAATATACGACTCCTTGACCCCCATGTCCTGTCCCATCACACTGATTGCGATCAAAAAATATATATATATATATATATATTTCCAAGGTTAGCAGGTCTGTAAATGTGACTGCACCTGCACCCCTAAAAGTTGAAAGTAAAGCTAATTAATCAAATCTGAGTTTATGATTTTCAGTAAGTTCTCGCAAGTTTTTTCCAAGTGATCGATTCATGCTCTTTATGAAATCTGAATCCTTATAAAAAGACTGGATTGCGCCTTTGAAAGTTCACTGAACCACACCGCACATTCAGTCCCTGAAAGTTTAATGTAAAGCTGGCCAATCTAATAGTCAATGATTTTCAGCAAGTGTTTGCCCATTTTTTCCCTTTTATACAACCTAAAGACTGTAAACTTAGAGGCACTTTTAAAACACTGCTTGCTTTGTTTGAGCGGTCCAACACTTCCAACAACTTCTGGCTCAAGTAATAGCATGAAACTGGTGCAAAACTAGTTTGTAAGTGGAAACTCTGTATGGAAAGTCATTATTTTTAGAATTCCATTGGTTGTGCAAAAATTACACACTTCACTTTGTATTAAGATATATACAGTATGTCCCAGGCCTTAAATTGAATTCCCTTTGTTTCCATTTTTTCTTAAAACTGTAGAACTAAAATATAATCCTAGGGATTAAAAAATAATCATAGTATACATCTCAAAGGCAACTGAATATAAGGGCACTCCATATTATGTCTTCACATTTCTTATGGGGATCTGGCTCCTTAAAGTCCACTGCCTGAGTAGGACGGAGAGACAGACAGTTTGAAAGAGGGTCGCTGGACTCCCACTTGTGATGTTGCCACTGTGGCATGTTTACCTGTGGACATGCTCTCCCCGGGGGACAATCCGTCAAGTAGACCCTGCTCCAGGGGCTGGGGGGCCGTAGGGGGGACATTGGGTGGCTGGGGAGGGGGTAGACTGGGTCTCTGCCTGGGCTTTGGGGTGGGTCGGGACTTTGTGAGCGTACCAGTCAGAGACGGCGGCGAGGACAACGTATGGGGTCCCCCTAATGGGGTCTGGCCAGGGGAAGAGGTGGGCGCGTGTCCTGGGGGACAGCCCAAACTGTATAGGGAGGGGGTACTTGGGGGAGTGGGGGACAGGCTAACCGGAGACGGCTGACCTGTGGATTGGTCTGATATCCCCCCCGAATGGCCGTAGGGAACCTTGGGTGGTACAGGGGCCAGTTTCTTAGAGGCTGTAAGAGGAGAAAGATAAGACAAAATCAAATAAGCATGCAAGTCACTTTTACTCTACGATCCTGTTTACACCTGGTATTGACATTCGTTTCGGGTGATCAGATCACAGATAGAAAGTGCTAAGGTGAAAATTGGGCGCAATGCATCTTGGGACCTCTTTACATTTAATGACTTTAATTTAAACAAAAAATAAGGGTTATAATATTTTCCTTACACCTTGAATGCATGTGAGTGTGCACATCTAAATCATTATTACTTTTTAATTTGTTTTTAACTGTACACTTCAAATGAAAGAAGTAGTTTTTAATATTAAATTAAGTGTTACATCATGAATATCATTAAGTTTTGGGAAAGACATTTTACAACCTGAACACTTGGAAAAAAATATCTTCAGTATGACTTTAGATATTAAGTATTGTTTACTGAAACATTTAACAACAGTTTTTTTAATTGTATTGTATTAATTGACCTTATGCTTAAAACACTAAAAAATATCTGTCAGCAGGGTATGAAAAATCATCTTGTTTTCTCTTTGAATTAAGTTTGTTTTTCTTAACCCTCTGACAGGAATTTTTTTTTTGTTTTACACAACAATTTACTTAACATTGGTAAATTTTTCAGAAAACAAGACTTAATATCTTAAATAATTTTCCTTAAATAAAAGTAAGCAGTAAATGAAACTGTTTTGTAAAAATACTCTTTTCAAATGCAAATTTTGAGAAAACAATCATTTTACTAACTAAAATAACATCCCATTGTAAAATTTGTAAAAAAAAAAAAAAAAAAAAAAAAAAGTCCACCTTTATCTACATGCACAAGGCTTCACAGTACAATACAAAGAATTACACAGCACATACTGATGTAGTAAGTAATGTATGTCACAAAATCACCTCGACAGAATCAGAAACACGTGTATTACCAGATGCATACTGATCTGATCACCCAAGGCAGACATTATACCAGATTTAAAGAGGATTTTAGCTGCAGATTGAATAAAAATAAAAGAAATAAAGAGGAACCCCTGTGGGACGAACCTTTGCGTAAGGTGTGGGGGCTGTGCTCTGCAGAATGGGGAGACTGGCTGTTGCTCTGCTGACCACTGACAGGGGGCACTGTTGCTCCTGATGCCTGCGCAGACTTGTGGCCAATCACAGGAGAGAGCTCCTTGCTCTTCAGAGTGCTGGAGAGAGAGAGAAACATGACTGCCTGCCATCAGTCTGCACCCACTGTATCATTAATGACTAATAGCGTGCAAGGACCTCTCATGCCCCCCATCAACGAAACTAAGAACAGCGACTTAAGTGCTAAATAACATCCTTCTGCTTTTGATTGTGTCTGAATGCACCATGACATAACATTATTGCCTTAAGTGACGTGGGAATCGAACCCATGACCTTTGTGTTGCTGGTGTCATGCTTTACCAGATGAGCTACAAGAACGTAAATCTAAACTCTGCTGAATTTTTAATAGACATGTGAAGGTGGATTTACACAGAGTGTTTCTCATGCACGGCAGAAGGAGGGGGATTGAGTGTCCTTGCCCAGCACACACACACACACACACACAAACACATACGCAGCATGTATCTTTAATATAACTAAGCATGTGGAGCTTGTTTTTCACTCTGACAGCTCTATTCAGGTGACTCTCTGCTAAACTCTGAGGAAGAAAAATGAACACATGAGTCCTCTACACCTATATCCATGCAGACACGCAGAGAATGATTATGCAATATCTGCATCTATGTGGCTACGTTTGGAATGATTCCCCCATATCTATGACTCAATTGCTGCAGTTCCCTGTGACTTCTGAATAAAGGCTCATGAGGGTAGATGTGGAGGGGATCCTGGGCCATTGCAATAAACAGTCAACATCATTGGTAAAACGGCTAACACTGGCTCTAATGATGGTTAGCGCTCCTAATAAAGATCTTAGATTGATCTTTATTGCATTGATGCATGTGCAACAATCGATGGAAATTCATGTAGTTCCACTATGACATTCCCACAACCTTTCAAACAACCCGGGAGACTGATGATCCAAAAAAGAGCATTCGTATAAACAATTCCCACCTCAATTAAATGTATGCCCTACATTGCTGTAAAATGTCTGAATTCTAATTTAATATTGGTCATTGACCAGTGCATTTGGATTTAGAGTTCTCTAATACAGATGGCTGTTAAGTAGGGAAGACTCTTGATTAGATGATTCTATTTTATTTGGCTCTAGATGTCTCTTGCTTTGTTCCAAAATCTAGTGAGCTGCCCTTGTTGTCAGCAGCAACTTCTAACACAGCATTGCATCTGAAATGAAAAGTCTGATTGGAAGTGACTGGTCTGAAATGCTATTCATGAGCACCAGCTCTGTAAACCAATGAAAGTAGAGTTTGCGGTTTTTAGTCCATTAAGATGTGGTCACATTAGCAAAATGTTTACGCAATTTTTGCCAAACAATGGTAAATATGACCATACCTTTAGCTTTTTTCATAATTTTAAGTTAGGGTGAAAAATCATTTTTGATTTTTAAGACATTATGATAATTGAATCGATTGTAAAATCGATTTTCCATGACTAAAAAAAAAGACCTTTCCTTTTTCAACGTCAAATAACGGACGATTTAGGCAATTCAAAAATCTCCAAGATTATTTTAAATAATGATTCAATCCATTTCAAACAACCCTTCAAAAAATTAAACTTTAAATGGACTTGAGAACAGGCCATGTGTGTTTTTTTATTGAACGTAATGACACTTAGGCACTAGGCAGGCATAATGAAATGCGCAAAAAGGCTAGGGCCATTACAAATTTATTGGACAGGAAAACAAGTCGATCAACATTTTTGGGGTCCAGAGCAGAGCGGTTTTTATTTACTATATGTCCAGCTGTTGAGAAGACACGCTCCGACCGCAATTTTCCACCACAAAAGCTGGTCGCTGTCAGCTTGCAATGGTCCTTTTCATAACTCAGAATCTCCTGTAACTAGATGCTAGATGCATGCGTGAATGTGGCGAATTCGCGTCTACCGCGCCGCGAGACCTCCAGACGCGCGTAAACGCGTCTTTACATTGCTGTAAATTTGCTGGTATTTTCTGTCTAGCTTTCGCAACGCATACTGCACTTTCGGAATTCTTTATTTTCTTTTTCTGCTTGTTTGTGAGTTTTGTTACATCTATATTTTTTAATTGTTTAATTCTTTTAAAATTAATAGTGTACATATTTGGTTAAAATCTATTCCCTATCTTAATTTTCGAAACTTTTTTTGGTCGGTCCGATCGATTGTGCAATCGATTTTCGGACTAAAAGTGACAGCCCTATTTTAAATAGATATACATTGAACATGTAGTTTTTGTCTTCAGGGAAAACGAAATAAAGGACTAAAAATATTGATTATTTGAGAGCAATTCATTGAGAGCAATTCTCTCTAGAACAAGAATATCTTTCCTTTTAAAACCATCTATTTCTGACTAGCCATAGCCCAGTGTATAATTACGATGCGTAAAGCCAAACACATAGCCTTTTTAGTATACTTAATTTGATAGCGTGCACATGCGTACTAGAAAAACTGAAGTCTACATTGGGCTTAAGATGAAGATAGAAAAGCTAAAGCCTTTTGGCTATTTATAACAAACCGTTCGATATGTCCCATCCCAATGGCAAAATATTTAATGGGGCTTATTTTCTGCAATAATCCAAAAGCCAATTGATAAGGTTAAGGTTAACCAGGATGACAGAGACCCACAAGCTGGCCCACAAAAATACTCCTTACTACAGCACTCTAGTGTCAGACATTTACAGAATTGATGCATTTTACTTAGATGGACTTTCTAAGAACCGAGTAAATGTAAGTGGCAATCAGATTATATCATTGCAATTAATTTAATTTTTTTCAAAACTATCACATAAGGCCAGAATAAATCCATTTCCTATTGTTTGGAAGAATCTTTGTGTTGGGAGAGCACCTATGATGACTAAAATAGATGCCTAGGTGGGCAGCTCATTAGGTTTTGGAGCAAAGCTGATGTTAATGTTCATGCACATCAAGTATGACTATCCCAGTGAGCAAAAACAACTCATGACTCTATGTCACAGTCAATACATTCATACGCATAATACATTCATGTCACTATATACAGCTCAATCAATGTATTTATTTCTACCAGGGTTATTATAGTTATAAACTAAAACTGGATCTAAAACCATTCAAAAATGTTAATAAATGTTAACTGAAATTCAATACAATTTTAAAACCTTTTTTTTCAGCTAGCTGCAAAGGCAAAGTTTTTAATTTAGTTTAACTTGATGTACTAAAACAGCTAATACTGAAATAAAAATAAATAGACATTAAAATAACTACTAAAAACACAACAAAATGACAACAATCTTAACTTAAATTAAAATAACTTAAAATGTGAACTGATTCAAAACGTGAATATATACAAAATAATATAAAAACTCAATGAGAGCACTGATTTCTACTTGAAGGATCCACTTTCACTAAGGCCAGTAACATCCTCAGTTGCCAGGCAACCTCAGGCTTTCCCAGACAATGAGAATGTTACGGAATTTGCGTGATGGGACTGAGAAAGCAATAACATTACAAAGAAAGTTCCAAAAACAAGATGGAAAAGTGGGAGCCAGTATGGAGTGATCTGAGGTGAGCGCTCAGACAGTGTGGGGAGCCCTGATGGCCGTCACAATGTGTTTTGCGAAGGCAGGGTGGCCGCAGGCAGGTGGTATTTACCTAGTCAGCCTGGGGGGTCCTCTCTCACGGGCACATTGACAGGCAGCCCACGGTGGGGGTGCGGTGGAGGGGAGGCTAGGGGGGTTTCTGAGGGACATGTCATGGTGGGTCAGTACGAGAGGGGTTTTAATGTACAGGGGTGAAGAACTGGCGTCAGGTGGAGCGGCATGCGGCGCGTCACACAGGGGCCCGTGTTTGGGAAAGTGCAGGCAGCTAGGCTTGGGGTTGGAGTTGATATCGAGTGAGGAGGAGGAGGAAGAGGAAGAAGAGGAGGGGGGTGGCTGGGGCTGGGGAAGGCCGAAGCCGGCCCAGCGCAGGGGCGGAGGCGGGGAGCCGGGAGGCTGGGACTCGGGACCAGGGGCGACGGGCCGAGCACAGGGAGGGGGCTTGGGGTAGAAGTGGTGAGGACCGGGATGGGAAGATGTGGACGAGGAAGGGTACGGAGGGGGTGGCCGCTCCTCCACGTGGGACGAATAGACATGTGAGGAATCCGGCCGATTGGGCGACACGTCGTCTGAGCTGCAGATATTGAAAACAATAAAAGAGCAAACACAGGAGAGAGAGCTCTGGTCAACTGCACACGCATGACAGCGCAACAGGAAAGTGGATGCTTAGCTCCAGCTGTGGCTCGCTAGCGTTATACAATATTGATAATACTCTCAGGATCCTTTGGTCTGCATGTTAGTCTCAAGCTGGTATGAGCATTTAGCCAGTTTAGAACGCGGCAATTAGCAACAGGTCTAGCAAACAGGAAGCTTAGCAACGAAAAAGAGGCGCCATCCAACTCCACTGGCAGGAAAAGCACAGCAATGCATTAAAATTCAAAAAGAAAACTGAAAATGACCTTGTGTCTGCGCACTGCACCAAGTAAGGAAAAAAATCTCTTTGAACAACCAAACATTAATATACTGTACAAGAGCTAATCACTGAAACCAAGGTCTCTAAATATGGTGAAAACCCAGAGCAGTTAAAACACAGACACAAAAACCCTTTCATTGCCTGAAAGAGTGTTGGGGGGGGGGTAAGTAAGCCAGTCAAATCATCAGCCATCGCAAACTGTAAATATAATGACTTAACCATGGCATGACCTTGCAAATGGCCTTATGGGTTGATTATTAGTGAAATTGAATGAATAGGAAGCCACAGCAAGACCAATCCTACCAAACTGTGGTGGTTTAACCACACTACATGATCACATAGGCCTGTACACACTGCAAAAGCATCAACAACGGCATTCATATCTGGTAGTGAATCCTCTACGTTATCGTTTTGGGTCTGAACAGAGTAAAGGAGTCACTCCTGAAATTAGAAACATGCCAAAGAAACATGATGTAAGCGTCCTGGAGGCATAGTGGTCAGTCTCGTATGCTCACCAAAGCAGTATTGATTTGATAAAAAAATACTGCAAAAAATTGAATTTAAAATCTATTTTAAGATACTTATAAAATGTAAATGTAATAAATAATAAATAAAATGTAATATGTTCATTTGATGCAAAGCTGAATTTTCAGCACTGTCTGACAGTAATGAGTGTTGAGTACTACCGTAATGTTAACCGTACCTGGCTTAAATGTTCGGATTTGACAGTTGAATTTTGTAATCAAATGTAATCAGTTTCATTACTTTAAAAAGTCACTGAAATAGCTACACTACCTATTACATTGTAAATAGGGTAACTTTTAATCTGTTACCTATTACATTTCCAAAGTAACCTTCCCATCTTTGCCAATATGCTGATTAACTGCTAATTTCTTATAAACATCAATATTGAAACAGATGTGCTGCTGCTTAAAATTTTTGTGGAAGCTACTGTATGACACATTTTTTCAGGATTCTTTGATCAAAGTTCAAAAGAACAAAAATGAAAAAGTCTTACTGACCCCAAACATTCGATCATTGGTGTACCTCTTTCCCTGAGATCTTCTTGCCTCGCATCAGGAAAAGAAAGAGGCTTTTAATTACATTGCAAGAACTAGTTGCTGAGTTTGGTTTTGTTTAATGTAAATGCGATTAATTTGGTTGAAGAATGCGGATGTCACAACTGAAGTCTGTGTGTACAAAACAGGAAGAAGAACACAAGAGGACTGACAACTGTATTTATCTGCAGTGTGTACACGGCCATACTGACTGCACTACAGTGCGTAAAAATAAAAATAAAAATACACACTTCTAGTTTTAGATAAAGCATAGAAGAGCAGAGGAAATGATGTCATTAATACACAAATGCAGGGAAAGCAAAAGAGTTAATTGCTGAATGGAAAACAATGGGGTCACAAGTTAGTTGATGCAACTAGTTCTGCTGTGGAATATGCATACAGTACATTGAAATGAGAATGGAAAACAGGTCGAGGATGATGGGAATCATGTGTTGTTGTTGTTGTTGTTTTTTTACCTGCCCCTGTCTCCAGGAGGGGGTGTGGGGATTGGAGATGTGGCCAGCTCACCGGGCTGCTCAGTGATCAGGGTGTCCGCAGGAGAGCCGGGCGCTTGTGGAGGCGTGGATGAGGCTTTGCGGGTCAATGTAGAGGAACTTTTGCCCTTCACCCACGATGTGTCCATCACTCTGACACCCACACTGCCCACATAAAGAGCCACAAACCATCAATCACAACCACTGCAGAAAACACAACATCTAGATATGCTTTACAGAAATGTTAACCCTCGGATGCATGACAGCAACTTGCCACCTTGGGTGATTATATTTGACCATTACCCATAATTCTATATGACAGTTTGTTTTCATAATATTTTTGTAATAATGTTCAAATATATAATTTTGTAATATCAAAATATAATTTATTCAAAACAGAAGTATTTGGTAACATTATACTTTTTTATTTTTATTAATGTATCCTTGCTTAATAAATATATACTTTCTTCTTCTTCTTCTTCAATAACAAAATAAATAAATAATCAAACCTGACCACAAACTTTTGAAAGGTAGAGTTTTTATAATTAAACACACAGTACATGCATCACTGTCCTGTTAATAATACAAAATTTTATAATTGTTCAGTAAGTTATTAAAAAGTGTAACCAAAAACAAAGTCACGGTATAACAGAAAAGGTGGACGGTACCTTTGAATTTTCCTAATGCTGCGTTAAGTGTGGATAAAATAATGAGTGAACAGGAAACACAGTGAGTTTACATTTAACAGTAATGTCTGTAAAGTAAGCAAAAGCAAATGACATGAGGAGAACAGCTAAATGAGAGCTGTGTAGCATGCAGTGGGGGATGTATGTAGTTTGACAGAGTTTGCAAGATCAGGGCGGTCTAGAGGTGAGAACATGTCAGCCTAAATGAACAACTGGCACTCATGCCTGCTGCGAAATCATTAAGCCTCATTAACTCTAATTGTGTTTACCCCGAGAGCTGTGGACACAAACAATTAGACACTTAGCCTCCCCTTAAACAGTGGACCAGTCTCTAATAGTTATGTAATCTAGAAAACTTGTCTGTGAAATGACAGCTGACATCAGGGGGAATCAGGAAATACATTAGAAATGACTAGTTGTAATGGAAATACTCATATAATATTAAATATGAAATTAAAATCCAAAGTTTAAAAAAAAGTCAGTAACTGAAGAAATTTTGTCACAAGCTTGTTTAAATGCTTGTAATACTGTTGCAACAACATGAATATATAAAAAAATGAAAAAATGTAAAAGATGTGCACATCAGACCCCCAGAATTATGAATTTAATTTTTTTTTTCATGACAAAAACTAAAAAAAATAAATTAAAAGGTAACCTTTTTCTCTGAATTATGAGTTTAAATCTCACAATTCTCAAGTTATGTCACAATTCTGACTTTTTTTCAGAATTTTGACTTAAAATCTCACTAGAGTTAAAATCTGGCATTTCTGACTCTTTCCTCAGAATTCTTACTTTACATCTCACAATTTATTTATTTTTTCTGACAGATTTAAAAAATAAAAAAGATAATTGTGACTTTTTGTCATAAAATTATATATTTTTTTTCTTGGGGTTCACATTTCTGACTTTATATTAATTCTCTGTCACAAATCTAAGAACAAAACACAGAATTGCAAGAATTACTTAGGCTGAAAGGAAATAGGCTGAATTGTGAGATAAAAAAAATAATAATTAATTTTTTTTATCCTGTGGAAGAAACCAGCTTTCATAATTTTCTGACTTTCTGACTTTTCTCTGCTCTGCAGCCAAGCAAAATAAACCTCCTAAAAAGTTTACACTGAAAAAAAATGGTAACAAAATGTAATAAAAAAAAAGTGAAAAAGAATTCCTTTACTTTTATTACCACCTATTCCTCTAAGTCATAAAAATATTGGTAATTGTTGTCTTCTGATCCTGAGCTGAGCACAATTTTCCGACATTCTCCACTGATTGTATTTAAACGAGCGAAGAATTTAAAAGATCATGTAGTACACGCTCGTTTTCAAAGTCGCATCTCTAGTTCTTCTCAGAGATTAATTAGTCTATTACAAAATGGAAATTATCGCTGTGGCAATTGTGCGCAGTGTAACAATACAACTAAAACTTCATTCTTTTGTCATCCTAGAACTGGGAAGAAATTTGGTATTCATTCTGTTATCACTCGTGTTTCTACACATGTTATTTATCTGATTCGGTGTCCATGTGGCTTGGGCTATGTGGGAAAAACTTCACGTCAAATAAAACAAAGAATTAGTGAACATAAAAGTTCTATTAGAAGAAAAGATGTTAACTATCCAGTCACTGCCCATTTCTTGTCATTTAATCACGATGTTTCCGCCTTACGCTTCTGTGGGATGGAGAAAGTGAGTGTGCCACCTAGACGGGGAGATATTGAATTGCTCTTACAGAGACGTGAATTGTTCTGGATTTTTACCCTTCAGACTTTATCACCTATGGGTATGAATGATGAAGCATTATTTAATGTGATGTTATGAAATATGATTATTACATATATGATATCATTAATAATATTATTTTATATTTATATTATATACAGTACAGACCAAAAGTTTGGAAACATTACTATTTTTAATGTTTTTGAAAGAAGCTTCTTCTGATCATCAAGAATGCATTTATTTGATCAAAAATACAGAAAAAAATGTAATATTGTGATATATTATTACAATTTAAAATAATTGTTTTTAAATTTATTATACTTTAAATTATCATTTATTTCTGTGATGCAAAGCTGAATTTTTAGGATCATTATCACATGATCCTTTAGAAATCATTCTAATATGATGATTCATTATCAAAGTTGAAAACAGTTCTGCTGCTTAATATTTTTTCAGAACATGTGATACTTTTTAGGATACTTTGATGAATAAAAAGTAAAAAAAAAAAAAAAAAAAAGCTATGTTTTCAAAATATAAATATTTTGTAATAACAATATACACTACTGGTCAGTAATTTGGGGTCAGTATTTTTTTTTCTTTCTTTTTTAAAATAAAATCAATACTTTTATTCAGCAAGGATGTGTTAAATTTCTAAAAAGTGATAGTAAAGAAAATATATTATTAGAATATATATTATTAGATTTTTTTTTTATTTTGAATAAATGCAGTTCTTTTTAACCTTTTATTTATCAAATATATGAGACAGCAGAACTGTTTCCAACACTCATAATAAATCAGAATATTAGAATGATTTCTAAATGATCATGTGATAGACTGGATGTTACATGTGACACTGAAGGCTGGAGTAATGATGCTGAAAATTCAGCTTTGCATCACAGGAATAAATTATTGTTTTAAAGTATATTCAAATAGAAAACTATTATTTTAAGTTGTAATAATATTTCACAATATTACTGTTTTTTCTGTATTTTTGATCAAATAAATGCAGGCTTGATGAGCAGAAGAAACTTCTTTCAAAAACATTAAAAATAGTAATGTTTCCAAACTTTTGGTCTGTACTGTATATATATATATATATATATATATATATATTGCATTTACGATGTATGTAATTGTGGAGTTAACAATGTGGTGTGGTGTTAATGATTATTCAATTACTAATCTTGATTGGATATTGCTGATTCTTCACTGTGATGTGTCATGTTGTTTTTAATACAATGGAGTTTGAATACAATGCCTGATGAAGATCATTGACGATCGAAACATTGCTATTAAAGTATTTTTTTTATTGTTTTGCAAGTTGATAGTGTGCGGGATTTTCTTGTTTTATCATATTTTGACTATATCAGTCTTTTTTCCTAAGCACCTATCTATGACCTACAGGTGTGCCACGCTAATTGATCAACAAAATGTAATCAAAAATTTCATTAAAAAAAAAGAAAGTCAAAAATATTACTTAATACCACTAAATCAACCTAAATACATGAAAACATAAGATTTTAGCAGTTAAATTAGGTAGGTATATGGGTAAAATTCCAAGTCACCATTTTTTACAGTGTAGGGGAATGAAATTAACAATGTCTAAAAGTAGTGTGGACATGCTCCCCCAGTTATAATATCTGCCATTCTTCTTTCAAAAAACAATTTGGTAAAGCACTTGCAAAAATAATTCCACAAAGCCCTGCATTTAATATGTGGTAATTTGGCAGCAGTGTTTGCCAACTATTCGCTAGAATGCAATATTTGTTCTACACTAGTCTGGAGTAGGACTCTAGTCTGACAGAAATCTGGATCTCCTCCTCCGTACGGAGTATTTTTCTGGAGCACTGCAGGTGGCATGAGTCAGAGCCTGGCACATCTGCCTCGTGTCTCAGAAATCCAGCCACCTCAGTGAATGATTAAGTGAGCCGCGGCCCTCCTTCAACACTCCATCCACATTTCCATAGAGACCGTGGCAGCCCATCAGCCAGAGACCAGCTCTGTTCAAATGAGGGCAGGTTGCAGGAGTCACTGAGACGTTCTCAGAGCTCAAGTCCAATTGAGAACAAATGACACTGAAAGTATACTGGATAACGAAGTGACTGACGTCTCGGTCTAAGTGAATTAGTCGCTGAACACATTAACTATCTGCCACTGTCTCCTCCGCCACTGCTAATTAGTTTAAGCAGCACTATCGAACCCTGTCATTAATAGGCAGTTACTGCTATGATGATTCATTTAAAGGGATAGTTCACAGGAAAAAGAAAGTTCTGTTGTTATTTTCTCATGTTGATCAAATCACATGTGACTTTATTTCTTCCATGGCACATTAAAGGTTAATATCCTGGCCGCTGTTTTCTAAATAATTAAGATGAATCAGGGTGAGGACAAGCTCCAAAATGTAAAAAAAAAGCACCACAAAAAAAGCGTCCACTCACAAGCAAGTCTTCTGAAGTAATAAGACACTTGTGGTCACCAGCATTTTGGAGAGAGGAAAAAAAAAAAATCGAAAAAAATCGATGCACGATCTGGGGGGAAATGAAATTGTGTTTTTTCTAAATAAATTTGCCATTTGAATTTTTTTTTAAAGCTTCAGATTTGCTGTGCTTGTTTAAAAGTTGTCCAAAATTGTTGTAATTATGTATCTGTATAACAATGAAATAAAATAAAATATAAGATATAAATATAAATACATGTACGTGTGTTTACATATACAAATAAAAAATAAAAAACTTCTACTACTAAAAAAAAAATATAATATTGGTCATATTATTATTAAATATATATCTAAAATTAAACATTACAATTGAAATATTTTACTATAAAATAAAAAATCTATTTTAAGTATTTAAGAAAAACAATATAAAAATCATTTTATTTTACATTACTGCAGTAAAAATGCAAAACTAATATTTATGGCTGTCTTAATTTCTTAATATTCAAACATTAAACCATCAACATTCTTTTTTTGCCCGAAGGAAAGCCACATCATAAAGCATCTCTTTTGTTGACAAAGTGCTTCTATTTACAAGTTTGGGAAGATGGTTGATGCCTGATGTGGTTGAGGCAGCCGTGGCCTAATGGTTAGAGAGCTGGACTAGTTACCAGAAGGTCGCCGGTTCGAGTCTTTGTGCTGGAAGGAGTTGTCGGTGGGTTAAATGGTAAAAAATAGACTGCATTTTATATAGCGCTTTCAACAGACCCATGGCCATCCAAAGCGCTTTACAAGTTGCCTCACATTCACCCATTCACTCATTCATCCGTACACCAATGGCTGTGGTGTCAGCCATGCAAGGCACTATCCAGCTCGTCGGGAGCAGCTGGGGTTAGGGGTCTTGCTCAAGGAGACCTCCACACTTGGTCAGGTGGAGCCAGGGATTGAACCACCAACCTTCCAGTTTGTAGACAACCTACATGAATCAATACCCATGGCTGAAGTGCCCTTGAGCAAGGCACTGAACCCCCAGTTGCTCCCCGGGGGCTGGATCTATAGCTGCCCACTACTCCGGGTGTGTGTTCATGGTGTGTTCACTTCTCACTGCTGTGTGTGTGTGTGTGTGTGTATGCACTTGGATGGGTTCAATGCAGAGCACCAATTCCGAGTATGGGTTACCATACTTGGCAGTGGTGTCAAAAGTATTCACATTCATTACTCAAGTAGAAGTATAGATACTAGGGTTTAAAAAGACTTTTGTAGAAGTTGAAGTATCAACTCAAGCTTTTTACTCAAGTAAAAGTGTAAAAGTATTGGTTTAAAAAACTACTTAAAGTATAAATGTTAAAGTAATGTAAGGGGGAAAAAATGGCATTAAGAACAAAAGCTTAGGTCGCGCCACAGGGGCCTATTGTCCACCTCCTCCAAAAAAAAAAAAAAAATTTTCTAAAGGCCATAATGACTATAATGTTATATTATAATGTTCATGTTGAAAAATTTGGGACGCACTAGGCTACCTGTTTCAGCCGCATATATGCCCATTGAAAATGAACGCAGTTTAGTACAATGCAAATATATTAAAGAGCTAGAGATATGATGACTAGTTGCCTATAAGTATTGTTATGGTGCAAAAGTCAAACTTCAGAGGCATGTCATCAATAACCTTTAATGGAATGTAAATGTACATCCAAGCTTAGCTGCAGGAATCTGCGATGGCAATGGACAAGAACATTAGTGCAGGCTTAGTAACAATTACACTTGTATGGTTGTCTATATACAATAAACATTATAGTGCTGTCAAAATGAATGATTAATCCAAGTGATTAATCAAAAACTAAAAATGACTAAATATCCTGATACCTTCTTGATTGATACCTTCCTGTATTCGGGGAAGTCGTGGCCTAATGGTTAGAGAGTCGGACTCCCAATCGAAAGGTTGTGAGTTCGAGTCCTGGGCCGGCAGGAATTGTGGGTGGGGGGAGTGAATGTACAGTTCTCTCTCCACCCTCAATACCATGACTTAGGTGCCCTTGAGCAAGGCATCGAACCCCCAACTGCTCCCCGGGCGCTGCAGCATAAATGGCTGCCCACTGCTCCGGGTGTGTGCTCACAGTGTGTGTGTGTGTGTTCACTGCTCTGTGTGTGTGCATTTCGGATGGGTTAAATGCAGAGCACAAATTCTGAGTATGGGTCACCATACTTGGCTGAATGTCACTTCACTAATCACTAATCACTTCACTAATTCGGTACATATGTCTGCTATGACCAGTGTGTGTGTGTGGGGGGCTAACGAGTTACAAAGTTGGTATAGCCTACTTGTCACAACATTGTCAATCGCGTCGTCAATCACAAACGATAATTTATTCAAACGTCTCGCTACCGAACTACAAATTAAGTAGCTTAATTTGTGGAGGACGAAGAGAAAGCACCCATTTGGTAAATGAGCCAGTGAGAAATAATAACTTTTAAGTAGGGTCCGGTGATATTTAGTTAAGATGAGTGCTGTCTCACTGTCTTTAATCAGTTCTGTGAATTACTGTATGCTCATTCTTTATAAAGTAGCAACAATGTCCTTTTTAAAGTACAGTACTGTGCAAAAGTCTTAGGCACATTAGTATTTTCACCCCAAAAAAGGGTTTTAAGCCAGTTATTTATATCTTTTGCTGTAGTGTGTCAGTAGGAAATATCAGTTTGCCATTCATTTTAAAAATAATCTAGTGCGACTTTGAATGCACAAGCAGTTTGACAACGGCAAAATGAATGTTTGGAAATGTAAACTGATATTTTATACTGACACAGCAAAATATATAAATAACTGGCCGAACACCATTCTTTTAAGTGAAAAGTGCCTAAGACTTTTGCACACTAGTGTATGTATAAAGTACGTATGATTAAATTAAGTATATTTAAATAAGTGTAATTAAAGTATGTGTTCGTTCATATGTGTTCGCTCGAGGAAACAGCTGTTTAGTGATGAGCGGTGACAAGCGAAAACTTTACAGTAGATGAGAAAGCGACTGCTTCTTCGTGACCTTTTGTAAACTGTATTTATGACAAAGAACTGCACAGATACGGATATTCTAACAATCTATCGATAAACACATACCTTGTGTCCTCTGTTTGTGTTTAAGTGAGCATGCGCTGCTCCGCCGCGGTCTGCGGATTGAAGAGCGCTGAAAGACGGGAGGAGACCGGTCTGACGCCGGTTTCATATGAAATTTAAGGGGACTGACTCTGAGGCGATCGGATACCGGTTCCATACCAAACCCTACTATTAAGAAATATATTTTTTGATAAACGAACCCAAAACTGGCTGTGTCCTTGCTTGAGTGTGATGTGATTTGTGTCATGTGCAGGTGCGATGGACCATACAAACCAATAGGGTGTCGGAATGGTATATACTTCTCATCCAACCACAATCAAATTCACTCCATCCGGATGGCGCGATTTATCTGGATAGTTTTTTTTTTTTTTTTTTTTTTATGATGATGACAAGCCGGAATGAAATAGCAGTAACGAAGCTATTTTTAAAATGTAAGGAGTAGAAAGTACAGATAGTTGCGTGAAAATGTAAGGAGTAGAAGTAAAAAGTCGGCTGAAAAATAATTACTCAAGTAAAGTATAGATAACCCAAATTTCTACTTAAGTAATGTAACAAAGTATTTGTACTTCGTTACTTGACACCTCTGATACTTGGCAAATGTCACGAGCTTCTTTGAGAAACTGAAAACATTGGATCATGAGCTGCTTGTGTGTAAATAAACACAGCGCTTCACTCTGAAACCCACAACTCATGTATTTATTTAATTAATTTGCAGCCTTTACGACTTGATATTAACACTAAGCCATATCGCAATTTTGTTTTTATTTAAATTAATCGTCTAGCCAACATATTCTTCAAAAATCTACCTTTTGTTTCATGGAAAAAAGTCACACAGGTTTAGAAAGACATGACAGGTGAGTAAATGATGACAGAATCTTCATTTTTGGGTGAACTGTCCCTTCAAGAAGTAAGGATGGTATAGGAAGCTAATGGAAGAGTGTGGAAGGGGAAAAGAAAAAGAGGAGAGATGGAGGTGGCTGACAGAGACATGAGTGCTGAACAACCTACCCATCCTTCTTGTAGAATTCCAGCATCATGTTGTCAGTAGCAACACTGAGTGGGCGTCGGCTCTGGTCATGCTGCTGCTTGCGATCTGATTGGTCCATATCGGGCGAGGGCATGGAGCTGTAGTTGGAGTTGTGGTTGGTGTGGACTGGGCTGCCGAAGCTGCCTGTCAGGTTGAACTCTATTTCTAAGAATAGCAAAGACAAATAAGTCCAAATCTGGCAGGAGAACATGCTTGTGTGTATGTGCGAATATGTTTTCACAACTCTTTCTGTCTAACCTCCAGGGAAGAACCAGTCAGCATGCTGGATGATCGGCTCAACGATGCCAACGATTTGCAGGGACATGGTGGTCATCATTTCCGTCATGTTCCTATGAAGATAAATGACCCATTTGAGCATTATATATGTTGAAATATAAAACTACTAGACACATTCAAGAAGAAGTATACCTAAAAATGTCATTAAATAACTTATGTTGATCCAAAACTGTATGACTTTCTTGCTTTTGTGGAACACAAAAGGTTACACTTTAAGCAATCCTCATTCTCCATAAAACTATATTTCACAGTGACCACATCTGCAGGGATCCCAAAAAATTAATTGTCAGTCAGAAGACACACAAACCTTTGCATGACTCCAAACAATTTAAAAATATCATGCAAAAGCCATATGTGCTTTACAAATTTTTCCTTTTTTTAACATTTATTTTTTGCTTCTGTTTAACAATTTTACCACTTTGACTTAATCTACTATTTTTCTCAAGTTGTACATTTTAAATCTAATGTTTATTTTATATTTTATTGTAATCTGTAAAAAGAAAATAATTTTTAATAGTGTGTTCTAGTTACTGTACCATTAACAACACTGTGCTACACAGAAGAAAAATAATAAAGTCAGACTGTAATAATAACAGAATTTCTTTTTTTCAGCGAACTGTCCCTTTAAATTCCTTTGTGAATTTGCTGCGCTCCACATAAATGTGAGAAACAATCCAAAGGGAAGACATGCACTCACCCTTCTGAATGTGTCCACAGCAGGTTGGGTCCAAGAACTATTGCAATATTACCTGGCGTCATTTTATTAGCATCTTGATGCTCTGTGAGTTTGGCTAAGAACTTGATTAAATATCTGTTTAGAAAAGAAAGAAATATAAAACTTTAGTTTCAATCTCAGTTTGACCAAAGGGTTTAGCCCTGGCATTCACTCCTACATTTGTTATTCCTGTCGCTGTATATCATCAATATTTCAGTAGGTCTGACAGAAGGCAGGTGCAGTCAGACAGCTAGACAGCTCGCAATAAAGGCTAGAAGATTCCAAAAATTCACAGGCCAAAAATTCACAGGATTTGAATTAGATGAATTGTAAATAAAAAAATGCGTAATCAATATGAACAGGCATGCTTATTTTAAGGAAGCTTTGTTTGAACTTAATCCTGGATTAGTTATGTATTATTTATTGTGTGGCTCTAATTCTTTGGCCAAATCAGTCAGTGTGAAATGAAAAGGCTGAATTTATCTTTGCCAGAGACAGCTTCTGTATAGTTGGCATTCTAAACAGGCTAAGCTGAAGGACATTTCCAAACTCAAATATATTCTCAGTAGGACTAATGAACTTTTTATTTCAGACACATGCCCACTTCCTGTCAGTGAAGGAACTGCTGCATCGCTCATGATGGGACAGAGATTTGACACTTCTCTCTTCTAATGAGCTCTTGCATTCATGACTCATTCAAAGACAAAGGCCTCGTAAGAAATAACAAATAATAAGCACCACACACCTGAAGTTGTTCAGATTGTCTGCTGGTAGTTTCTCACATGTACACAAAAGGGCTTGGAGCCTTTTATCCATATCCTGAATACTAAAGACACAGGGAGAAACGCATTATGGTACAGTATACAGTATAAAAATATACTGCTGTATGTTCATCATGGGTGCAACTAAACTTGATCTTTCTTTTCCCCCACATTGTGATTAACCCACACAGAAACAGATAAACATTCAGCTGATTTTACATTCTACAGTGTACATTCCAGTGACAAATCTACCATTGTAAATTTAATATTAAGTTCACTTAAAATACAATTACAGTATATACATTGAGTATAAAAGCTATTACACTAGTAGTTTTCTGAGAGTGTACTCCAAAGGGAAGCTAATACTAACATCTACACATTCACTTACACTATAATACACAGAAGAGAAGAAATTAGGGTTGAACCCCTGATGACACATGGACTATTTTAATCATGTCTTTACTACGTTTCTGGGCCTCGAAAGTGTTCAATTATGAGTGAACTATCCCTTTAAATATAGGTAGGCAGCTCACTACCAGAAGCACATGTACATTTCCAAGATTTCAGTTACAGAGAGTAGGGCTGCACAATAAATCGCATGTGATATTTGATTGCACATCTTGTACGTAAAGCCGGTTCTGTAATCAATGGTAAATCTCCATTACCTGCGCGGTTTTTCATGGAGCTGCATTAACTACACAGAGCAATTGTTCATTGAAAAGCTGCGCAAAATATGATTGTGTTTTTGCGAAGCTTGTCAGTGAACATCAGCTCTGTGTAGTTAATGCTACTCCATGTGATTGCGTGCAGGAGATGGAGATTTACCGCTTATAACAGAACCGGCTTTATTGACAAGATGCGCATTAAATATCGTATGCGATTTATCATGCAGCCCTTAACAGAGAGCTTCATCTGCAAAGCATCTGTGACTACAAACAGCTGGTCTAGTTTTGGTTTTGAAAACTTCTTTCGATTTTCAGGCTGGTCTTTTCAACACAGGAAACATCTTACATGAGGCTTACAGGAGACATATTGCAGATAAGCAAATGCTCTTAAAATACATCTTCCAGATGAAAACTCTGTGATCAGGGTATGTTTTGGAACCGAGGAAATGTCTTGAATGTATCTGAAAATGGCAAATAGTACCGGGTAATGGAGTTTGTGTTGGGGCAGACTATCGATACTTACTTAGAGGCTTGAATCCATTCATCATAGAGTTCAAAGGTCATTAGAGGTTCGGGAAGTTCACGAAGATAAGACTTCAAAGCTCCTGAGGGAAGCAGATGAAGAAGGAAAGAGGTCAGAGGGAAGAACAAGAGAGTGAAAGAAGCAGGGACATGTTGAAAGAGGGAAGCACAGGACATGACTGGAAGTGTGATATTCTCTGCTTGAAATACTAAAGAGAAGCCTGACAATGAGCTGTCATGGACACAATCAGCGTGTACCACCAGTCGGCTGTGGCCCCCCTAACTGGCAGCTACAAGGTCACGCTTCAGGACCGATGTAATGAGATAAAATTAACCTGGGACACAATGCAAACTGCCATTGAGTTTGAGACTTTGTAGCTGCGATCCACTAAAAAGACACGGATGCGGATAGATCAGTGAACATTTTAAAAGCTAAGATGCTCACCTGCGATGGCATGTGGGTCGGCCGAGTACTCCTGCACATCCAGAACCCCACAGTCCAGAGATGCTTTAAGTTTCTTCAGCTTGGAGGCTGAGGGAGCCACCCGAAATAAACCCTAATGTGACAGGAAGAGTAAAGTTAAGAACCTTTTAGTCATAAAATCCTAAGCCCTGTCCCAAATGACATCCTTGGCCCTCGTGGTTTAAATATTAAATTCATTTATAATTTCTTTGCAATAGATCAGTGGTTCTCAACCGGGAGGCCGGGGTCCACTAGGGGGTCTTAGCAAACTTCCAATGGGGCCTCAAGATAACTAAAAGGTATTTAATTTAATAAATAATAGTTAATTAATTTTATCAGTTACAAATACATTTTCAAAGTATGTATTGTAGTAAGTATATTAATGTCAATGCATTGTACTAACAGTATACTTGTGTAATATTTAAAATAAAAATAATAACATTCTTTTTTTTCATGCTGAAAGTGTAAAAAATCCATAGATCAACTTTATGACAAATGTTTACAGAAAAGTGTATATTATAAGTAGAAATGCAACTCATCCTCTTAATTAGCTAAATTATTATTCATATATTCAAATAAGCAAACCGTAACCTAAATTAGATAAACTAAATTCATATAAGCTGAATTAAATAAATTACATTTATTTCTTATAAAATACATATAATAAAAACATAAAAATAATAGTTCTTAATTTCTGAAATAAAAAAATAAATAATTATGGGTAATTTAATAACTGTGTATAGTTAAGACAGACTTTATGAATGACATGTAAAGCGGCCAATCATGATTAGTTTTTTTTTTTTTTTTTGTGTCATTTAATGGCATTTAAATAAATAAATCAACACAGGGGAAGTACTCAACAATATTAAAACATTAATGCAACTATTTGATCAGTGAACAGACACTGAGACTATACAAATCCTGGTCAATGATACTATCATTGTACTTAATAACTTGTCAAGGTGAAATCAAAGAGATCTTTCCAGAATGATTCAGGTTATCTACAGCATAATGTTTATGAACGGCATATGTGACATGCTGTTGAATACCACAAACAACAATTTCGACTCATCCCTCAGTTTGTAGAAACAAACTGCGCTTCCAGGTATAAATAAGGCATAATGTTGTGTTGTTTCTCAGCAGTCTCGCACCTCTTCCTCCATGCCACATTCGAGCAGCATGGTGACGCACGCCTCGATAGGAAACGCAATCTCCCTGCCACTGATGGCTAGATGCTCCTCTAAGACCTTTCCATATGATGGTTTCTCTATCCATGCCTCTGAAACACATCATGATGGATGTTAAAATGCAGGTCCAGAAACAAGTTTACTGACAGACCCACAAAAGCACTTGAAAGCCACCACTTAACCAAACTTGTACGCTCAGACATGAAAGAGGAAGTGGAGAGTCTCACCCTGGTGAGCTTTGATCTGTGGCAGCACACTCTGCAGAATCTCCAAAGACTTCCTGTGATACTCTGCCTGAACCTCTATGAGCTACAGCAAGACCAATAAAAGGACACACACGTTGTAAGGTATTCCAACCAAAATTATACATACATAAAGGCGAAGTCCTTTAGTGCCCAGAGGTACTTACCGTATGAAAGTAGTTTGCATAGTCTATTTCTTTGGCCATAAAGTTGTACATGTCCGCTGATAACTGGTCCTACAGAGACGAAAGACATGTAGGTCTACGTTATCACAAATATTTCAAATTCTAATAAAAAAAGGCAAAACCATACTGAGATGCAGACTATTAAGTAAGAGTAACATTTTAGTGTTGCTTTGCATTTGGTTAAGATTTTAATTAAACGTGGAAGAAACAACGTGAGGAATTGTCACCCTGCAGATCTCCATCCGATTGGCAGACTCCTCCATTTCCTCTCTCAGGGAATCAGACTTGGCTCCGCCCTGCTGCACATTACTAGGATGACCTGAAGATTTGGAGGACTGTTGCCACCTAGAGGTGAGGAGGACCAATGACAAGGTCAGAGCACAATGTGGTCAATGCAGATCAAGGGATCAACAGTGATATTGCTTATAGTCCATACCGTGTCCTGGCAGAATCCATGTCCAGGACCAGTTTGGCTAAATGTTTTCGTTGTTTCTGAATGTTTGGAATTTCCACCTAAACAGCAAACCGTGTCCATATGAGAAACAATGCAACCTTTATGCATGAAAACTGCAAGCAATTAGGGATTAGCTTCCAACCCTATGAAGTCTATTGAAGTATCATATTTAAAACGCAAATTTCTGAGACCTCTAAATTATGGACATGATCAAAACATTGTTGAAAAACCTGCTGTACACAATCATACATTTCTTTAAAAGTCCTTTAAGTAAAAATATCCCCCATCAGGTTGTTGTAAACATGACTTTTGGCTGCAAAATATTTACAGATTTTTTGTATGTACATCTCTGAATTATCATTGTATTACATTGCATTATATGTTTTTGTCCCATAATAAAAACTACAGAGCATTGTGATAATAAAACTAAGCATTTAAATATCTTATTACTAAGACTTATTATATTACTGGGAGATATACAGTGACAATAGACAATTATATGCATGTACTGCATATGCAGTAGTCTGTAATACTGTTAAAAAAATGTATTAAGTCTGAAGGTTTAATAAAGATTTACCTGACTATTATTTCATATGTCAGTTGCAAAAGAATGCAATATGTGAATTACGCAGTAACTTTGACAGGAAAAACATGCTCACCTCAGCCAGCAAATACAGAGGGTCCACAACATCTCTTTCAATCTGAATCTCAAACATGAGGAGCTCTTGAGCCAATTTCTCCTCGGTCTCACCACAGAGATTCAGCATCTTGCTACAGAAGGAGACCACAGGTTAGTCAAAGCAGCCACCAAGTCAGGGCTGCATCCTAATTCACAAACACCTTGGTGAATGTCATGAAATATCTCAAGAGCTTGAACTTGTGAGAAACTACCCATATCTTTTGATGTTGACATCAAAGGTTGTGTGCCTAATCAATCTCTATGATATTTATTTATACTATTTCATCTGTCTCTTGGTAGAAACTATCCAAATTAATTTGATGCAAACCAATTAAGGTTGCATGACAAGAAACATTTATAAACCAAACCTTGACCACAAGAAGTCTGAATAAGGTTACCAAGATCCCATTAACCCCTGCTAGTAGGTTGTAATAATTACACCACCTGGCTGAAAAAAAAAAACTTTCTTCTGCTTCATTGGGTTTACTGGCAGGTTGCAAACCAACTTAATTAGATGGATACCACCACCTATTGTGCTGGATGACAACTGGTTTGTAAAGATTATTATATTATTGTTATATCCTATACGTTAACTGTTTCAAATAACTTTGATAACATTTTATAATTTTACCTGCTGCTGGAAATGTTGTAGAATATTTTTGTATTGTATTAAAGTGAAAACAATCTTTATTTTTCTTACTCCTCTGGCAGATATTTTTGTCATGTATTCCAGTAAACAATTTTAACAAATGTTCTTTTTCAAGTAAATGTTTCTTGATTTAAGAATGTTTAGATATTTGTACTGGAAAACAAGACAAAACAAATACTGAGAAAATCGCTTTTTCCATTGTGAGTTGGAAATTATTTGCATAATTCTCCATTGATGCCCATCCGGTTGTAAATTAGGATGCGGCGCAAGGAAAACATTTTGAAAAATCTGATTCGACATCAAAATACAAAAACAAACTTACCCAAGAAGAGATTCGTCTCCTAACACACCCGCTCCCTCCACCATACACTGAGCAAGTATCGTCAGGGGCAACTTTTTCTGTTTAGGGAAAATCACAATCAAGTTGCTATGAGTGTAATTAATTGAAAACTGAAGTATCTGAGGTGTGAGAGTTGACATACAGAGGGAGATTTGACGGATTTCTTTTCTAAATCAGTGCCTTGTTGACCCTGCAGACAGGCGTTCAGCTTCTTATGTGTGCTATGGGAGACCTGCTTTACCAGGTCTAAACGCTTCTCCACCTGAATGCAGAATAGACACATGTGAAACATATGAGCAGTGTAGTATAAATAAGAGTAGACAAGAGCAGTAGATAAATATATACAGCTTGTCTACAAAGTTGTGTTCACACTGATCTGATTTCATCTCACCTGCAGCAGGTCATCACTCAGTACCTCGGTTTTTTCTGCCCTGTAATATAGGAAAGAACAGGCATTTAGGTGTTGCACTAGCAGGAGGCTGGATAATTTTGCTAAATACACTTTATGGGAGCACCTCTACCAGGGGAATGACTATAAATCCCTTCAGTAATTAATTAAACACACGCTTTATAAGACACTTTTCTGCAAAAACACATGCTCTGCAGATTTTTGAATGGATTTGGAAAGCAACCTTATAAAATGTGATAATTGATTTAAGTTGTAAAGACAGTTCTTTAAAAAAGTTGAGAAAAAAGTATTGTATACTACATGGTCAGTACTGTATGTATTTTTCTTTTAAGTGACAGTAAAGACATTTATAATGTAACAAATATTCCATTTCAAACGAATGCTTCTGTTGGACTTTCTATTTATCAGAGAATTCCAAAAATATATCATGTTTCCACAAAAATATTACAGCAATACAGCAAACCAGCATATCTGTGTGATTTCTGAAAGATCATATGATACTGAAGACTGGAGTGATGATGCTGAAAATTCAGCTTTGCATCACAGGAATAAATCACAATTTTATATTATAATTTATATATAACAGCTATTTTAAATTGTAATAATATTTCACATTTTTACTGTTTTACTGTATTTTCAATGAAATACATGCAGTCTTGGTAAGCATAAAATCCGTCTTTCAAAAACATTAAATAACATATACTTCAAACTTCTGAATGGTAGAATATATCTAAATTGTTTCAAAACACATACAAATTTTTGACACAAATGTCAACAAAACATCAATTTTGCTTGATTTTATATATATATATATGTGTGTGTGTGTATGTATAAGTAATCTAATACATCTTAAACTTATAGAAACTACAAGCTAGGCACCAGCTACTAAAACAAAATTATCACTGGTTCCTCCCTTATTAACATTCTGTCATTTGATACCTGGATATAAATTTAATCCTGCCTTGAATACTGAGAATATCATAAGAATAGCAAATCAACAGTCCCTATATAACTGGCTAATTGAGTGTCAAAATCTTTGAGCAATTCATACTGGGGAGACTTTTCACAAATGAGTGGAGGGTCCATTTCACCGCCTTCAGCTCACATACAATCATGAGCTATATAAATCAATAAAAACAATGTTCACGATGCCCTATGAATGCACCATATTGAACTCTGGCTATTAGATATTTATGATGAATCACAGTGAGCATGCAGAGCAGGTTCTGTTTCTGCTGAGCCTCAGATAAGCAGCATGACCCATATGGTGCTCACATACATACTGAAGAGCAGGTTGCCATGGCAGCAAATGCCGAACACGAGCACCAGCACATCTCCTTCCCATCCATGATGACATTATAATGTTAAATTGTAAAAAAAAAAAAAAAAAAAAAAAAATGTGACTTGATCTAGAAGGAGGTACTTTTTATATCTAAGGCAGAGACATATATATATATATACACAAACACTCTTGCTCTCTCTCTCTCTCTCTCTCTCTCACACACACACACACACTATATATATATATTTCTATTTTGAATAGAAAAATGTAGCATTTTCATGAACCTACAAAAAAAAAAAAAAAAAAAAAAAATACATAGTTTAACCGGAATTTCCAACAACCAGAAAAAAAAAAATCCATACAACTGACCTGCAACATAATCTTGTCTTTCTAAGAACAGGAAACGAAGGCTACAATTTGCACAGGCTCACCAAAACTGGATAATGTAAGATTGGAAAATGTCTGATCTAATGAGTCTGAATTTCTGCTGCTACATTCAGATGGTAGAGTCAGAATTTGGCGTAAAAACCATGAAAGCATGGATCCATCCTGCCTTGTCTCAACGGTTCAGGCTGGTGGTGTAATGGTGTGGGGGATATTGTCTTGGCACACTTTGGGCCCTTTAGTACCAATTGAGGATCGTTTAAACCCCACAACCTACCTTAGTATTGTTTCTGACCATGTCCATCCCTTTATGACTACAGTGTACCCATCTTCTGATGGATACTTCCAGCAGGATAATGCTCCATGTCACAAAGCTCAAATCATCTCCGACTGGTTTCTTGAACATGACCATGAGATCAGTTTACTCAAATGTCCTCCACAGTCACCAGATCTCAATCCAATAGAGCAGCTTTGGGATGTGGTTGAACGGGAGTTTCACATCAAGGATGTGCAGCCGAAAAATCTGCAGCAACTGCGTGATGCTATCATGTCAATATAGACCAATATCTCTGAGGAATGTTTCCAAAACCTTGTTGAATCTATGCCATGAAGAATTAAGGCAGTTCTGAAGGCAAAAGGGGGTCCCACCCAGTACTAGCAAGGTGTACCTAATAAAGTGGTCAGTGAGTGTAGATTTAAGCTATATTTTGTGACAAATAGGTAGGATTAATAGGTAGGTTTACAAAACAGAAATGTTCAAGATCTCCAAAGCAGGTTTAATTATGCACTCAATGCTTAGTTGGGGCTCCTTTTGCATGAATTACTGCTTCAATGCGGCGTTGCATGGAGGCGATCAGCCTGTGGCACTGCTGAGGCATTATTGAAGCCCAGGTTGCTTTGATAGAGGCCTTCAGCTCCTCTGTATTGTTTGTCAGATGTTACTTATCTTCCTCTTCACAATACCTCATAGATTCTCTGTGAGGTTCAGGTCAGGTGAGTTGGCTGGCCATCAAGCACAGTAATATCATGCTTGAATGAGACAAGATGCTACAATACCAATCATAAACAGTGGTAGAGCATTGCGCTAGCAGGGCAAGGTTGTGGGCTCGATTCCCAGAGAACACGGTGCACTGCACTGTAAGTCGCTTTGGATAAAAGCGTCTGCTAAATGGCAAAATTTTATTTAAATAATTATCGAACAAAGGTGTCTTTGTTGCCATAAAATGACTGTAATACACAGGCTCTAAAACAAGACTCTTCGGTTTTTGAGCAGCAGAATCCTCCTGTTTCAGGTTGATAAAAAAAAAAAAAGTTCCCAAAACCCAGGCTGCCTACAACAGATGCATCAAGCTGAACCACTCTCCTACACTGCAAATTTCCCAGGGCAAAGACAAATACAAACAAGCGGCCTGGCAGAGAAGAACAGATGATGCATGTGAATGACCTAGTGCTCAGTGAGACAGGCCTGCTGGGGCCAGGCCAGAGCTGAGGCACTGATCGGGGACTACAGCCCAGAGTGTCCCGCACACATCTACAGGAGTCTCATGAAAACTCTCCTCCAGTCACTCCTCATTCCTAAGTATCAAACTTTTGAAATTAATTCAGTGCTTTACATACAGATTATTTCAGCTGTGCTCTTTGGAAACCTTTAAAGACATTTCAAAATTCAAATCTTCCATTGGACTGATGGAATGTTTGTCATTCGTAATTTCTTCATACATTCCTGCAGGGAAATGATGTCATGACAATGCTGATTGGCTGAAGTCGTCACAAGAAAATACAGGGAAAATTTTGAAAAGCTTTTAATTTGGGGATAGATGCTTTTTTGCTGCCAGATAGTGTAGTTGTGGCCAAAATAACCCTTATTTGTCATCTCTATTTTTGTTCTATTCATGCTGCCTTTTACATTCGGTTTGAGTTTGAGCCGTAAAAAAAGATCTTCACGTTGGACTTGAGTTGGGTTTTTCTTCATTAAAAGTTAATTTATGCATGACGGGTTCAGGTAAGAATCTATTCATGTCTCTCTAATTGCTGGAAAACAGAGTGAATGAAATCCCTGTCATTCAGGTCTTTTTTTATGAGCACTGTCCAATCCCAGCCAAAAGAATTCCAAACTCAGTCTGTGCACATGGCACTTCCTGTGTGAGCGGGCTGGTGTCTGAGACTGAGGGGACCGCAGGAACAATGCGGACGGCCATAATCACAGACCTTAGAACAGTCAGGACAGCGGCCACACGGACTCAAACAATTTCTCCTACCCACTTCCTGTCCTGTTTGCTAAACCTCTTCCTGCAGTTGTGACTCGAGCAGAGCCACGCCGCTGCCGGGTCGATGCGATCGGGATAATAGCTAACGCATTCTCATCCCAAGGCATCATATACTGACCCTCTTGACATTTCGTCAACATCTTACGCATATTGCACCCTCTAGCGTCAATATGAGACACAGATTATGGGTTAAGGTTAGGGTTAGGGTTAGGGTTAGACCGCTAGGAGGCGCCTTCTGGCCCATTTTTATCTGCTTCTAATATTGACGCTAGAGGGTGCCATGTGCGTAGGATGTTGACGAAATGTCAAAAGGGTCAGTACATGACGCCTTGGGATGAGAACGGTCTGTAATAGCCATTCTTAGGGTGACCATATGAGCCATTTTCCCAGGACGCGTCCTTTCCTGGATTTTTATATTGCCTAAAACATCCAAAGTAGTTTGACCAATAACATGAAGGTATGTTACATAATCAACCAACCGTAGCGTGTGAGAAGGTGAGATCTACAGAGAACGATCAAAGCAATGCAAATACACGTACATGTTAGGTGTTTGTTCATTCATTCTTGAACTTGAGGCGTCGAAGTGCACCGATCATTGTATGACACCAAAGTACCAGGAGAGTGATTTAAATGCATTAGGAGCTGTCTGCTCTGCTCTCTATAGCTCTTATGAATGTTATACAATGATCGATCTGCACAGCACAAACAGCCAAAATCTGGATATTTTAGGCAATATAAAAATCCTGGCAAGGATGCGTCCTGGGAAAATGGCTAATATAATATAATAGGGTGACCACCCTAGCCATTCTACTGCTTTTATTTAGAACAGAATGAGACTTTATCACTGCAGAGAAGAATAGTGCTGCTATCAGGGCTCTTATCTGATGCCAACAGATAAGGTGGAGGGATTGTTTTTGCCATCTGTTTGTTCCTTGGCTGCACTTCTTCCTCCATCTTATTTCAGGCTTACAACATTTGACACTTTCCAAGAATAGGGTACAAAACAGGGCCGGAAACTCTTAAAAAATTAAGAGCTTTTTTTTTTTTTTTAAATAGGTCAGTGAAAGGAGGTGCTCAAACTAAATATTATATGACCTGTTATTTATGCATTATTTTTTCAACCCTGCTTTAAAAGAAACCTTAATGCCACTTTGCTGTCTAAATTTGGCATAAGACTAAAAGCTGGTTTGTACTAATAATTAATAAACTGGTATTGACCTTAATTTCAAACATTTAATAGCTCTAAAAACAACGAGCTTCAAATGCTGGATCAGTGCTTCAAAATGAAGTAATGGAGCCAGTGCTTCGCATCTGTGGAAAGTGCTAGTTTTTCTGAAGCTTCAGGCATCCTTTTAAAGAGCAACAAAAAGATAATATAATAATAATGTACATAGGCATGCAAGAAAAGTTACATTTGTGTGTTTAAGACTGAATATTGCATCCAAGCAGTCACTAAAAGTCTCATATAGTGGGATATCAGGCCAGTTATTTAGGGCACCACAGAGAAGTAGACCACCTCTTTCTTAAGGATGTTCTACTTGCAGCCAGAGAACTATAATATGGAGAGCTTGTGAGCAAAAAATAAGAAATTTTGTCTGCCAGGCAAAAGAACAAAATGCCAAATATGGAAATTAACAGGTGTGCACACAGTGTTATGAAATATCTATGTTTACTGGTATTCTACACCATTATTTTTCTTCACCCCAATATATCCTCCACAGATCTACCCCACATGCATCAACGAGTCTTGGACACCCATGACCCTGACACCAGTTCACCGGTTCTCTTTCCTTGTATCACTTTTGGTATGTACTAAACACTGCATTCCGGGACACCCCACAAGACTTGCCATTTTAGAAATGCTCTGACCCAGTTGTCTAGCCATCACCATTAGGCCCTCCTCAAAGTCCCTCAGATCTTTTCAAAATATGACCAAGAACACGTATTAACAAAGGATATAGTCAACTTGCTTTCTTATCCACTTCTGAATTAGTATTTTCTCCTGCTTTTGTTTAATTTTCACAGTTTCACTTCCACAAACACTTGTGCTCTTCCTCTGCATCTGGAAACCAGTGGTGTGTAGACACCCTAAGGTTGCGAGAGACTGACACCCGGAGGAGTCCAGCAGGCAGACATATCCAGCCAAGTGAAGCTGTCCTACTCACTGGGTGGCTACACTTGTCTACCGACACAGGAGGCCAGAAGGGACTGTTACCAGAAACAAAGCCAGGAGTCTGTATCAGCATGGATGTCTACAGAGAAGGACTTTACACTGTTTATTTTCAGAGGGAGGAGTTTCTTCCTGGGATATCTGACATGCATTTGATCAGCCCATCACGTCAAGTGCCAAAAGCCAATTGCATTCTGGACAGGATAGGATTTAAACCCGAACAATGTGGTCTTTTTTACCTCAAACATAGACAGGATGTGGAAGGAAGGACGTTTGTTTGAGTTATTATTTGTAACTTGTATGTATACTCTGTAGGACATGGCCTACATATTAACTTTATTAGAAGAATATAAATAAGAGGGGTATGTGCTTGTTATCGTTTGGGTAAGGTCACGTAAAAGCAGTATGAGACAGCCATCTGTCACCATCTTTTTGTACTTTACGTAATACGTACAGAATTGAAATACCTGAACCTGAAGCCTTAAAGAGACCGTTCACACAAAAATGACAATTATATCATTCTATACTGTTTCAAATGTGTATTATTATTATTATTATTATTATTATGTGTAATTATTTTACATTTTAATAACACAGAAACAGTTTTCACATTAAAATAAAAACATATGCAGCCTATAGTGCAGGGGTCGGCAACCTTTTCGGCACAATGTGCCATATTTATATTTTCTGGTTAATCACTGTGCCAACATCCAGCATAACCAAAAATGTTTCTGAAGACAATCACCTATTGCACCTTTAATTTTCACTTAAAAAACTTTGTTTAGATTCATTCACTGATTTGTTCAGTGGCTGAACGAAGGTTAAATCAGTACACCTCATGCAAAGGAAGAAGGGACTACTCAAAATGAGAAAGTACGTACGAGAACATTAAAATATGAGCAATATAACAAAATTCAAGATCAAATAGTGTGTAAAGCACTTGTTTCTCTAAAGCAATACTGTTTTACTGTGACACCAGCAGATCTCTTTTCTATCCCTTCAAAAGAGAGAGATGAAACATGAATCATGCAAGTGAACTAAAACAATTACTTCACCAAATACTTGCTTAAAAAATGCTGATTAAAATAAGTCACTATTAGTTTGCTGATATATTAGGACGCAACAGCACTATTCAGCACACATTGTTTCATAAATCAAATCATGAGCAGATACAATTAAAGACTTTAGAGGATTTTTCTATGATACATCATATCATATACTCCCATTACGTTATAGGTTTCTTAATTCTATATGACCATTTTCTGACCTCTCTCCGACTTTTAAATAAACCATGTTTTTGCTCATGTACCTTTAATACTTCTGTGTAAATGACTTCTATTATGTTCACACTGTTGTTAATCAAGCCAGGCCAAGTTCTGAATACTGAATAGGCACTGATATGTGAACGTGGGCGCTCATACTGTATGTTCACATGCTCGTGGTTGTCATGGCACAACTACCCCAGTTTGTTTTCTGTGGCTTATTTTCCATAAAAGATGTGTGTGTAGTGGGAAAGGAGCTTTGTATTTAGATTTACAGAGTACGTCTACATACAGTAGTACATCAAACTCATATATTTCAAAAGAGCAAAGAAAATCCTATTTTCCACAATATATATCCCCTTTAATAAGCTCCTCAAAGGTCCTGCCTTTAACCCCAGGGGTGATTTTAAGACTTCAGCCTTATGAAGGTTCAGCTTCATAACCAAATATGAGATGATGTGGCTCAGAGGAACATTTCTTGC